>NC_056751.1:409689570-410045403 GCF_019279795.1 Protopterus annectens
GCACACCATAATGCACTGACAAGTAGCAATGATTACCACTGATGATTACAGATGCACACCTTTGGCTTGCTAAACTTTCCCTTAGCCCTCCGCTTGTGGGTCTACACTGTTTTTTGAGGACATGCTTTACTGTCTGGTGGAACACAAAGACTACAGGCACAGGTACCAACGCACCGCTCACCAACAACATTCAGTCCTAAGTGGGAGCTTTTTTCCTGAGCATGTAAAGTTAACTAACACCATGGATGGAAAATTTACACATTTTCTCCACTCACCTTGGTTGATGGTGCCAGCCTGAGTGAATTTTGAAACTGTCATGTTCATTGAGATCACTCTAGGCCTACTCCACACAAACTCAACATGTGCTTACCCCCACTATCAGCAACTAAAATAAATAATTTTTCCAAAGCAGATTACAACCTCTTACAGAATGATAAACAAACACACTGAATTCCCTCTCTGATGGAGCTGCCAACTGTGCTTAGTTCTACAACAATGCTTTCTGTATGGAGCAGATCATAATTAACCTCTGTAAGGACAAATACACATCGTTAAATGCATATGACAGCATCACAGGCTATGCCCTACATAGGCTCACACAAGAATTAGCAATACCATTGGGTACTCTGTCACCTACATCCCACGCTAAGGTGATGACCTCAAAACACTTCTCCAAAGCTGACTTTGGTCTCATTAAAAATAATGTGGCTAGGTTGTCGGGACCCATGACAATGGAAAGCAGCTGCAAGAGCTAAATCATACAACCATGCACTGTATGAGCATGTACACAAATGCATGGAACTTGCCATACCAAATCGAAGTAAGATTATCTCTTTCCAAAAACGGAAGTCAATCTGGTGGTACCCAACCATCAATGAACTCTGCAACGGACGGAAGAAAGTTTTGAAGGATAAAACTGAAGTCACAAGAGTGGAAAAACTCACTTATCAGCCATAAAAAAAAAAAAAAAATTTAAGATGCCTTACCCAATCCTCTAACGCCTGTAATGAAGCAGAGTTATGGATGACACTCAAAATAACCACAAAGCCTTCTATAGCTATATCAAGAACCTCCAAGCAATACCCAGATTTGCTATGAGTTATTGCAGAATGGCACCTCCTATACTGAACCAACAGATGTAGCCAACATAATGGCCGACAGATTGAGTGCCAACTTGACCTCTCCACCGCCAAAGGCCCTCTCAGAATTCCCGAAGAAAGTCTGGTACCCAATACTTCTGAGGCCCAGGTAAAAGCTTCATTGTCCAAAGCCAAGAATACAGCATCCATGGGAACTGATAATATACCTGGCTGCATTTGACATGAGCTACAAAAAGAAGTGGCACCACACCTGTGTGCCCTGTTCAATCACAGCCTAACCTCGAGGTTTGTCCCTAAGGAGTGGTGCACCACTACAGTCATTTTATTTATTTATTTATTTATTTATTTATTTTTATTTTACATTTGTTGACCGGGATAGTCAGACTGGATACATATCAATTTTCGACAGAGACCCGGGGAGAAAAGCTCCAAGTATACGTATATAATAAGAACTATTAAGACAAAATTACATGAATGGTATTTCCACAGACTACATAGGTAAACATTAAATGGACACGATTACAGTTAAAAAGTTACCCCTGGTTATGGTCAGGTGTAAGTTCAGAGTAGCTAGTTATTAGATAATTCCACAGAATACAAAGGTATTTCCACAGAGTACATAGGGAAACAAAAATGGACAAAATCACAGTTAGAATAACCCTTGGTACTGGTCAGGAGTAAGCTAACAGTATTTAGTTATTAGGCAAATTCACATTCATGTTGACAGTTAGCCAGGCATGTTACAGTGGCAGAGCCAGTTGAGTGTCACATGTTTCTTAAGTTTAGTTTTGAATTGGTCTAGGGAGGAGAGCAGAGTAATTTCAGCTGGAAGTACATTCCAGGCTCTGTCTGCAAAGTTAGCAAAGAGAGCATCACCAGCTACATTGTTAATTTTAAGTTTCTGAATTAGAAGTTTGTTGGAGGATCTGAGCAGTCTTGGATTGTTATGAGGCGTGATAATATTTCTAAGGGATGGTGTATTATCTGGGTTATAGAGGATTTTGTTATCCACGATCAGCAGGTTATATCGGATAAGACTGGGAAGTTCTAGACACCCAAGCTGTTTAAGGTTGATGCAGTGGTGTGCTTTAAAAGGCAGGCCTGAGGAAAACCTGGAAATGTGATTGTAACAGGTTGATAGTCTATTAAGTACAGATTTGTTTAGATTGGAAAGAAGGGGGAGGCATATAAAAGCGTTGAGAGTAGGTGAGAGCAAGCTATGGCTATCTTAGCTGGAGGGGTTAGGAAGGCTTTTATTCTATACAGTGACCCAAGTATTTTATTGATGTTCTTGATTGTTTGATTCACATGTAGGTCAAATTTTAGGTTATTGTCAATAACGACACCTAGTAGTTTTGTAGAGCGATCTGGGGAGATTATTGTCCCATCTTTTGAATTTATGGTGAAGGTGAAGGCAGCAGACCTTTGTCTTGGCGAGAATAACAGCTTTTTAGTTTATTTGTGATTTAGTAGCAATCGACATTCAGAGACCCATTTTTCTATAACATTGAAGGTGGACTGGGTAGCATTCCTTAAGTATATGGGAGATGTAGCTGAGCATATCAGGGTACAGTCATCAGCGTATGGGATACAGCTGACGTGGGATGACAGTAAATAGGTTGTTAATAAAGATGGAAAACAGTAGGGGCCCTAATATGGAGCCTTGTGGTACTCCAAGGTTGTTAGGTAATAGGTTAGAGAGCTTGTTCTGCCAGAGAACAGCCTGCTGCCTCCCATTGAGGTAGGATTTAAACCATTGAAGGGCTTTATAATCTAGGGCGAAAGTTTGCAGGGTGTGAATCAAACATTGGTGATCAACCATATCAAATGCATTTGAAAGAGCCAAGAGGAGGGCTGAGGATATGTGATTATTGTTACGGTTATTATTTATGGTATCGGTAAAAGCCAGTAGGGCTGAAGTAGTGCTATGGTGTGGACGAAAACTGTGCTGGGTATCGGCCATGAGGTGATTTTGGGTTAGGTGTTGCATGAATTGTTTGTGTATACATTTCACCATAATCTTTGCAAGTGAAGAAAGTATAGCTATGGGTATGTAATTGGATAATTCAGTCGAAGAGCCCCCTTTATGTAGTGGGATTACATAAGATGTTTTCCAAATGGTGGAAATATTAGCTTCTGCTATGGTTCAATTGATTAGTATTGATATCGGATAGGCAATGGCATCAGTTGATTTTTGAAGGTACTCGGTGGGGAGATGATCAGCGGACAGTGTGGTGGATTTTAATTTTTTGATCAAGGTACAGATGAGTGATGTAGACAGTGGTTGGAAGCTAAATAAGGGTTGGTTGTTAGAGGTAATGCTATCCAGGCCAGGGGAGATAGGAGGTAATTGGTCAGGTAGGGTTTGAATTGTTTGGGTAAAGAAACTGTTAAAACTGCCTGAGACCTCCTCTGGGGATTTATCAAAGGTGGTAGCAGGGATAGGTGTAGATGTTTTTCCAGGGTGAAGTAGATTGTTCAGCCCTGCCCAGAACATCTTAAGATTGTTATGGTTAGTAGTCTGTAAATTACAATAGTGTTTTTTTTTTTGTCTTGTAGAATGTATGTTTTATTCCTAGCATGCCTGTATTTGACGTGGTCCTGGGGTTCTTTAGTGGAGTGCCATTTAGCCCAAAGTTTGCTTTTACTGGTAATTGTTAGTCTAGACTCTTTTGAAAGCCATGGTGCAGTTTTTGCCTTGTTCACTTTGAGTGGGCCGGTGCATGCAGATCAAGGATTTCACGGAATTTGTCATTAAAATAGGCACATGCCTCCTGTAAGGGAAGGTGTTTTAGCATATACCAGTTATATGAGATAAGGATAGTCATCACTCTCCATAAGGGGTGATGCGACTACAGAACCTGGGAACTATCGCCCCATTAGCCTGACGAGTGTGGTATGCAAAGGGATGGAGAGCATCATCATGGAACAGCTTAACAAAGATATAGGCAATCTTCAAACTCTTGACCCCACACAGTTTGGCTTTGTCAAGGGGACATACTGCCTGCTGAACCAGGCTGAATTTTTTGAGGCAGTCACCAAGGCTGTGGATGAGGGTACGGTAGTGCATACACCCTACCTTGACCTGGGCAAGGTATTTCATACCATTACCTACTTGGGTATCACTGATAAACTCACTAAACTAGGCAAGAATCCCTAGATCACTAGGTGGGTTGCAAATTGGCTCACAGAAAGGACCCACAGAGATAAAGTTGCAGATTCCAAGTGAGACTGAGGAGCAGTCATAACTGGAGTATGCTAGGAGACTGTCCTAGGCATTCTACTATCTGGCATCTTTTTCTCAGAAGTACAGGCCAACACAGAGTGACTCTGGCTAACCAAGTTCAATGATAACTGCAAGCTAGTAGTCATTATCAACTCCACAAGTGATGCAGACATCATAGAAAAGGGGCTCACTGAGACCAATTATTGTTGTCTAAACCATGGCCTCAAGCTTAATGCAAAAGATGCATTGTCATTCCCTTTGGTACCTCACCAGACACTGACAACAGCTGGAAAGGCCACAAAAGTACCTGACAAAAAAAGGATGCTTGGCCGTAAACACATGTTCTACATGGACAGACTCAAGAAACATCAGCTGTTCTCAGTCTCTTATTGTCTATTTAGAGGTGATCTCTGGCTCACTTACAAAGCCATGTTTGATGCAGCCCTACTTGAAATGGTACACCTAAAGAAATCCCAATTCCCTCGTGCCACACTCTCCAGAGATCACAGCCTGATTACAGCAACACACAGAACAGGATAGAGGGAAAGGATTACCACCCTACAACTTACCATACTCTGGAATAAGCTTCCCATTCATGTCAAGCAGACCACCTCATTGGCCCTCATGAAGAGAAATCTTGAAGAGTGGATGGCTAACAGATATTCCACCCCAGGGATCACTCGAGTTGCCTTACTGGATAGAGGCACATTGGGTGGCATGGCGCCAGGGCAATTTATTTCGGGTTAGGCTTATAAAGACTCCAGGGCCATTGGCTAGTACACACCTATGAACGTATAGACACATGTACGGCCAGGTATGAAGATCAATCAATTCCTGTAACTGTGAAGAGTACATTTTCTGAAATTTTCAAGGCATTACATACCGACTCACTGATTTGAAGGCTGTTGGTCTTGGTTTTTTTGCAGGGGTCTGACTCTGACCTCATGGTGCAGGGGACATCCCTCCCCCAAAATAGTTTAAAGGAGAAGAATAATCATCACAATTTTACTCCTCTCATATGGTTTTGTTTAGTTGTCTTTTTAATTGTCGACACTTGTCATATCTATTTATTGTAATTTCATTGTGGAGATTTAAACTTCTGTTACTGAGCATACAGGTGCACAGCACATGCAGACATGGATGCAACAATAAATGTGTGTGTATGTACATATATATATAAAACAAATATATAATACACAGACACAGAAACACGTGTACAAAAGTAACACCGACACACACCTATAAATCTCTATATGTCGATATGTGTATAATTCGTGTAGCATAGACTAGATTGAGACCTGCTGAATCTAGCTTTGTTTGTATAACTTGAGCAAAATTGTATAACTTGAGCAGTAATCAAGGCCATTATTTTGGAGAAGGTTCCCCTGCACCCTAGTGGCAGGAGTGTGCAGTTAGAACTTCTGACCAAAGACTGCTGGAACTGTGTTAAATTTTTTGCTTTTATCGGTTAATTGGCAAAATTGTTTAAATCAGTTTGCTCATTTCCTACTGTTATATTAAAAAAAAAAAAAACACTTTATGACTCTCCGCTTAGCTCGGGTTAAACTATTCCCGACGCTTTAAAGTCTGCTCTTTAACATTTCCCTTAGAACTAGTCAGTTTTTAGTCTTAGCACTCAAATCTGTTTCGTTGAGCTCAGCACTTGTTCAGAACTCGTTGTAAGCACTAAACAATCTACAAATAGCTACCGCACTCAACTTTCCTCACTTGTCTAGAGGAAAACAGTTTTTAGCACTTAATAAATAAGCACCTATCCAGGCATGTGCAAGGGTCAGCTCCCGGTGTTTTATAATGTCTACCTGATGAATCTGGGCATCTTGGGGCAATGTAGCAATTGCCTCATGTACACAGACAACCTTATCCTCATACCACTTAACACTACAACCTGTGAGAGATGCACTTATATAGCCAAACTGGAAGCATAGCTCTCTTCACCCAAGACTGGACTGGACTAGACAGTCAAGAGGAAAAGGTGATCACTTGCACCACACCTCACTCACATAGTCCCTCAAAACCTGCCACACCAAAAAAAAAGGCGGAGGCTCTCAATAAAAATCTGCCCAAGCAACAGAGCCCTCCAAAGCAGAAATGCAAGCAACCTCCACCACCCAACACAATCCAAATGACACATAGCCCACATACTCAGTGTACCCCGCAACCACAGTCCACAAGGCATAACAACATACCCAACACTCTAGTCATAGGTGACTCTAGTCAGGAACACTGATGTTCCACTCACCAGGCTAAACAAGGAGAAAGTTACTGTCAGCTGCCTGCCGGGTGCCAGGATATCCCACATAACGCACGCACTCAGGTCACTCCACAACAAGTGCAAATATGACTCTGTCATTGTCCATGTTGGTGTGAATGACCCGAGACGTACCTCCCTGGACTACATGAAAAGAGACATGGAGGAGCTTTCCAATCTTGTAGCCCAGGCAGGTATGACCCTAGCCCTGAGTAGCATACTGCCATCACCCACAATGATACCACATTACAACGACAAATTGATTGACTTCAACAATTGGCTAAGCTTCTGGTGTCATTCTAAGGGGATCCAGCATCTGTCTGCCTGGGATGACATGATCAACAGACCATGATGCTTTGCCAGAGATGGACTGCACCTGTCGGCCTTGGGATTCTAGATACTGGCTAAGGCTATTGCCACCCCTATAGTGCCTTTTTTAAGCAAGGTTCAAATGACAAATTCACCACTGTAGCAAGTACAAGAAAGACAAATCTGAGGGTAATGCTACTCAATGCTAGAATTCTAGACCTGTAAATGCACTCACTCGAGGCACTCCTAAAAATGGAGAACATCGACATCTGTGCAGAGACCTGGTTCAAGGCTCCAGAGAGCACCCCTGCATTACCAGGCTATAATTCATACCACACCTTTCGGCCACCTAACCTGGAACGAAACACTAAAGGCGGAGGCGTGTCCATATTCATTAAGGATATTCACACCTCCAGGCTAGTTGCTCAGCATAATGCATGCGAGATTATCCAAGTGCAAGTAACTCTGGGCAACAGCGCAATCCAAATTGTAGCTTGCTACAGATCCACCACCATGCCTCAGGATTCCCATTCCTTATTTCTTGATACACTGGAAAATATTAGGGTACAACCCAACACCCTAATATTGAACAATTTCAAGTACCACATCATGAACTGTGAAAACTACTCATGTACCAACTCTTTTGCTTAATGTTTTCCTGAAATAATAAATTCCAACGCCTTGGATCAACTTATCCACAACACCACCAAGGGCAGCAATATCCTAGACCTGGTCATTAGCAACATAGGTGACCAATTTTCCACACCACAGGTCAATTCCTCGTTGGTCAGATCCGACCACAAACTAATCACCCTAGACATCCACATCCCGCCCCTACCCCCCATTAGGGAAACCACTGTAAAAAATGTCTCCAAAGCCAACTTGATGCATCTTAAGACAGAAGTGACAAACTGCACGACACCCATGCAGACGGACAATAAAGGTACGACTGCTGAATGATACACAAAAACAATAAATGATACATAAAAACCTCAGCTTTGGCCGGCTAAGAACTTGCTGTATTCAACTGGACGTATAAGAGAATTTAAGTACCTTTATCTGCACTTTTTTTTTCAAAAAATACAGTATTTAAATTGATTTTAACTGTGTGTTGCAGGAATATTAACTGAACTGGAAGTTAGTCAGTGTTTGCTGAATTTTGTTATTTGCTAGTAATTACAGGTGTGGGGGTAGCCACATTCTTTGATTTCCTGTCCTTGCCTATTTAAGTGGTACAGTGTGAAATATTTTCTGCTTAAAAACCTCAGCTTTGGCCGGCTAAGAACTTGCTGTATTCAACTGGACATATAAGAGAATTTAAGTACCTTTATCTGCACTTTATTTTCAAAAAATACAGTATTTAAATTGATTTTAACTGTGTGTTGCAGGAATATTAACTGAACTGGAAGTTAGTCAGTGTATGCTGAATTTTGTTATTTGCTAGTAATTACAGGTGTGGGGGTAGCTACATTCTTTGATTTCCTGTCCTTGCCTATTTAAGTGGTACAGTGTGAAATATTTTCTGCTTAAAAACCTCAGCTTTGGCCGGCTAAGAACTTGATGTATTCAACTGGACGTATAAGAGAATTTAAGTACCTTTATCTGCACTTTTTTTTCAAAAAAATACAGTATTTAAATTGATTTTAACTGTGTGTTGCAGGAATATTAACTGAACTGGAAGTTAGTCAGTGTTTGCTGAATTTTGTTATTTGCTAGTAATTACAGGTGTGGGGGTAGCTACATTCTTTGATTTCCTGTCCTTGCCTATTTAAGTGGTACAGTGTGAAATATTTTCTGCTTAAAACCTCAGCTTTGGCTGGCTAAGAACTTACTGTATTCAACTGGACGTATAAGAGAATTAAAGTACCTTTATCTGCACTTTTTTTCCCAACAAAATACAGTATTTAAATTGATTTTAACTGTGTTGCAGGAATATTAACTGAACTGGAAGTTAGTCAGTGTTTGCTGAATTTTGTTATTTGCTAGTAATTACAGGTGTGGGGGTAGCCACATTCTTTGATTTCCTGTCCTTGCCTATTTAAGTGGTACAGTGTGAAATATTTTCTGCTTAAATACCTCAGCTTTGGCCGGCTAAGAACTTGCTGTATTCAACTGGACGTATAAGAGAATTTAAGTACCTTTATCTGCACTTTTTTCAAAAAAATACAGTATTTAAATTCATTTTAACTGTGTGTTGCAGGAATATTAACTGAACTGGAAGTTAGTCAGTGTTTGCTGAATTTTGTTATTTGCTAGTAATTACAGGTGTGGGGTAGCCACATTCTTTGATTTCCTGTCCTTGCCTATTTAAGTGGTACAGTGTGAAATATTTTCTGCTTAAAAACCTCAGCTTTGGCCGGCTAAGAACTTGCTGTATTCAACTGGACGTATAAGAGAATTTAAGTACCTTTATCTGCACTTTTTTCCAAAATACAGTATTTAAATTGATTTTAACTGTGTGTTGCAGGAATATTAACTGAACTGGAAGTTAGTCAGTGTTTGCTGAAATTTTGTTATTTGCTAGTAATTACAGGTGTGGGGGTAGCCACATTCTTTGATTTCCTGTCCTTGCCTATTTAAGTGGTACAGTGTGAAATATTTTCTGCTTAAAAACCTCAGCTTTGGCCAGCTAAGAACTTGCTGTATTCAACTGGACATATAAGAGAATTTAAGTACCTTTATCTGCACTTTTTTTTAAAAAAATACAGTATTTAAATTGATTTTAACTGTGTGTTGCAGGAATATTAACTGAACTGGAAATTAGTCAGTGTTTGCTGAATTTTGTTATTTGCTAGTAATTACAGGTGTGGGGGTAGCCACATTCTTTGATTTCCTGTCCTTGCCTATTTAAGTGGTACAGTGTGAAATATTTTCTGCTTAAAAACCTCAGCTTTGGCCAGCTAAGAACTTGCTGTATTCAACTGGACGTATAAGAGAATTTAAGTACCTTTATCTGCACTTTTTTTTCAAAAAAATACAGTATTTAAATTAATTTTAACTGTGTGTTGCAGGAATATTAACTGAACTGGAAGTTTTGACTCTGCTCTTCAGTTAGTCCCACCCACTCTCCCTGTTTTTGTTTTGGTGTTAATCTTAGTGGCCTTGAAACTGCCCGCCCCTCTTGTAAATTTGTGTTGGATACTCCTTCTGGGCCCATCTCATTTGCTCACTCAACTGAGTGCAGTGAGATCATATTCTGATTTCAGGCACTCCTACTGTGTACAAAGAGAGCATCTGGGAAACAGAAAAAAAAATTTAAGCTTGTTTCCTGCCTTTCCTGTTAAGTGGTATAGACTATTTGTAGGCTTCTGAGCCCCCAAGCCCTTCTGTTTTGGAGGGAAGCCTTCTAGCTTCGTTTATTTTTCTTATAACTAGCCAGTTTTCTAGTTTCAGCACTCAAATCTGTTTCTTTGATCTCTGCACTTGTTCAGAAAAAAAAAATTTCATCTGCTTTTACTGTACTTGTGTTTCTACCTACTTTATTTTACTTTTGCATCATCTTAAAAGTACTCAATTGTATTTATTACTGCTTGGTGTAACTCATTCGCCTTTTGGTTTAAACACTTGGGCTTCGGACCAGTTGTTTTGCACTGAGAGGGTTTGTGGTCTGCACTGTAGTGGCAGAACAGGTAGCTTACATCCTTCTAGGTTGGGAACTGCTGATTGAGGGCTCAGTGTCTGTTATTCTGAAAGTGTATTAATTCTGGTTTAAGCACTTGGGCTTTCAGGCCAGTTATTTTATATTAAGAGGGTTCGTGGTCTGCACTCTTGTGGGAGGAGAGGCTGGACTTTGCCCTTCTGAGCTGGGAATTTCTGATAAAATGCTTATAGTGCATACATATCTGAACTGCTTCTTACTGAAGTTGGTGCGCCTTGTTTGCTGTGGCATAGACTGGATTCGGGCCTGCTGGATCTAGCTTTGTTTGTGTAACTTGAGCACTAATCCAGGCATTCTCTAAAGTATTCAATTGTATTTACTACTGCTTGGTAGTAACTTGATTAAGGTGTAGCTATCATTCTAAGTCTTTTGGATTAAGCACTTGGGCTTCAGACCAGTTGTTTTACATTAGGAAGGTTTGTGGCATGCACTGCGGTGGCAGGACAGATAGATTTCATCCTTCTAAGTTGGGAACTGCTGATTGAGAGCCCAGTGTCTGTTATTCCTAAAGTGTATTAGTTCTGGTTTAGACACTTGGGCTTCAGGCCAGTTATTTTACATTAAGAAGGTTCGTGGTCTGCACTCTTGTGGGAGAAGAGGCTGGACTCTGCCCTTCTGAGCCGGGAATTTCTAGTTTATAGTGCCTGAATATTTGAACTGTATCTTACTTAAATTGGTACACCTTGTTTGCTGTAGCATAGACTAGATCCAGGCCTGCTGAATCTAGCTTTGTTTATATGCTTGTTGTTTGTTTGCTTGTTATTTCCCTGGAACGCTAATTCCACCTAATACGCGGCTTCTCAGCGCTTCTGTGGATCACTAGTGATATCTGCATTGCTTACTGTACTTATTTCCTTGTTTCACTTGAAAGAAAGTTACTGTTTGTCATTTTTGCATTTAAGTTACCTGTAACACATTGCACTTAAGTTATCTGGCACTTGCGCGCTAAAGCAATTATATAAGTCAGCACTAAAATTAAAAGCACTACACCCTCACTCCCCACTGGCCCTTGTTTTCAATTATTAAGGAATTCCCAATATTATTCTAGCATGTCCAAAGGTCAGTTGTCAATCTCCTCTCCGGTCCAGCTGGTGAATCTGGGAATCTTGAGGCAATGTTACAACTGCCTCATGTACACAGACAACCCTCTCCTCCTCCCAACAAATTCCAACACATGTGAGAGATGCAACCATATAGCCAAACTGGAGGCTAAGCTCTCTCAACTCAGTACTGGCATAACCAGTCAGAAGGAGAAGGAAAAGTACAGTTTTGTACCTACCATAAATGTAGATGTTCGAAGATCCACATTGCTGCAGTCCTTACTTATGGGTAGTCCGCTGTCCTCGGTCGGCCCGAATACCAAAGTATTAGGCTGACGTCGGTCATGGGTGCCTAGATCTGACATCAGAGCGTCAGGGTATAAAGGCGCATGACCGACGTCATATCCTCAGTCTTTTCTTGCCCCAGATGTCAGAAGGCCAAACCAGAAAGGCCACAGCCAAAAACAGAATACCTCCCAAAAACATGCCCAACAACAACCATCACCTAAAGCATAGCACCATGTCAAACCACAGTGGGGAAGGAGGGAGGGTAAATTGGACTGCAGCAATGTGGATCTTCGAACATCTACATTTATGGTAGGTACAAAACTGTACTATGTTCTTCATCTCACATTGCTGCAGTCCTTACTTATGGGTAGAATCCCAAAGCAACGGGAAAGGGAGGATGGTAAAAATCATAAAGCATTAGGGGCTGCTAGAATGCCCTGTAAAATTGCAGTGGCAAATCCAGCCCTAGACTTAGAATAAAGAGGAAGGTGGTAATGTTTGGAAAAAGTATGCACTGAACTCCAAGTAGCTGCCTCCAAAATGTCCTTTGTAGCTACCCCCCTTAGAAAGGCCGTAGAAGTAGCAGTAGCCCTAGTGGAATGAGGCCTGATTCCAGCAGGAATCTCCTTACCATGATGGGAATAACAGAAAGAAATACAAAACCCAATCCATTTAGAAATAGTTTGTTTTGAAACAGGTTTACCCTGTGAACCCAAAGCAAAAGAAACAAACAACTGCTGAGACTGTCTGAACTCCTTGGTTCTGCTCAAATAATAAGGCAACTGCCTGTGAATATCCAAAGTAGGCAAAATTTTCTCCCCTTTATTTTGGGGGTTTGCATAAAAAGTAGGCAAATGAATAGTTTGGTTTAAGGCCACACTAGAAACCACTTTAGGCATAAAGGAAGGATTAGTACGCAGAGATACCCTATCCTTATGAAAAATCAGGAAAGGCTCCACTGCCATGAGGGCCTGTAATTCAGAAACCCTTCTTGCAGAGGTAATGGCCAACAAAAAAGCAGTTTTCCATGACAAATACTTTAACTCGGCAGTAGCTGCAGGCTCAAAAGGTTGTAGAGTAAGTTTTTCCAACACAAAATTGAGATCCCAAGCAGGAGTAGGAGCTCTACGTGGGGGTCTTATATTCTTTGCCCCTCTTAGAAATTGCTTAAACAAAGGATGAGAGAATAAAGGAGGGTCACAATCATAGTGAGCAGAAATGGCTGCAGCATGGACCTTTATCGAGGAGAAAGACAACCCCTTGTCCAATAACTCAGTAAGATATTGAAGAGCAACACTTAAATCAGGTTTGGAGACATCAAAGTCCTTTCCTTTGCTCCAAATAAAAAATCTCCTCCATTTATCAGCGTAAACTTTCCTGGTACTAGGCCTCCTGGCCTCCAAAATAACATTCAAAACTTGTTGTGGAAGCTGAGACCCTCCAGAGTCTAAAACAGAATATGCCAGGCTGTTAGATGCAGAGACTGAATCTTGACATTGAGGAAGTGATTGTCCTCTTGTGACAAAAGGTGCGGAATCAAAGGCAGAGGCCATGGAGGTTCTCGTACTAAACTCCTCAGTAGTGGGTACCAGTGTTGTCTAGGCCAATCCGGTGCTATCAAAATCATGGTTGTCTTGTCTTGTCTGGCCTTCAAAAGTACCTTGGGAAGAAGAGGCAGAGGTGGAAAGGCATATACATGCAGATTGTTCCAACTGAATGATAGAGCGTCCACCTTCCAAGCTGTGTGATGAAACATTTTTGTGCAAAACTTTGGCAACTGGTAATTTAGTGGAGAAGCGAACAGATCTATGTCTGGAGTTCCCCATAACACTGTCAACTTTTGAAATACATGAGGATCCAATTTCCACTCGTGAGGATCCACTATTTGTCTGCTCAACACATCTGCTAAGGAGTTCTGTGCTCCTGGTAGAAACCTTGCCTGAAGATTGAGGTGTAGATTGAGAGCAGTTTCCCACAAAATCATCGCTTGCCTGCAAAGAGGGTAAGAATGGGTTCCCCCTTGCTTGTTGATGTACCACATGACAGTAGTGTTGTCTGTTTGAATCAACACCTGCCCTGGGTGAAGTAAATCTTTGAAAGCCATCAATGCAAACTGGACTGCTAACATTTCCTTCAAGTTGATATGCAGATGTTGGAGTTTGACAGGCCACGTGTTTTGCACCCATTTTCCATTGAGGTGTGCTCCCCAAGCCTTGTCCGAGGCATCTGTCGTTAGAATCTGACTCGCCTCTGGCCGGATCACAGAGAGTCCCTTGTTTAGGTGACATTCCTGAGCCCACCACAAAAACTCCTTCTGAATGCAAGGTATTATCTGAATGACAGTGTCTAGATCTTGGCAGTGCTGAGTCCATACATTTTTGAGATACCATTGAAGCTTCCTCATATGCAATTTGGCATTGGGAAGCACCAGAATACAAGATGCCATGAACCCCAAGGCTTGAAGGACTGTCCTTGCAGTCAGCCTGGACCGTAGAGACATTTGATGGAAATAAAGAGAAAGGCTTCTTTGTTTGTCCGGGGTCAAAAAGCCATCTGGGAAGCTGTATTCAGTCTCACACCCAGAAAGCACATGTCCTGAGAGGGTACTAGACTGGACTTTGTTTCGTTCACAGAATACCCTAGGCATCTTAACACTGCCATCACATACTGTAGATGATGAAGAAGTTCGTCCTTTTCTTGTGCGATAATCAGGCAATCGTCCAAATAAGGATAAATCTGTATTCCTCTTAGTCTGAAAAAGGCTATCACTGGAGCCAGAACCTTTGTGAACACTCTGGGCGCAGTAGATAAGCCAAAGGGCAATGCAGAGAACTGATAATGTAAATTTCCAGCCCGAAAACGCAGGTACCTCCTGCAACTGGGCCTGATAGGAACATGAAGGTAAGCCTCTTTGAGATCCAGAGTAACCATCCAGTGATCTTTTCCCAACAGAGGTAAAAGTTGCTGTAAAGTCAGCATCTTGAACTTTGGAATGTCCAGGTAAGTGTTGAGGATAGATAAATCCAAAATTGGTCTCCACGTGTTCCCTTTCTTTGGAACTAGAAACAGGCGAGAATAAAATCCTAGGCCCACTTCTGACAGAGGAACTGGCTGTATAGCTCCTATTTGAAGAAGTAAAGAAATTTGTTTGTGAGCCTCTATCCTTTGCCGAGGAGGGACGTCTGGCATGCCTTTGAAAGGAGGCATGGTATGGAAATAGAACTTGTAACCTCGGTTTATAATGTCCAATACCCATTTGTCCTGGGTGACTAAATGCCAATTTTGCTTGAAAAGAGCCAACTTTCCTCCCAAAGGAGCTGCCAGGCAAGAAGAATCTGGCAGCTGAAAACGCAGGTCATTGGGCCTGTTTACGAAAGGACTGGCCCCTGCCCTCACCAGCAGATTGGGCAGGCGAACTCCATTGTCTCGGCCTGAAGGTACTCTGAGCTCTGCCCCTACCACGCCTAGATCTACCCCTAGACTGAGAATCAGAAGAAGGGTACGTCCACCCCTTAGTAGGCTAATTTCTACTAAACTTTGGAGGCTGTACCTGCAAAAAATCTTTAACAGTCTGCATAAACTTAGTCTTATCTTCCATTTTCTTTAAGACTGACTCCACAGGAGGACCAAACAAAACTTCAGACTGTAAAGGGGCATCCAGAATTCTAGACTTAACATGCTCAGACAAATTCTGATCCTTAAGCCAGGCGTGCCTACGAATAACTGAACCAGTGGCAGCCACCCTAGAAGAAGCCTGTAAAGCATCAAAACCACATTGCAAAGAGTGCTTACCCACCTGTTCAGAGACATGCACTAAATCCTGCAATTCTTTACACTCTATGCCCTCTGCCAAAGCATCCACTTTAGATCGTAGCTGAGAAAGGAGGAAATTCTGATACTTCAACATATGAAACTGGCAGTTCAAAGCTCTCATTGCTAAAGTAGAAGAGGTATACACCTTCTTACCCCATCTATCCAAAGCTCTAGCTTCCTTATCCAGAGGAACCGGATTCTTCACAACAGAGGCTCTAACACCCTTAGGCCCCTGACTAATAGTTTCTGGGTCCGCCCTAGGACTCTTATACAGATATTTATGAGCCTCAGGCACCCTGTAATACCTGTCCGGTTTAACTGGAGCAGGAGGCACAGAATCTGGATTAAGGGAAGCTTCCGAGAAAACATCTGAAACAACATCCAAAACTGGAGGTATAGCTAAGGGTCTATGCTGTGGTAAAAACAAGAACTCCCGAAGTCTCTTCCGTGAATCAGAGTAATCCTGTCCTTCCCACTTAAAATGCTCCCTCATGGAATGCAGAGTTTCTGAAAATGAAAAATCCTCCGGAGGAGAAGCAGAAGGAGTGGAATCCTCTACATCAGAATCAGAATAAGGAGGGAAATCTTGAAAGTCTTCAGCAGAAGACTCTGAATCATCTGAGGCCTGCTCCAAACTTTCCAACTCTGGCTCCATCCTGGGCCTCTTATCAGGAGGGGGCATAGAACCTCTAATTAAAGTAATCAAATCCTCTGCCATTTTAAGCATGTACTTTTTAGGCACAGACCCTGAAGAACCGGAACTGACACCAGAGGAAGGCAAAACAGACCTGCCTTAGAAGGAGCCTTAGAAACAGTAACAGAAGGCCTAACCACCTTAGGCATAGAAGGGAGAATAGTAACCTGAGAGGCCCCTTCAGCCTGACCTGCCTCCTGAGAGGCCACATCTTGAAAAATCAAACTTTCCCCCTGGGACTCAACAGAAACTTCAGCCGGATCCACCTGTTCAGCTGTAGCTTCTAAAGATCCGGCGTCCGTAACGGACGAATCATCCTGCCTAGGCTTTAAAGATTTGTCTTTGCGCTTCTTAGTAGAAGCAGGCGTCGGAACATCCGACGGCATATTATAATTACACCTCTTGCCAAAGACTAACCTAGCGCAATCTAACCTCCGTTTTATAGTGCGCTTATTAAACCTAGCACAAAACCGACACCCGACTACGTGCTCCGGTCCCAAACAAGGAATACAAAGCGAGTGGTAATCCCTATGCGGTATCTGCTTCCCACAAGAAATACAATTATTCACTTTTTCTGACATCCGGTAAGTAACTGAGGCAAGAAAAAACAAAAATGTTCCCCAACGGGGTACTTAGCCCAACTTGGTATCGGTCTGAAACCCCGAAAACGAAAAATTTCAGAACGCCGAACGGCACTTGCAACGCTGCTTCTGCATCGGACCATGCGGCAAAAAAGACTGAGGATATGACGTCGGTCATGCGCCTTTATACCCTGACGCTCTGATGTCAGATCTAGGCGCCCATGACCGACGTCAGCCTAATACTTTGGTATTCGGGCCGACCGAGGACAGCGGACTACCCATAAGTAAGGACTGCAGCAATGTGAGATGAAGAACATCCACACTCACTACAATTCCAGTCTCACATAGACCTACCACGACAGCAAACCAAACACATAATCACACAAAAACATACTCGGAGGCTCTAAATAAAGATCTGCCTAAGCAGCAGAGACCTCCAAAGCAGACACCCAAGCAACCGCTACCCCAAAACAAAACACGTGCAACACATATCTCACAAACCCAGTGTGCCGAACAGTCACAGCCCTTAAGACTAAACAACACACCTGATACACTTGTAATAGGTGACTCTATCGTCAGGCACACTGACGTCCCGCTCACCAGGCTGAACAAGGAGGGGGTCATGGTGAGCAGTCTGTCAGGCGCTAGGATCCGCCACATAACACAAGCACTCAGGTCACTCCAAGGCAAGTACAAATATGACTCAGTCATTGTCCATGCTGGTGTGAATGACCTGAGACGTACCTCCCTGGACTACATGAAAAGAGACATAAAGGAGCTCTCTGAGCATGTAGCCCAGGCCGGTATGACCCTGACCTTGAGTAGCATCTTACCCTCACCAAGAATGATGCCACAATATGAAGACAAGATTATCAATTTCAACAACTGGCTTAAGTACTGGTGTCATTCAAAGGGGATCCAATGCCTGTCAGCTTGGGATGATATGCTCGACAAGCCACGATGCTTCGCTAGGGATGGCTTGCACCTGTCACCCCTGGGCTTTCGGATATTGGCAAAGGCTCTTGCTACCCCCATAGTGCCTCTTTTAGGCAAGGCTCAAAAGACAAACCCACCTCCATAGGTATCACAAGGGATAATAAACTAAGAGTAATGCTACTCAACGCCAGAAGTCTAAACCTCAAGATGCACGCACTCGAAACTCTCCTTAGCATGGAGAACATCGATATCTGTGCAGTAACAGAAACCTGGTTCAGGGCTCCCGAGAGCACCCCAGCACTACCAGGTTATACCTCATACCATGCTTTTCGGCCCCAAAACTTGGACCGAACCACAAAAGGAGGGGGAGTATCGATATTCATCAAAGATACCCACACCTCCAGGTTGGTGGCAAAGCACGAAGCATCAGAGACTATCCATTTGCAACTAACAGTGGGTAAAACTGCCTTCCAGTTTATAGCCTGCTACAGACCACCCTCCCAAACCCAGGAACCCCACTCGGCCTTTCTGAGAACACTGGAAAATATGAAGGTCTCTCCAAACACCATTATATTGGGTGACTTCAACTACCCAAACATAGACTGGGAGCATTACTCTAGCTCCAACACCCTAGCCCAAAGGTTCCTGGAATTTATAAACTCATATGCTATGGAACAACTTGTTACCACTCCCACAAGAGGGGAAAACATACTGGACCTGATCATCACCAACATGGGGACTCTATGCTCCAGACCAGAAGTGTATCCCTCACTGGTAAGATCAGACCATAAACTAATCTCACTGGATATTCACATCCCGACCCCACCCCCTGCCCAGAAAACCACTGTGAAAAACTTCTCTAAAGCAAATTTCACACTCCTCAAAACCGAGGTGGAATCCTTCAAAGCCCCCGGGCCTGTGGAAAATATGGCCCAGACTGCAGAATCCTTTATAAACGCATTCTATGAACACCTTCAGGAATGCATGGATCATGCGATCCCAAATAAAACCAAGACCCAATCCTCCAAAGGCAGGCGTCCTGTCTGGTGGACCCCAGCCATAAACAAACTATACAATAGAAGGAGGAAGCTACTAAATGATAGAGCAAAATCCCAAAAAGGGAAGGCATCACTGATCAGTATTAGCAAAAAACTATGGGCACTCATAAAATTGTCTAAGGCCAGCTTCGAGAGAAAAATTGCACAGGACACTAAGGATAATCACAAGGCTTTCTTTAGTTATGTTAGGAACCTGGGTGGTAATTCCCAGATATGTTCAGAATTAGTCCAAAATGACAAAAAATACACTGAACCCACAGACATTGCCAACATCCTAGCTGACAGGTTCAGCGCAAACTTCTTCCCCCCCTCCCCACCACAAGGGCAAATATCTATCCCAGCAGAGTGCTGCCCCCCTGACATCTCAGATGCTCAGGTAAGAGCCACCCTCTCCAAAGCAAAAAACACAGCATCAATGGGACCAGACGGTGTCCCGAGCTGCGTCCTACATGAACTCCAAGAAGAGCTAAACCCAAACATAAAACTACTGTTCAATCTCAGCCTTACTACAGGATATGTGCCCAAAGAGTGGTGTACAGCAACAGTGGTCCCTCTCCATAAAGGTGGTGCCTCAACGGATCCTGGAAACTATCGCCCCATAAGCCTGACTAGCTTGGTCTGCAAAGCTATGGAAAGGATCATCATGGACCTCATAAATAAAGATATTGGGGACCTACAGACACTGGATCCTACCCAGTTCGGCTTTGTTAAGGGCAGATCCTGCCTCTTAAACCTGGTTGATTTCTTTGAAACAGTCACCAAGGCCATTGACGAGGGGAAGGTGGTCCACACAGCCTACCTGGACCTCGCAAAAGCCTTTGATACAATACCCCACTCGGGCATTATAGATAAGCTCACCAGCTTAAATATAAACCCCTATGTCACTAGATGGATTGCAAACTGGCTCAAGGACAGAACCCACATGGTTAGAATTGCTAGAGTCATGTCAGACTCCAAACCAGTTACAAGTGGTGTCCCACAAGGCTCAGTCCTGGGACCTCTCTTGTTCGGTATATATTTCTCAGAGGTACAGGCCAACACGGAAGGACTGTGGCTGACCAAGTTCGCAGATGACTGCAAACTGGGCACCATAATAAACTCTCCAGCCGACACAAGCATCCTCCAAAAGGGCCTCATAGAAACAGACAACTGGTGCCAGAGCCATGGCCTCAAGCTAAATGCCAAAAGGTGTATAGTCATCCCCTTTGGCAAAAACAAAGTGCCCACAAATTACCACATAGGTGGTAATCCATTAAGTACAGAAGAAGTAATTAGGGACCTGGGGACCCAAGTTGATAGCAATCTCTCATTTGACAACCACGTGGCCAAAGTGGTTAGAAAAACATTTTATATAGCCCACCTAATCATGAAGGGATTCACATCTAGATCAGGGGAGGTCATCGTGCCTCTTTACTCATCCCTCATCAGGCCCATAATTGAGTACAATGCCCCTTTTGGGATGTACCTTACCAGACACCTGCAGCAACTGGAAAGACTCCAAAAGTACCTCACCAAGAGGATCAAAGGGCTCAAACAGATGCCATATGCTGCCCGGTTAAAGAAACTCCAGCTCTACTCAGTGGCATACCGCCAGTTCAGAGGCGATCTGTGCCTGACGTATAAAGCCACGTCCAACCCGGAATTAATGGACATGCTGCACCTCAGAAAATCCAAATCCCATCGAGCTACACGCTCGAGAGACTTGAACCTCAGCACTGAAATAAATAGGACATGCTGGAGGGACAGATCCATAACCCAGAGGCTCCCTTCACTCTGAAATAAAATCCCAGTCCAGGTTAGGCAGAGTCCCTCATTGACTCTCTTCAAGAGGAATCTTGATGAGTGGATGGTTACCCCGGGTATCACTTCTGTGTCACTGTTAGACAGAGGCACAGTATACTAACCTCGAAAAAGGACATAGCAAAATAAATTTAAAATGGGTGTCGAAAGCCAAACACATTCTGGCTAGGCTTATAAATGCCCTAGGGCAGATAGCCTAGTATGAACCTATGAACCTATGAACAAATGCACTTTATAAGCACTTACACGAGTGCATGGATCGTGCTATCTCTAACAGAACCAAGATGCTATCCTCCAAAAAAAGGAAGCCAATATGGTGGTCCCCTGCCATAAACAAACTTTACAACAGAAGAAAGAAACTGTTGCAAAAAGGAATAAAATTACCTAATTGGAGGAAGTCCCTGGTCAGCCTCAGTAAGAAACTGAGATCCCTCATAAAATCCTCAACAGCTAGTTATGAAAACAAAATTGCCACTGATTCTAAAGACAACCACAAAGCATTCTACAGCTATGTCACAAATCTCAATGGCAACACTCATATCTGCTCCGAGTTACAGCACAATGGCAGTAAATATACAGAACAAACTGATATTGCCAACATCCTTGCAGATAGGTTCAGTGCTAACTTTACCCCCCTCTCACCCCCAAAGGGACCATCTCTATACCCGAAGAAAGCAAATTTCCTGTAATCACGACTGCACAGGTAAAAACCACACTCTCCAAAGCCAAGAACACAGTATCCATGGGACCTGACAACATCCCAGGCTGCGTTCTACAAGAACTACAGAACGAACTGGCACCCCACCTAAGCTCTATGTTCAATCATAGACTCACCTCAGGCTTTGTGCCCACTGAATGGTGCACAGCGACGGTTACCCCACTCCACAAAGGGGGAGCCACCATGGACCTCGTGAACTACTGCCCATTAGCCTGATGAGCCTGGTCTGCAAGGCCATGGAACGTATCATCATGGAACTAATAAACAAAGACATTGGTAATCTCCAAACTCAGGACAACATCCAGTTTGGGTTTGTAAAAGCCAGATCATGTCTCCTAAACTTGATAGACTTCTTTGAAGCAGTCACCAAAGCCGTAGACAAGGGTAAGGTGGTTCACACAGCCTATCTAGCTCTCGCCAAGGCTTTCAACACCATCCCCCAGTCTGGAATTATAGATAAACTCACTAAAATAGGTATAAATTCCTATGTCACAAAATGGATTGCCAACTGGCTCACTGACAGAACCCAGACTGTGAAAGTAGCAGACTCCAAATCTGACTTCAGACCAGAGACAAGTGGTGTACCACAAGTTTCAGTCCTGGGTCCTCTCCTGTTTGGTATCTTCTTCTCCAAAGTACAGGCTAACATAGAATGTCTTTGGGTAACGAAGTTCGCAGATGACTGCAAACTAGGAGCCATAATCGAAACTCCTAACAATGTGCATATCCTACTATATGGCCTCACTCAGACAGATGCCTGGTGTCAAAGCCATGGCCTCAAGCTCAGTGTCAAAAAGTGCATTGTCATCCCCTTTGGTAAAAAGTCTGTACCCATGAACTACCACAAAGGCGGTAGTCTACTTAACACTGAAAGTGTGATAAGAGACCTTGGGACACAGGTGGACAGTAATCTTTCCTTTAATAATCACATCGCCACAGTAGTCATGAGATCCTTCTAAGTGGCACACCTGATCACAAAAGGTTTCTCATCCAGGAAAAAAGAGGTCATTGTTCCCCTATACTTATCACTCATTAGACCCATTATAGAGTAAAACGCCCCTTTTGGTATGTACCTCACAAGACATCTACAACAACTGGAGAGGCCACAGAATTACATCACAAAAAGGATTACCAGCCTCAAACAGATGCCCTACACAGACCGTCTTAAAAAAGTACAGTTTTGTACCTACCATAAATGTAGATGTTCGAGTGTATTCACTGCTGCAGTCATTACACTTGGGTTATCCTGCTGTCAGGCGGTCCCACAGTCAGCCAGAGTTCCAAAGTCTTGGCCCGGCATTGGTTGCTGTCGCTTCTTCCCTGACGTCAGTGCGCCAGTGGTATATAAGATGCAGCCGACGCCATTTTCTTCAGTTTTTCTTGCCCCAGATGTCAGGTGCCCCCAAATAGGTAGGCAATACATATTGCTAATAAAACATACATAAAAAATAAAAACAATACCTTCAGTTACAAGCAAATACACCACATAGGTTGTATAGGATAGAAAGGTATAGATAAGTCCCAGCTAAGAAAGTGGGGTTGGAGGGAGGGTAACCTGGACTGCTGCAGTGAATACACTCAAACATCTACATTTATGGTAGGTACAAAACTGTACTATGTTCATCGTGTTTCACTGCTGCAGTCACCACACTTGGGTTGAATCCCAAAGCTGAGGTTGGGTGGCTGGGTCTATAAAGGATTTGGGGTGGCTATGAAGCCCTGCAGCACTGCAGTGGCAAAGCCAGCTCTGGATTTAGAGTAAAGAGGCAAGTGGTAATGCTTGGTAAAGGTGTGCACTGAACTCCAAGTTACAGCTTCCAAAATATCCTTGGTAGGTACTCCTCTAAGGTAGGCTGCTGAAGTGGCTGTTGCCCTGGTAGAATGTGTTCTAATGTTGTTAGGTACAGTTTTTCCATGCTGTGTGTAGCAGAAATGGATACAGTGTCCTATCCACTTTGAAATGGTCTGCTTTGAAATAGCCTTTCCCTGTGATCCTGCAGTATATGCTACAAACAATTTCTCAGTTTTCCTGAAAGCTTTTGTTTTGTCCAAGTAGAAGCGTAACTGCCTGTGTATGTCCAATGAGTGCAGACGTCTCTCCCCTTTATTCTGGGGATTTGGATAAAATGTTGGCAAGTGAATAGTTTGGTTAAGAGCCACACTTGATACCACCTTTGGCATAAATGTAGGGTTTGTTCTTAAAGAAACCCTGTCCTGATGAAAAATGATGAAAGGTTCCACTGCCATTAGTGCCTGTAACTCTGAGACTCTTTGTGCTGAGGTTATTGCCAGAAGCAGAGCAGTTTTCCATGACAAAAAATTTAATTCTGCTGAATTGGCTGGCTCAAAAGGAGGTAAAGTTAGTTTTTCCAAGACAAAGTTGAGGTCCCAAGTTGGTGTTGGCGCTCTCCGGGGCAGTCTTATGTTTTTAGCCCCTCTGAGGTACTGTCTTAGTAATGGATGAGAGAAAATAGGAGGATCCGTGTTGTAATGAGCTGAAATGGCAGAGGAGTGGATCTTAATTGATGAAAAGGATAGGCCTTTGTCCAGCATCTCAGTTAAGTATTGTAATATCTGAGGAATATTTGGAACAAGAGGGTCAAAGCCTTGAGCCTGGTTCCAGGCACAGAATCTCTTCCACTTTTCTGAATAGGATTTCCTGGTGCTGGGCCTCCTGGCCTCCAAAATGACATCCATAACAGCTTTAGAGAGAGGTGTTGGCTGCTTGGCTAAGTAATCTGCCATGCAGCCAGATTTAATGTTTTGAGCTGGCTGTGCTGAATCTGATTGTTTTGTTGAGTCAGAAGATGAGGAATTTGAGGTAAAATCCATGCTTGGCCTTGAGCCAAGTTCTTTAAGATTGGGTGATTCTCAGCTAGAGCGTCTTCTGCGTGGAGACATGCGTGAATGGGCGTACCTTCGTTGAAGGTTGTGCGTCAGGGCTGGTAACTCGGCATGTAAAAATCAACTACCAATCATTAGCGGACCGGAGTTTCGCTGTGGCAACCCCTAACCGGGAAAAGCCGAAAGACACAACAACAACCAGTGCTGGCGTGGCCAGTCTGGGGCAATCAGGATCATTTTTGGCCTCTCTTGTCTGGCTTTTTGGAGTACCTTTGAAAGGAGAGGCAGTGGTGGGAAGACATAAACTTTTAGGGTTTTCCAGCTGAATGAGAGAGCATCCACTTTCCATGCTTGTGTGTGGTAAGTCCTTGTGCAGAATTTCTGTGTTGGCAGTTCAGAGGGGAGGCAAAAGGATCTATGTCTGGGCACCCCCATTTTTGTGTTATCATGCTGAATACTTGTGGATTTAATTTCCACTTGTGAGGATCCAGGATGTTTCTGCTTAAGTCGTCTGCCAGAGTATTTTTCTTTCCTGTTAGGAATTGTGCTTGCAGATGAACTTGATAGGTCAGTGCTGTGTTCCACAAAGTCATGGCTTGTCTGCAGAGGGGATAGGAATGTGTGCCCCCTTGCTTGTTTATGTACCACATAACTGTGGTGTTGTCCGTCTTTAGTAATAGTTGTCCTGGATGCAGAAGGTCCTTGAAAGCTGTTAGGGCATTTTGTACAGCTAGCATCTCTTTTTGATTGATGTGAAGATGCATTTGGTCTGCGGCCCACTTGCCCTGAATACATTTTCCTGCCATGTGTGCTCCCCAGGCATAATCCAATGCATCTGTTAGTGTCTGCCTGGCTGTGGGTAAAGTGAAAGGCTGTCCCTTGTTGTGGTCACATGCCTGTGCCCACCATCGAAACTCCCGTTGTAGGCAGGGAATAAGTGGTATTACTGCTTCCAAACTGTGACAGTGCTGAGTCCAAACACTTTTTAGATACCATTGTAATTTCCTCATATGCAGTCTGGCATATGGTATTAATAGTATGCAGGACGCCATGAACCCCAAGGCCTGCAGAATTTTTCTTGCAGGGAGTTGGGTTTTTGTTGCCATCAATTGAAAGTACTGAGTCAGTTGTCTTTGCTTGTCTGGTGTGAGATAAGCCATCTGGTCAGTTGTATTTAAGCTTGCACCCAGGAATATTATCTCTTGTGAGGGCACTAGTTTTGACTTCTTTTCGTTTATTGTGTACCTTAGGCCCATTAGTAATCTTTTTACAAATGCCAGATGCTTTAGTAGAATGTCCTTGCTCTCTTCTTGAATAAGGCAGTCGTCCAAGTAGGGATATATTTGAATTCCTTTTTGTCTGCAAAATGCAATTACTGGTGCCAAGCATTTTGTGAAGACCCTGGGCATAGTAGATAAGCTAAAGGGCAGTGCAGAGAATTGGTAATGCATTGTACCAGCTATGAATCTGAGGTATCTTCTGCAATTTTGCCTGATTGGGACATGCAGGTATGCCTCTTTGTGGTCCAAAGTAACAAGCCAAGCCTTCTTGCCCACCATGGGAAGAAGTTGCTGTAGTGTCAACATTTTGAATTTCGGAACATCCAGGTAAGTATTTAGAATAGATAGGTCCAGTATGGGTCTCCAAGCTTTGTCCTTTCTGGGGACCAAGAAAAGTCTTGAGTAAAATCCTTGTCCTTGTTCCTGTTGTGGCACTTTTTGAATAGCTCTCATGTCCATGAGGGCTGTAATTTGTTTTTGTGCCTCTGCCCATTGATTTTGTGGCAGGTCTGGCATTCCTTTTGGCCTTGGCAGAGTGTGAAAGTGGAACCTGTAACCTTGAGACACAATATTCAGTACCCATTTGTCTTGGGTGATTATATGCCAGTTTTGTGAAAAAAGTGCTAGTTTTCCCCCTAAGGGAGCTGCCAAAAGGCAAGTGCTTGGCATTTGAAAGAGGAAGTCATTGGGACTGTTTCCTATAAGGTTGTGACTTGTCTTCTCCTCCTTTTGGGGTTGAAGCACCCCCACTGTCATGGTCTGTAAGAGCCTTGGGGCTGAGATCTGCCTCTTGGGCGTCTGTATCTGCCTTTTTGTGGTCTGTCTGACACTGGAAAGGACCAATTTTTAGAAGGCCAATTTCTGCTAAATCGATGTGGCTGTACCTGCAAGAAATCCTTCACTGTTTGCATAGATTTTGCCTTATCCTCCATTTTCTTTAATACCTCTTCTGCCTTAACACAGGACAAGATATCATGCTGTAAAGGAGCATCCAATAATTTTGCCTTAACATGATCAGGTAAACCTTGTTCTTTTAACCAAACATGCCTTTGAATCACAGATCCTGTAACTACAGCTCTACAAGACGTCTCTAATGAATCAAAACCACATTGCAGAGTATGTTTTCCCACTTGTTCAGCTGCATGCAATAAATCCAGCATTTCCTTATAGTCAGGACCTTCTGAGCTTGTAAGCATTTTCTGTTTTAACAGAGACATTAAATATTGTTGGTATTTAAGCATGTGGAACTGGCAATTTAAAGCCCTTACTGCTAAAATTGCAGAAGTGTAAACTTTCTTCCCCCATCTATCCAGTGCTCTAGAATCCCTGTCAGAGGGAACTGGATTTTTAGCAGTGGAAGCCTTTACCCCTTTGGGACCCTGGGGAATAGTTTCTGGGTCAGCATCAGGGTTTTTATAAAGAAATTTGTGAGAGTCAGGTACTCTATAGTACCTATCTGGCTTGACTGATGCTGGGGGCAAAGAATCAGGGGTTAAACTGGATTCAGAGAACACATCATCCACAATATCTAACACAGGCGGAATAGCTAGGGGCCTGCGCTGAGGCAATAAAAGAAAATCTCTGAGCCTTTTCTTGGATTCTGAATAATCCTGGCTCTCCCAATGGAAATGCTCCATCATGGTATGTAAAGTTTCCCCAAAAGAGTAATCCTCAGGAGGAGAGGCTGAAGGGATTGATTCTTCAGCATCAGAGTCCTCGTAGGGGGTATAGAGTATCCCTGGTCTGAAGAGGAATCAGAAGAAATGGAAACCTGGTCAGAAGAATCATAGTCTGTATCCTGCCTAGGCCTTTTTATCAGGAGGGGGATGGGAACCCATGATCAGAGTAATTAGGTCTTCGGCCATTTTGAGCATCTGTTTCTTAGGCATGGAATCCTGTCCAGGTGAATGCTGTACTTGTTTCTTTGTCTTTAATGGAGCTTTAGACTTGGTTGTTGTTTTGATGGTAAGCTGTGAAGGTCTAAAAACACCCTCAGAAGCCGATGCCTGCTCAGCGGCTCCAGACCCATCTGAGGGGTTAATTTCCGTAGGCCCAATACCTTGAGTTTCCAGAGGCCTAGTAGTCTCCACGTGGGAGTCGGAGGCGGCCTGTGGCTCTGCGGTAGCGGGTGTCAGGGGCTGCGTAAGCGCCTCACTGAGAACCTTCGACTGGCCTAGAAGAGGCTTCATCGTCGGTTTTGGACCTCGGATGCCTGTCCTTATCCTTGTCTTTGCGTTTTTTGTGTATTCCGGTCGTCGGCTGTTCCAACGGCATGGTGTAATTGAACCTTCGGCCAAAACAATGGCGAGCAAAATCAAACCGACGTTTAATAGTGCGCTTGTTAAATCTAGCACAAAACCAACAACTAGTGACGTTGTGGTCTGGGCCTAGGCATGGAATACAGTAAGAATAAAAATACTTATGAGGTATTTGCTTCCCACAAAAAAAATGCAATTATTAACTTTTACTGACATTGGTCTGAGGCAAGAAAAAGTTTCCCCAACTGGGTACTTAGCTTTACTGAAGACTTCGGTTCTGAAATTCGAATTCAAAAATCTCAGGAGTTGGCTGACCGGCACTTGCGAACTGCTTTTGCTTCGGGCACCGCGCAGCAAGAAAGACTGAAGAAAATGTCGTCGGCTGCATCTTATATACCCCTGGCGCACTGACGTCAGGGAAGAAGCGACAGCAACCGATGCCGGACCAAGACTTTGGAACTCTGGACGACTGCGGGACCGCCTGACGGTAGGATAACCCAAGTGTAATGACTGCAGCAGTGAAACACGATGAACATCTCCAGCATTACTCCATCTCATATCGCCTACTCAGAGGTGATCTCTGCTGAACATACAAAGCTATGTCAAACGCATAGCTGTTGGACATGCTCCACTTCAAGAAATCCCAATCCCTCAGAGTTACATGTTTTATCGACCTAAACCTTGTCACCACAATAAGCAGAACATGCTGGAGGGATAGGTTCCTGTTCCAAAGACTTCCCATACTCTGGTACAAGCTACCTATGTATATGAAACAAAGCTCCTCAGTAGTACTCTTCAAGAAAAATCTTGATGATGGGAATTATGAAGTTCACCCCGGGGATCACTTCTGTGGCTCTGCTGCTCGACAGTGGCACAGGAAAATAATTTTCTTGGGTGGCGAAATACAGGGTACCTTTTTGGCTAGGCTTATATAGGCCCTAGAGCCAATAGGCTAGTACCTACCTATGAACCTATAAATAGAAGATTTTCAAATTTTGCACAAGTAGGTATTTCCATATCCTTAATCAACAACCCTTACTCACCCACAGTGTTAAATCCACAGAAATTATTGCTACCTTTATTCCACCCTGCCTCTTATAGTGTCATCCTTATTATCCCTGTGAACAATTACTTTTTGGTTTCTGGACATTCAATCTACATTTAAGCTCTTCCACTATCCATTAGTCTTATTTTGCTCTGTCTGTAGCTGATGTAATGGCATTCTCAACTGACACATGATTTGTAATTATTTCCACAAATTAAGTGTCATAATATCGAAGTGCATTCAAAACATTTGCAATGTCCTGTTCACCTCTTTCCCAAACATCAGTACTCTACATGTTTTTTTTTATGTACTGCTGTTAGTATGGTTCACTGAAACCAGTATTACCTCCTTACATTCAACCGTTTGTTCTACAGCTAAAATTTCATTAGTATGTGAATCAAAGTTTTTCTATATCTGTCTACATTTACATGTATAAAAATATCTCATAATATATGTACACATACACAGACATATGTGTGTGTGCATATATATAAAATAATTACACACAAAAATAATTGCATATGCACACAGACATACATATACAGACATAATTGCATATACACACAGACATACATACAAAGACAAACATACACACAACGTTCACATGCGTTTGTGTGTCTGGGTGTTTACTACAGTGCTATTATTAAGTCACAGATTCAAAATCAGCAGTAGTTTTGATACACTCAAATAACAATGTTAATTTTTTTATGTACTTTTATTATAGTCAGGAAATCAAGGTTGTACATGGATGAAGACTGAACCACTGACATGGATAACACAGGGCTGAAAAATAACATAAAAAGCAACATTTTGATAGATGTTCAAGATATCGTTTAAAGTTTTCACTGACATATAGAAATCAATTAAGTAAGCAGACATGAATTCACATTTCTCAATCATTGAATCTTGATGGCCGGAATCCAGTGTAGGACCCCTGAGGATCAGGATACTTATTCCTGATGCGCCATACACAGCAGCTCGGGCTGGGTCTTCTTACTCTACTTCCAAGCCGGCCATACCTCCACAATATGAACTGCCGGTATGCAGTGTGACAGTTGTGCTTATTTTCATCTGCTTCCTGTGGTAGACCAAATACAGCACTACGATAGGCATGCGCAACATGAAGAATGCCTCTGGGTAGAACACATTCCTGCATTTCCTGTGGATAACAAGTAACAGTTAATTACGAGTTATTCTGGTGAAACGCAATGAAAAAATAGCAGAAATGACTCATCACATGGAAGGCATGACATTTGGACAGATGTCAGTACAATAAAGCCATGTCCATAAAATGTAATGTACTTGTGAGCACTACAGTACAATGACATATACACTGGCCATTCAGAATAATGACCATGCATGACTTCATTAAGTTCAGGTGTGCCTTGTAAAACATAAGTGATGGACAAATCGACCATAAATTTTTGGTTAGTTTACTCACGTAAAGTCTGAATGTGATGATTATGAAGTTATACAGCAGTATGTACTGACACATTCAAGGGAAAAACAGTAACTGTCAGTTACATTTAGCTATTATTTGAATCAGTTAAAACAGCTTACTCATGAATATACACTGGTATACATAAGCTGATTGGTGCACGGACCCTTCATATTCTCATCCTGTCTGTTAACCGTCTGTTACCTGTGTTGTTAGATGCAGTGCCGCGGATGCAATGGACTACATCTCACTCACAGGTGAAGCTTTGACTGGTGGCTTATTAAAGATAATTGATGCAATGCATTACAACAATGGGATGAGATTCAAAAGACTTGTGAAGTACTGTCAACTCTGCCAACAGAAATTACAATGCAATTGCATGAAATATGCAATCTATGTGAATTACTGGAGTATGGAACACATTTAATTGTAGAGGGGTAGACTGATTTAGTTATACAGATATGTATCATAGGTAGACTTAACTGAAAACGAAAATCAACAAGGATGCCAATGTGTGCACAGTGCTGACTTTGACAACAGATCCACCTAATTCCATACGTTTCATTAAAAAGGAATCCTGTTTAGCGGTAAATAAATATACAAGGAACTATAATTAACACTGTATCTTAGATCATTACCTACAGAACTGATATGCAGTCTTGTGATTCATAACTGCAGCAAACACTCTCCACTTCAGTAGGCATTACTCGACAGTTGGTGCAAACACACCATTCAGGAACACTGTGGCCTGACGGTCTTGTAGATTGTTGGCTACAGGCATTTGAACTGGCCCGCAGAAGTTCACTGATAAGAGCTGGTTTCCTTTCGGCTATTCTGACACATAAACCTTGAAGCTCTTTGTCTTGTAAGTGCTTCAATTTGATCCTAATCATAAAAAAAAAACAAAAAACAAAACAAAAAACAAAACAAACAAAAAAAAAAAAACATTGCAATGAACCCACGAGGAGATACAAACTGGACACTGTTACATAGTGGTTGACTAAAGCTGTCAGTCGAATACATATAGATGCAAGTTAGTTAATAAGTTTAGCACAGTGCTATACTTGCTTGCTAAGCAGTAGGACATGTTACTATGCTAAGTATCTTAGTCTGTCATGTGTAAAAGAAATTATCAGTAAAAGGGGAGGTCATGTGCAGTGATCATATATAAAGTCAGGTAGCAGTAGTACCTTTAAGTGTCCAGTGCTGTTTGCTGGTATTCTTCTTCTTCTGGTGCTTACATTGACACCCTCTCTAGTTGAATCTGCTCTTCGTTGCACCAGTTGTGAGTCGTGTTGATGACCTACTGATGTGCTGGCAGCAGACGGAAACCGTGATGTTTCCATGGTGGATCCACTAGCAATAGCAATTTGACCTGTAAGGGCAATGGCACTGTTACTTTGCATGTTACACCTATGTTTAGAAAGTTTGCACAATTGTTTTAATGAGTGCAAGAAGCAAAGTCATCACATAAACATATATAACCACTTTATGTACTAATTACTGATAATTAAGTCTCTGACATGTTGTAGTAGTAAAGCTACAAGTACTGCAGAATAAATTTTACTCAGTCCTACTCTTGACACACTGTGCTGATTGAACTAACATTAGTACTCATGAAGCATGCAAGCCACCTTATGGAATAATTACCATTATTCTAAGTGTATGTTACTATCAGTCTACCTGTTATTGTATGCTGATATAGGAAAAATACTCCAAAAGACATGGCTGATATCAGTGACATGCAAGAGCTGGAAATTGTTTAATATGTGATGATTATAGACAATCTCAGTATTATTCCAGTTGTGTTAGTTTTCCTATTGAGTCCCCCACGTAAGTATGCAGTCAAATGGCCTTTCCCATCCATGTAACAACCAACGCTTTAAAAATACAGTTTTTACCATCAACATACAGCAGACACCTGGAAGTATACACCACAAGACAATGGATAATAAGTACTGTGTAGTTAAGTGTGAAAAAATAAGTTGGTACTGCTTTCTTACATACAGTTGCACTTTCAGTGCTATGTAAACTTCCGCTATGTGTATGTGGGGAAGCATCTACATGCGAAGGTGCTGCTCACTAGCAGAAATGCAAAGTAGTCCATGCAGAAGTCATCTGTGTCTCACAGTAATTGGACAGCTTAGGTGCAGTGAGTCGCTGCTGAGTGACAATGCCAGATGCTATGGAAGTTGTATGAATCAGTACTCCTCATACCAGTGTTAATTCTAATTACAAAACAAGTACCAGCTTTGCACTGGACTCAAGTATGGCATAGAATGACGTGACATTTGTCCAAGTTTATTAGAGAGCAAAGGGATGTGGCAGGCTGCAGTCTTAATAGATGTTCAAAAGCTTGAGTGGTGGCAGAGAAACATGACAGATGGTCATATGATTCGATTGGAAACTGTCCCTTAGAAGCTGTATAAGCTAAGGACAGCCTTAAATGTTCTGCCAGTGGGTGGGTTGGTGGACTGGTGCATGGTAATAGTGTAGAAACTGTTCTTATGGGCAGTGTGGTACAGTCAGTGTCAATGTGAAGGCAATGAACAGGTTACCACTTGGACAGTTCAAATAGATGTGATTACAGTATGAAAGCACAATCGGCACAATCACAATTATATTGGTGGTACCTGAGAAATCAGGAAAGGTAACTGAGTGATTGAAACAGTCTGTTTTGTCTGCAGAGACTCTTGTCACCGAATGACATACTGTAACTGTTTGAATAATTAACACAGACCTTTTCCAAATACTTGATTACAGAAGACATTTGGCATAACTAACCTTGGAACAACTCTAGATTTCACATGGATCAGCACTGGCCATGAGAAGAAGTACTAAATTATGTTTGTGTAGTATCATACATACTGTGAGGTATGCAATGGCCTTTGACAGTCAATACTTCTTTTACATTTTTGGTCACAGTGCCAGATTCTGTGCAACCTTCACAGAGCTATTGTTGAACAGACCTCTCAATACCAATACTAGTTCAGCATTTCAGTAATACAAAGATGTAAGTTTACCTGTTAAAAAAATGAAAAAAAAGAGGTAATAAGGCAGATTAGTAACTCACTAAGTGCATGGTTTTGAACACTGTTTGGTTTTGTATGCTATATAAACTGAATCTACACATCTGAGTGAGGTCCCTGGAAACCCTGTGTTGCACAGGGAAATCGAGATGCATGCTTCATGATTAGAAGGCTAGTTGACGTTGGAGGTACTAGTGCAATTGTTGATTGAATCTGACGGGGATCCTCTGCAGCTAGAATAACTGGTGTGTTAACAGTACTGGTTGATTGCAGTCGTTTAAGAATAATATTTTTCTTAAAGATGTGAAAGTAACCATATTCTTTTCTAACTTTCCTCCGTATGATTGTCCACCGGCAGCTGTTTCTGTTGAACTTACAATGGTACCTTAAAATAAAGAATATAATTGATCAAAGTTGATAGCTACGTACATTGTGAAAAACAGGTAATAATGTAACATTTCTCTACTTTAAGCTGTAACTGTGAAAGGGAAAGGTACATATGCAGTATTTACCGAGCTTATGTAGATAAAAGGTCTTTGTGAATGCAAAATGACAGTAGCCATGGCCGCATTGGGAAATATTCAGCATACAATAAACAGTAGTTTTGGACTGAGTAATGTTGATGATGTGCACTTACACTTGTTTGCCTTGCTTGGTCTTGAGGTAGGTACGATTAAGATGGATGTTATGGTCAATAGCTGCTAGATAACTGCGTGCGCAATAGACAGGATATGAGTATGAGTATCGTTTGGAGGCATACATTAAAATGTGCTGATGGAACTGTTCCAGGTCTGCTGTGGTCCTGAGGATGTAGGTTGGTAACAGGCCCAAAAAAAAAACAAACAAAACAAATAAATGAAAAAAAAACTAATTGAAATAAAATTTCTGTCACACTGTATGCTGGTTGGCTCCAATCAAAAGTAAAATGCAGAAGTAACTGTACTTTACCTGTAACTCAGGAAGTGACAAATCTTTTGAAGGAATTTGGGGTCTGTAATAACTTTCTCCAAAGCCTCATATGCTTTGCTGCCCGGCTCTATCCATGGAGTTGTACAATCTTTCCCTAGTGTCTCATGATTACAATGAACCAAACAGTCCTGATCAGCACCATGAACGTGCCACTCATGTTCGTTAATCATGTGGTGCAAGACACCCCCCACTGCATCTGTAAATAGAGAAGAATAAATGCCTAGGTCATCATGTGGCATTCGAGCATATGCACACCAACATATAAGGGTGGTAATACCACTAGGTTACCATAAACTCTTCCGTTGTGCTGGAATGCTGGCAGCAATACCAGAAATTATTTGTGTTGTCTTTACACCATTTCCACAGCACTCTGCATCCTTTTTTCTGACAAGCCTATGGAAGATACTGTAACATGGATGTACGTGAGTACTGAAATGGAAATGTCAGTGTTATGTATAACAAATAAAAGATGCACATTATTGTCTTAACACAGTGTTATGCATAGTTACCTTATTAATTCATGATAGATTTTTAGCAGCATGCCAGATGTCAAAAGAATGATAGACTGTGGAATAGCGTGTGCCTATAATGGGTTGTAAATAACAAGTATGAGGTTACTGTAACAGTGGTACAGTGTCAATGAATGTAGCTTGTTTACATAAGATCTGATATAACATACTTTTACGTATGCAAGTTTCACTTGTTTGCAGTTATTGTGTTACATAAACAAATGATCATGTGTAAGAGCAACAATGTACAGAAGACATGTGAACCTGTTGCTGAACCCTTTTTAAATGGTATACGGTGTTACATTTGGAAGCATAATCAATGTTATGGGGCAAAGTACCTGTAATGCACAGAATGACTATTACTGGAAGCAAAGTGGGACAAAATGCAGCTGTTCAGCAATTCTGCAGCCACATAAAGCACATGTCATCCATGTCTTCATTCCAGCACAGCTTGGAAGTCTGGATAAGAACCAAAACATTTAATTCAGAAATTATGCCTGTACTACCAAGAGATAAATGAAGCTCGTAAATGATGTATCCCATGTATGGGTTTACACAATTATTACATGGTTTAATGGCACTGATTCTCAATGGAGGTTACTGATAGCAAGGTACCACTGAACTAGTAGGATCAAGGTCTGTCCGATATGTAGGTATTTAGTTTTTCAATACCAAGCAATGGAAATGCTCTATTAATCATACTGGAACCATTGGGTTGAAAGTGTAGATACTTATGCATGAGTTTCGCAATTTGAGGATGTGCATCCGTGACCACCCCATCCACAGTGACATTAGCCTCTATGAACTTGTTCATGCATCGCTCAAAAGCAACTTTCTCCATTTTTGAGGAGCACAGCTCTGTTTCACGCTTGTCAACTACAGTGATCACAAGTACTTCCTTGGTGTTCAGATCCATTAGAGTGTATGTACAATACTAAGCCGAATGCCCTGGACTATCCATCAGTGCATCACCTGCATGTAGAGAAGATGATGTGTTAATACTTGAAGAGCTTTGGATCTAGTGTTCCAAAAACAAAGAAAATAATTTTTATAGATGCCGCATCAATACCCATGAGTGTAATGGCAGCATTTTGACATGCAGCGAGCATTCTGCTGACCATACCCTCCCAGTAGTTAGTGACGATGTATAGGCGCTGGTACCTGAAAGAAGCAGAACGGGATATAAAAGGTAGACTCAGACACCTTGCTAACAAGGAAATCTTAGCATAATTGTTGCCTGTCAGAGTAGTTGCAGCAGCAAGCATTAAATCTCCACCATTTAAACCACTTTTTATTTGAGGCTGGCTGCACCACTTGTATACTGCGAGACCCCTTGAGCACACCTGAAAGAAACAGTAGTGTGTTTAGATTGTGGCAGCATGTCATAACATAAATGTGTTATCAGATATTCACAATTTAGCACATTTACCCATACTAGTGTGACGCAAGATCCAGACTGCTGTGGCTGAATCCCACAGATGCGACAAACTCAAAAATTGCATTGATGTGCAAGTTCTATAAGATTTTTCTGGTACACCAACAGTACACTGTCTTGTGCAATCAATTCTGCAAAGTGATCATCAATGTAATTTGAACTTTCTGTGGCTTGGTGACCATCCATTGATGGTTTCCTTCGGTCTGTGGTGTGAACTTCCAAATAGTCATTCTCCAGGCCTTCTTCAACATCACTATATTGTATTGGTTGATTGAGATTCAGCCATGATTGAAAGACAGGGCAGAGGAACAATGGATATATGTAAGAAAGAGATAGACAAAAAGAGATTAGAAAAATTAGGGAGAATACTGCATGAAATCAAGTATATTAGCATGGATTAAGTCAAGTATACTAGCAGGGAAATGAGAAAATAGTTGAAAGCGTACCAGTCAAAGTCGTCAGCAAAGCTTGTTCAGTGGCATCCTCTATGAGTAACAGTACAGGAATTTTCTGAGTCTACATTCAAAGACCTGAGTGTTGAAAAGACAAGATAAGTTACATAACTAAATGAAAGATATTGATTAACCTAACTGTTGTAATTAGCATTTGTGAAGTAGTGTGGGAAAGTGATTCTACTAACCGGACAACTGTCATACATGTCTTTGAAGAAGCCATATTTTTCTGTATGGACAGGCTACTTGGCATAAGACAGCCACTGTCTGCAGTTTTCTCCTAGGAAGAAACTTGCAATTGGTTAGGACCATTCTCATGACCTGTAGAATTGCTGAAAGACAAGAATGCACAATGATATGCTGATGCAGTATGTCACATGACATTACCCAATGACGGCACACCAAATGCTTGTTGCTAAAAGTGTAGACGATGACAATGAAATGTTGTGGCCCCCCTGTAAGGGTTGTTTGTTCTTTGGAAGTTTTTGGCGTAGAATGCTGCACCCATGCAGACAATGCATGCAAAGAAACCGATTCTGCTTTGTTGACTTGTCTGTTTGTATAATAGCTGTAACAGGAGTAAAGTTATGCAGTTAACTAGTGATTAGGAGTGCATAACATCACCACTTTTAAGTGTTTGTGAGACTTTGTTTCACTTAACATGTAAGCATTTTCAATACAGGAATACAGGACAGTCCATTGCTGAAGTAACACATGAGCATTGCCAACGTGCAGTTAGTAGTCAATGCAATGGAGAAAAGACATTATCGATTACTATCTATCAATAGTATTGTTCACCATTAACATATCAGAACGCCTTACAGAATATTTTAGAGTCTGTTGTGCAAGAATATTAAGTGGGATAAGCCTTGCTGAATGGTTACACGATAGGGATGCATTCAAAAATTCCAAGACTGACACCATTTTAGAGCTGATAAGTACTCAGTATTATTTTAAAAGAAAAACAGTATCAAAATTAAATTCAAAAGGAGTGTATCATTACAAGTAGGCAATAGACCAAAGATTAAAAGTGAACCTGTTAAAACTCACATATCAAGCAGGATCTTAGCCACAGCAGAATGGGATGACAAATGAAGCGATTCCTTAACAGACATCCAGCGAGCAAATTGTTCTGCAATTGCAATGCGAGTTTGGGAACACTTTGCAACGCGGTCTTTCTTGAAACGTTTTCTTGCAGACTCAGTCAAAGCTGACCTTTTCCCATGCTTCCTTGTAATTGGTGTTGTAGCTGTGTGCACTGACATGACAGACATGGGTGATCCTGTTCCACTGAAGACCCTAATTGATGTTTCAAATATCACAACAAATTGTTACTGCGTCAGGTTAAGTATGACACTCAATTCAAGCACTATGACCTAAAGCAATGTATGAAACACCATGAAGGGGCAGCACTGTGACAGACTGGTGAAAGAAATGCAGCTATTATTTGCAAACACACATTATTATTTTTAGTCAGTGTTATACTGTGTCCAGCAGCTGGACATGGCAGGAAATATATCCCCACACCACAATAAGAATGTATTGCAATCCGCTTAGCTGCAATTAAAGGTACTCTGGAATGTATGCAGCTATGATGGCCATAGTCAGCCTGTAGGTAGTAAGTAGTTTAGTACACTTGGGTGGTGTAGTGGATATAATGACGAACTACGGAATGCAGTAATTGTTAGCATGACAAAGATGACAGACCATTGTTTGGTTATGAAAGACTGATGTACTCCACCAGTGCCATGGCCTATTCTTCATGTATAAAGAACATATGGGTTCAATGGTGTATATCTTGTGAAGAGAGCTGGTAGTGTGCCTGAGAAACTGATATGCATTGATAGCTGGTCAGACATCCTACACGGTCAGAAGTGATTCCTTAAAGTACGCAATGTGCCTTATTGCAGAGGCTCATAGTCGCAGTTTACACTAACCCGAGTTGCAGTGAAGTGCAGGGCACATGAAGACACAATTACAGCAAAGGGAGGTGTAGAAGTTCAATTTCACCTCACCTATGTCACAGGTGGTTGGAGCAAATGGATGTACATAAGTATACATGAAGGTAGACATTATCCTAAAGTAGTGCTGTTTAGAATGGAACAATGGACAATAGTAATGCACGGTTGTAACGGTGACTAATTCACGACTGTATAATTTTTTACAGTCATGTATCATGTATGTAATTGAAACATTCCTGTCTTCTAGAAAAAGTTAAGTAATGTTGTGTTTTCAGTTATAATCACTCAACTCCAGGAAACTGAAGTGAAGACTGGCTGTGAATGAGACTAAGTAACTCAGACAGTCGTTCTCCACACTTGCCCCCCCCCCCCCAGTTGAGAACCATCCATGTTCACAGTGGACAGGTCAAAAGGGAGAACAAAAGGTCAACATTGAGATACGTCTAGCCACCACTGAAAACAAGATTTTGCTAATTTTCCTGAGGGATAATGAAAATTCATACACTGAGTTCTCAATGACCACTTATCTGATAGGTTCGATTGTAGCATCCTCATAGAAAACCTTACCATGGGGAACTAAGATAATGGTAGCTGTCATTTAGCTGACAAGACTAAAAATCAACCTTACTGGAAGCTTTCGACTGTGCAGTACTGCTACTATCTACAGCATAAGTGCAAGTATCGTGGATTACAGTAGACAATCTCAGTATAACTTTGTATCCAGATGGGCTACAATAAATTCTATGGTTCGAACAGGCCAAAACATGGACTTGGTCAATTTGACAGTTATTCCTGGTTGTGAGCAAAGGTAGAGCAAGGATTACCTGACAGGATTAAAGGGTAGATACATCTTAGGGAACATATATAAAGGATGTTTTAAAAGTGTACTGCATAGCCACAGAGACACATCCAGGCATGCAATTTGACAACTCTATCACTGGTTGTTTCTATTGATGTGCCATCAGCCGCATTTGAGACAAAGGGCATTGGCAAGTTTAACAAGGACTGACAGGTGGCCAACTGTGTGTTGCCAGATTTCCTCAACTCCACAGGTAAGAATCCATAGACCGATGTGGATTGCTCCGCAGTCACATCCCTCTAAACATGTTACACAAGTCAAAAAAATCAGTCCCCAGAGAACAGATATGACTGTAGCATACAGATGCTTGCCAAACCTGTGCAATGTCCCGTGATCCTAATTATGGTGATGGACAGTGGAACTTGTTCACAGCAAGGTTCTCCTTGGTGTCTGCCACTACCATGAGGTTCAGTGCAATATCCTTGCTCCGAAAGACACAGTCTTTAGGGGCCACTACTGTCTTGTCCTGATTATTGGTGACTAGATCAATTACATTGGTTTATTTGATGCCTGACTCAAAATAGCAATCAATATGTCCGGTGAAGAGACTATTCAAGAACAGCAATAACCTTGCTCCAGAAGAGGCATTTCACCTTTCAACACTACAGTGACCCCAAGCATACATTCAAATCAACAAAAGAATGGCTTCATCACAAGAAAATAAAAGTTTTGGAATGGTCCAACCAGACCCCAGAACTAAATCCAATAGAAAATATGTGGGTTTACCTGAAGAGGGCTGTGCACAGGAGATGCCCTCGCAATCTGACAGATGATTTTGAGTGCTTTTGCGAGGAACAGTGTTTAAATAAAATATTGCCAAGTCAAGATGTGCCATGCTGATAGACTCCTACCCAAGAAGACTGAATGCTGTAATGAAATCAAAAGGTGCTTCAACAAAGTATTAGTTTGAGGGTGTGCACAGTTATGCAACCAGCATATTGTATGTTTTTTATTTTTTTTATTTTTTTTTTCCACATATTTGTTTGTTTTTCAATTGAATTGTACAGGTCATAGGCCATATAAAAGGTGGGGAAAGTTTTGAAATGATTTATTGTGGTCTAATTTTTTTATATTACAAAAACCTGGCATTTAAACAGTGGCATATACACTTTTTATATCCACTGTATATAGAGATATAACATATGGTAACATATGGACTGATGCCTAGTTGAGAGAGTTTATCTACTATGCCCGAATGGGGAACAGTGTGTAAGGCTTTGGACAGGTCAAGGTAGGCAGGATGCAGTCTTCCCCTCATCCATGGCTTTGCTGACTGTCTCCGAGAAGTCGACCACATTTAACAGACATTACCTCCCCTTGACAGAGCCAAAGCATGTGGGGTTGAGTGTTTGGAGGATGCCAATCTCCCTGTTAATGAGGTCCATGATAACCCATTCCATGGCCTTGAAGGTCCGGCTAGTTAGGCTAATGGGTGTATAATTTGAGGGGTTGGTGGATGCTCCACCTTTGTATAAAGGGATGATAGTGGCTGTCCCCCACTCGGCTGGGACAAAGCCGGTACTAATGATTTGGTTGAATCGGGTGTGCAACGGTGCTGCAGGTTCATGCCTGAGTTGATGTATGATGCAGCCTGGGATGTTATCAGGTGACATGGAGGCTGTATTTTTTGCCTATGAGAGGACATGGTTGAACTGTTCCCTAGAGATATGGGATTAACTGATGGGGGGCAGAGGGGAGAGGTTTTTGCTGAATTTGTCAGCTAGTAGATTGTTTATACCTACAGCATTTGTGGAATGTGTTGTCCTTTGACCAACAGTTCTGATCAGATCTGGGTGCTTCCTTTGAGACTGTGGATTGTCTCTAGTAGATGTGGCCAATTTGTACTCGAACTTGGCTTTATAGGATTTCACTAGCGCTCTTAGTTACTTGTTCAAGCTAAGGAGAGATTGCTTTCAATTGGGCACCTGCTCCTTCTTGGTACTGGATAGCAATGTATTCCTTTTGCTATATAGTTTATTTATTGCTGATGTCCACCATGCATGCTTACTCTTCCACGCAGAGGATGATTTTGTACTGTCAGGTATTCATGATTCCATGCATGTATATAAATGCTGGTATAGTACTTTGGTGTAGATTTGGACATTGGTGCCCATTGCTACACTGGAGGGGGGGGCTGTTAAGCTGTTTATACCATCCCTCAGGAGGTTGTAATCCACTTTTTAGAAGTTTTTTTGTTTGACCATAGCTGGGGGGGGGGGGGGGGGTCAACAAACAAATATATATCAAAGGTTCACTTGTCACTGTACAAGACATATTACTTAAATGTTAGACTACAATACCAGAAATCATCCTTTCATGAATAGATTTAAGTACTTGAAAGCCAGCTGAAGGATACATAAAGGTAGAAGCCATACATTCCTAGAGGGATGGTGATGTTTGTGGCACTGTTAGAAGCCCTTTTGGAGGCCAGGCCACAGAGTACCACAACTATATACAGGTGTATCAGAATGGACACTAAAACCATACCCTCTCACATAGATGCTTCAATTTGATAACATGGCAGCATTGCACCTCTCTTCTTTGGTCATGCTTAAAAAATCAATAAGGTGTGTTTCCTTCCACAACACACATAATCCAATGTGCTTAATTCCAACAGTGGCTAACAATGGTGTTGGAACAGAAAGTTATGGGGTAGACAAAGCCATTACATAAGAAAAAATCCATTTAAATCCCAGGGTGACTTTTTCCACTGAAATGGTAATGAACGCAAACAGCTAGTGTGTCTCTGACAAATAAGTTGTACAATTTGCAATAAATGTTGTCACACCAAAACTCAAACCTGCGGTATATTAGGACACCTTCCCTCCAGAAATCACCAAATATCATTAAAAATCAGCCAGTCATGTTTACCAACGTTTTGCATGTATTAACACTACAGAGCTATATGAAAACCATGGAGCTGCAGTTTCCAACTCAAAACCATAGCAGGAAGGGGTCAGAAAGAATAATGTAGTAAAGGATTACATTCAACTAAAAGCCAAACTATAAAAGCCTAAACAATGAACAGTGAATGAATATCATAATTGCTATAGGCTGAAAAACTGCACAATGTTCACTCCAGAATACCTAGCTAAAAGCACATCCCACATACATGGTCCAGTGTCCAACATGGTCCAGCACAAACTACAATTCAACCAAAGTGTAGGTTAGTCATCCTCATGGTAAAAAAAAAAAAAATGTTAGTTATGTACTCATGGTGAATTCACGTGGAAAATAAAACTATGCAAACTTTAGCATCACAGCAAAAGACAACACACCAAATTGCTAGGAGTGGAAATAGACAATAAACTAAAATTTGACATTCACATATCCATGACCATAAAAAAAGTCCACAAAAAACTAGGAGCGTTATACAGAAATAAGCAACTTCTCACCAAAGCAGCAAAGATTTCAATAGCAAATTCCCACATTATCTCTACCCTACTTTATGCCTCTTCAATATATACCAACCTAAGGCAATGCGATCTAAACAAGCTAGAGACCTGCTACAACAAAATCGCCAAATTTGCCACAGGGGCATCCTATCATAGTCACCACTGTCTCTCACTTGCTGAAATGGCTTGAACTCCCTCACCTCCTTCAATGGTATCAACTCTCACTCGCCCACAAACTAGTAAACCATCCACTAAATGTCCCATCCCTCCAGAATCTACTCCAACCCTATCGCACCACCAGACTGCTAAGATCCAGCAACAAAAATCACTTGCAGATCACTAAAGCCAATAACTCTGCTGGTGAAGCACTATTTTCATGTGCCATAACCAAATTATGGAACTCCCTCCCACCCACAATTACCTCTGTACCATCATGCACCCACTTCAAAACTTTACTAAAAGCGCACTTAATAACATGCTGGCTATGCCCTTGCAACTCCACCCACCCCATCCAACCACTACCTTTCTTTCCACCCCACTAACTACCTTGATTATAGCAAGCTCAGATTATACAGCAGGAACTTCTTATTGTAACATTTGTTAATGTCTGTTATGTACTTTGCAGATAAAGATTCTAGTTGTCTACTGATGTACTATGTTCTTCATCTGTAAATATGTTTGTAATTAATTGCTATGTTAAATTGTTAATCGCTATGTAATCCAATGTAACTACTGTCTGTTTATTTTACCTGTGGAGCTTTTCTCCCCAGGCCTCCGCTGAAAATGGACCTATGTCCAGTCGGACACTCCGGGTCAACAAATGTAAGTAAGTAAATAAATAAATGAAGCCCAAGTGTATGAGTTTATAAATATGAACTTTACCATGAATTCACAATTTTCTCTCAAAAGACCTACTGAGCAACTGCTAGAGACAGATTTAACACACCAATGAAGAGTTACTCCCCTGATGCACCTTTCCATTTGCTATTCATATGACTAACTGTCTGGAACCCATATAAGTACCTCTAAATAACTAGAAAAAAAACACCCGGACGACTGCCCATAATGTACAACCACCAAACACACACACACAAAAAAAAACAAAACAAACAAAAAAAAAAAAAACACATGGTACAGCATGAACTGGAACCCATGTAACTGCCTCTAAATAACTGTCAGCTACAGTAAGTTTACCTTTGCCACATGACAAATGCAGCCCCCTCCTCAAATACCAGAGAGCCTTCTCTCCACTGAAGCTACAACACAACGAAATGTAGTAGCAATACCAGGCAAATGTCGTCTTCTTCTTCTTCTTTCGGCTTTTTCCCGGTTAGGGGTCGCCACAGCGGATCACCTCGTCCGCACATTGAATGGCAGTGGAGTTTTACGGTGTCGAGTTGCCAGCCCGGCGCCCAACCTTCCACAGAAGGCACACTCACACGCACACCTAGGGCCAATTTAGAGTGTCCAATCCACCTGCAGCATGTCTTTGGGATGTGGGAGGAAACCGGAGCACCCGGAGGAAACCCACGCGACCACAGGGAGGACATGCAGACTCCGCACAGAAGGCACCCCAGCCGAGGATTGAACCAGAGAACCTCTTGCTGTGAGGCAGCAATGCTAACCACTGCACCACCGTGGCCGCCCAATACCAGGCAAATGTAAACTCCTTAAAAATTTAAAGATCTGTACACACAGATAATCATCAGATTTTACGTATAAGCATCATTATCACCAAAACAACACTTATCTTTTATGGAAAATGTTGTTTCTGTATTCACTGTAGATGTGTAATAACATCACAAGGTCCGTGTCTACAATGCAAGCATGCATTCTACATGATCCTTGAAAGGTATTTTACAGCAGTGTTATTCAAAGAGGACAGCTGGTAACAGCCGTCTTACAAGTTGCCAATGCAAGCCAGAGTACACAAGCAATTTCACTTTTTTTGCCGTTTGCATTTACACAGTATTAGACTTCAAGGGTAAAGGGGACTTTCTCAAATCAAAAATGGGATAACGGGCATATATACCATATTGCAGTTGTAAAACTCTTGTTATGCAGAGTGTTACAAATATTCAGCACAACACTTCCCAACATTTCTTGACTTAGTTTCTTATTTTGCAGTGTTAACGATTACTGTACGTTGTGTGTCACTGTGTGATGATGTGACTTTAACATGTTGATTTATTGCCAGTTGTTGTTGCGTCTTTCAGCTTTTCCCGGTTAGGGGTAGCCACAGCGGAACTCGGTCCGCTAATGATTGGTAGTTTATTTTTATGTGCCGAGTTACCAGCCCTGACGCACAACCTTCAACGAAGGTACGCCCATTCACGTATGTCTCCACGCAGAAGGCACTCTAGCTGAAAATCGAACCGGACAGCATCTTACTGTGAGGCGACAACGTTACTGCAGCACCACCACCGCGAATACATGTTGATTTATTGCCAGTAGTTTCAATAATATGATATAAAACCTGTTATTCATTTGGTTGCTTGTGGTACACCAAGGGTCTGGCGTTGACAGTTATTTCTTCAGTACTTAGTAATGAAACTTTGTTTTAATTGGATTGTATCTGTTTACATAAATATAAGCATAGTTTTCATCAGTGGAAGTTCATTTATTAGTTGTTAAGAAAAGCCCCACTCCCAACTTCCTAGTTCTGTTGGTCTTCCTGATTTCATGCTTTTGAGTCTCATATGGCGGTTTTGTGCAAAAGTGGTTATTAACTGTTCGTGCCGATGAAACTTTGTGTTTTAGAACGATCGTTGATTCTGGTTACCATAGCAAAAATACACAATGAACGATCATCCTAAAAAACAAGTTTTAGTGGCAGGAGCAGTTAATAATCACTTATTAATAAAACATCTGACCCAGGTATTAGTGAAAAGAATGTGGTTTAATTATGTAAGGATCATGAGCGGAAGGTAAGGATCAGATAGCAGGTGTTGTGCAGAGTTGCTTCTGCCGACCAACAGCTGCTGTGAGGCTCCTGTAAAGTCCGGACAAAGTCGGAACTGGTGATGGCTGACACGGGGATGCTTGGCAGGCTCACAGTGGGATGTAGATGGGAAAAAATTAAAATACGGACCCGTTTTACAGATTTATAGCAATACATCTAAATACAGTATAATAAATAATACTGACAACGCAGAAAGCATACCTCTCAACTTCTTACAGCAAGAAACTTTGACAAAGCAACATATTTAAATTAAAGCATTTTTATAATGTTACTGCAACAAACTTAGTCCGGTGATTGTTCAACATATGAATGCACTTACTGAATGGAGTTAGAAACACAAATGCGTGTCAGTATTGGACGGACTACAGATCTTTAGGCTTCAACACTCATTTCCCCTAAAAAGCACCAATAGTAGGTAAAAGGACCAGAAAAAAAAGGCAAAAATCATGGACATTATGAAAAAGGCAAAACAGATGCAATTGTATGGAAAAAACAATTCAATGCAATAAGACGAACGGGACAAACTGAGCAAGCAGAGAAATGGCTCAATATATGGGCACTTGTACTATTGTAGAAAATAATAAAAAACAAATTCACACATAACCAACAGAGCAAATATGAGAAAAATGAACAAATTCACCAGCGAAAATTGATTTACCTATGCTATGAAGATTAGAAGTAAGATGCCACAAGGAGGTAAATGCAGGAAAGCTAAGTCCAACAGCAGCGATGTGGGAACACAAAGTTTAAGCACAGTTGTGATTAGGATCCAAAACACCACTGGAACCAAAGATATACAGGATGTCTCTGGGATTTTGCAATGATGCGATCAAATGGGTGTTCCTTTGTTTTGATTTAGAGTGGACTCGAATTTTAAACTCTGGGATTGTCCCTTTAAGAAGAATAACAACTATTATATTCATAAAATATTCATAAAAGTTGCAGAAAGTATTCTAAGCACTAAGTCAACAAGGGCATGGAGAAATGAGATTTTGCCAATAGGGATGACTACAATCAATACAGAAAATAGACAACAGTAAACTGGAATTTACAGGAGAAAAATAAGAAAAGAACAAAATAATTAAGAGTAAATAATTAGAGAGGGAATTGTAATAGAGTGAGATGAGGCCAAGAAGTTGTTTGGGCTGTAGGTTAGAGACTGCCTTCCTTACTAGAGATTTATGTCAAGACTATAAGCAAGCAGAAAGGTATATGGGAATTCTAAGTGAATTATCTGCTCTTGTAGAGTTTTTAGTCAAATCTAGACCAGAAGTTGGTGTTAAAAAATGGTAATTATTAGAGCATATAAAATATTTCATGTTAAGTATAAGAATCAGAAAATGTTACAAAAGATTGGAAAGAGAGACAGCGAAATTAGAAAAGCAATTTACAGTGGAAAAATGGGAGGACATCTGTATGGCTCCCACGCATGGAACAAAGTCCAGAAAGTTTAGGGTTTTGCTTGGAAGAGTTTGCATAGGTATTTTATAAATAAAGCAGTCTTCAAAGAATTTTTCCTCAGGTAGATAGCAAATGTTGGAGATGCAATAGAGAAGAAGGAGATGACTGGGAGCATGTTTTTGTGGGTATATAATTAGTTGCCAGATTAAAAAAAAATTCCTAAAGAATACTCCTGTCAGAAATATTGGGGGAGTAAATAGCTATGTAACTAAAAAAATTATTATTTTGAGTTGGACACAGGATTTGAATTGCCTACACTCAGTAAAGCCTTATTAACTTTAATTTTATTAGGTGCCAAAATAGTTATTACTAGAAAATGGGTGCTAAAATATAAACCAACTACACTTGAAGCAATGAATATTGTAAAAGGGATAAAAGAACTGGAAATGGGAACTTCAAAAAGAGAAAGGGCAAATTACATAGAACAAAACAGAATTTGTGGGAGCAATGCATGTAGAATAATGCAAAGGAGGAGAGGGAGTGAAGTTTAAGGAAAGGCAGGGATTGAGCAATGTATTTAATGTTGGACTGAACGGCAGTTATAAAGAAAACATACGCAACGTATAATATATGTAATTCAAAAAAATGTTTAAATGGTTTGCTTTCCTTTCTGTTAACATATGTGTGCCAATGTCTTGCGTGATAATTTAATAAAGGTGTTTTTAAAAAAAAGCTTCCCCATCCTTGTCAGACGAAATAAGGTAAGCATTCACCATTTTTGGTCACATATGTTTTTTTTCCAAAGAAATAACTGCAGGGTCTGAGTTCGCATTAAAAACAGATACTTGTGGGTCTGGAGAACCTTATATACTCTATCACACATTTTAGAGGCAAGAGGTTGGCTGTCAGGCATAGTGCAAGCTGTCAAGAAAACATCCTTTAAAGCTGGTAAAACAAAAGGAAAGCTACATACTGAGGACAATCTAGTTCCAATAAATCATATTTTTATAGGGATAGTAGAATTTTACTCTTTTTCACACTGAATCATGTCTTTTATTCTAGCTATAGCTTTACAAAAAAAAAACTCTTCAGGTGCAGAATCTAAAGTAAAACTCTCTTCAGAATCTGAATCACCTTGCTGAGGCATATGCACTGGAGAAAATCAATCCAGGTCTAATTCCTGCCCTTCAGGCTGGGTATCAGTACCTGAAAGAGAGGTACACATTTTGTTTTAAAATTTTCTGAAGAATCAGAACCTATAGACTGAAATATTTGAAATAAGCCCTTAGTAAAACCCAGGCAATCTGCTAATCATCTCAGTTCATGCTATGTAAAAGCAGAAGACGACAAATGATTAACTTTCTGTTTTCATTTCCTGAGAGACACCCTAGAAAAAGACCAACCCAAAGATGGAGTTCTTTCCCAGGAATCAAGTTCCATAGGTTGGCTTTGCAGTAAAGCATTGACAACTTACTCCTCCAGGACTGGCAAAAGTAGTTCCACCTTGTCACAAAGGATAACCCAACAGCCACAGAGGAAATGCCAATCTTCTGGTCCTTAATGGCTTCTTGAGGAGCAACGCCAGTGAGATAAAAAAAAGTTGATGAGTGGTGTGAAGAACCTAGTTTGGCCACAGCACAGTCACTCATCAGTACTGAGACAGTGAGGAAGCTGGCTGGACTACCAAAGACTTCCATGAAACTTTCTTCTTGTGGAAGGAGGAAGGGAGAACCGAAGAACCCAAATTTTGGCCCATGATGTAGCTGAAAAAGAAGCCTGATACGCAGGTAGAGGAGCTCAAAATACCTACTGGTGGGATTTAGTTTTGAGGTAAAGTTCTTTGTGACAACCCCCATGACCTCAAGTCCAAAGTCCCTATCTTAAATTTCCAAGAAAAGAAAAAAGAACTTATGTACTCACCATAACATTCCATCTGTGTCATCCCTTTTCATTCTTCTTCAACAAAAGGGTTTGAACAGCTTATGGAGATACTGAAAACTCTTGAGCTCCTCCCTTATGCATAATGCCCTAGTCCCCCACCATACCTCAGATCTTGTTTACTGACTTTTTTGTTTATTAGAAATTAAGGAACAACCATTATATGAATAACCAATATCTGGAGCACAAAGGCAGGAACATTGGTTCCTTTAGCATCTTCTCATTCTTCCAGACGTTACAAATAAAAAAACTCGGGGGTTGGCATGTGGGAGTTGAGGAAGAATGAAAATGGACAACACAGATGGAATATTATGGTGAGTACACACCTTTTTTATCTGATGTTGTCAATTTTCATTCTTTCCTCAACAAATGGGACAGAGTCCCTAACTACCTGAATTCCAGGAGGACTCTAAGGAAGGATATACCTGAGCACTTCTGAGCTGAAGGCTGCTCTTCCCCTAGAGACCAGATCCAATCTGTAATGAGCAATAAAAGTATGAGCATTAGCCCAAGTTGTAGCAGCACAAATATTCATGGAAGGACTGGATAAAAATACTGATGAAGTTGCCATAGACCTGGCTGAATGAGCTCTTAAAGGTTTTGGCAAAGACAAACTTAAGTTTTTGTAGACAAAGGAAATGCAATCAGTCAGCCACTTGGTTAAAGTTACTTTGGTAACTGTCTTGACTAATTTTGATTCTGAAAAAAAAAAAAGACAAGTCATTGATCTAATTTTCTGAAATTTTCCATCCTATGTAAATAGAAATGTAACTGTCTGTGAACATCCAACAAATGTAACATGTATTTCCCTTTGTGAAATTTGGAATTAAAACTGGAAGACTGATAGATTAAATGGTGCTCGATTCTGAGACCACCTTAGGAAGGAAGGATGGATTGGTTCGTAATGATACCCTTATGAAAACTCAAATGAGGCTTAAAAGACAGGGTTTGAAGATTTGAGATTCTTCCAGCAGAGGTTATGGCTACTACAAAAATAGTTTTCCAGGTTAAATATTTTAGTTCACACTTTGCTGATGGTTCAAAGGGAGACGGTGTTAAAGCTTGTAAAACTAAATTTAAATCCCACTGTGGAGTTGGATCTTTAAAAGGGGGTCTAAAGGCCCCCTTATAAAGGCCTTACAAAGTTTTGAAGAAGCTAAGGTGGAACTGTTTACTTCTATGTGAACATTAAAAATGGCCACTATTTGTACCTTACTAATCAAGGAGCTACCCTTTATTAAAAATTGTAGCTAGAAACTCAAGAACTTTAGGTAGTGGTACTGAAAAAGGGTCAGTGTCTTTCCGTTGTGCCCAATAAAAAAGATGTTATGTCCTTACCGTAACGTTCCATGTAGAGTGTTCATCTCGCCTTTGTTCTTACACACGGGTTCGGAGCCGATCCTCGGCTCCGAGTCGGCCGAATTGCAAAGCTCTGAATCTCAGAGAAGCTTGAGACCAGCCCATATCCCACAATCCTCCCTGCCATTACTCAGATCTAGTTTGCAAGCAAACCAGACAAAAGGATCCAACACCTGCGGTGCTAGAAGCATACACTCTCTTCAGCCATTCAGAGACACTCTTTCACAATAGCAATAACTAATGGTCTAAGCATATATCCCATGACACACGGGACCATATACCCCGCAAAGGGTCAAGACACGTTGATCAGACTCTAATCCTACCAGTTCTTCCAAACACATGGGGGGGGGGGGAATGTAAGAACAAAGGCGAGATGAACACTCTACATGGAACGCTATGGTAAGGACATAACTTCTTTATGTAAGAGTGTTCAATCTCGCCGTTTGTTCTTACACACGGGTAGCGTCCCTAGCTCCGTGACCCCTACTGACTCATGGAAGAACGTTCCTAAGCACAGTGGAACCAAATGACGTCCTATCCTTGGAGACCTTGTCCACTCTATAATGAGTGATAAAAGTATGTGGTTTAGACCACGTGGCTGCTGCACAAATAGTGTCCAAAGGCAAGTGAGCTGCATGAGCTAAGGAGGTGGAAACGGATCGGGTAGAATGGGCCTTAGGTTTGTTTGGTAAGGATTGGTTTGATTTAGAGTATACAAATGTTATACAGTCAGCAAGCCATTTAGATAGTGTACGTTTAGTAATTGCCATGCCCTTTTTATTGTCTGCAAAAGCGACGAAGAGTTGATCCGTTTTTCTGAAACCTTTGGTCCTGTCTAAATAAAATCTTAGCTGCCTATGAACATCCAACTTGTGCAACATATACTCCAGTTTGTTAGTATGGTTTTTGAAAAAGGTAGGGAGTTCTATAGACTGGTTAATATTCGTAACTGAACATACTTTTGGAAGGAAAGATGGATTTGTACGCAAAGAAACCCTGTCTGGGTGGAATATCAGGTAAGGTGGTCTGACCGATAATGCCTGCAGCTCTGAGACTCTACAAGCTGAGGTCACGGCGACGAGAAACAGCGTCTTCCACGACAAGAACTTTAGGAGGCATGACGAAGCAGGTTCAAAAGGTGGCAACATGAGTTGCGACAGCAGCAAATTTAGGCTCCATGGAAAGAAAGGTTTTCTGACAGGCGGTCTAAGATGGAAGGTTCCTTTCAAAAAGGCTTTACAAAGTCTGTGAGACATAATGGAAGAACCTCCCTCACCAATATGGAAGTTTGATATGGCCGCCAACTGTACTCTTAGAGTGGAAGTAGAAGCTCCTTCGTGAAAAAGGATGGATAAGAATTCTAAAATTTTATGTAAAGGAGCTACCAAGGGATCTAAGATTTGACTAGATGCCCAATATACAAAGCGTTTCCACTTACTCGTATAGAGCTTAGTAGTAGAGGCTTTATGAGAAGCAACTAGGATGTGTTGAACTGACGGAAGGAGTAGATGAGACCTGGCTAGGCAGGGAAGCGGAGCAGCCAAGCTGCTAGTTTGAGGGACTGTAGAGACAGGTGAGGAACTCCTGACGAGTGTGTCAGCAGGTCTGGCACTGGGTCCAGAATCCACGGTTCCTCTATTTGATGAGCTCGAAGAAAGGGAAACCATATTTGACGAGGCCAGAATGGGGCTATGAGTATTATAGTCCTTTCCAGGCTCCTGGCTTTCTGTAGAAATCTGGGAATCAATGGAGTCGGTGGGAATGCATATAGGAGACCCGGGGGCCAATCATGTATCAGTGCGTCCCTGGGGACATCCCCCGGAGGGGGTAGAAGGGCAAAGTAGCTTCTGCATTTTGCATTCAATGGGGAAGCAAACAGATCGCAGCAAGGCTGGCCCCATTTGCGGAAGATCTTTTCCGCCGTCTGTGAATTCAGGGACCACTCGTGAGGTAACAGGATGGCTCTGCTCAACCTGTCCGCAATGACGTTGGATGACCCCGGGATGTGCATTGCTATCAGAAAGCGACCCATGGACTCTGCCCATTGCCAAATTCTCATGGCCTCTCTGCATAACGGGTAAGACCTGGTTCCCCCTTGCTTGTTTATGTACCAGACTACAGACATGTTTGTCTGTCTGAACTGCTACTGTCCCTAGAGGTAAGAGGTCTTGGAAGTGTTGCAACGCTAAGAACACCGCCCTCAACTCCAGAACATTTATATGTAGAGTGTACTCCGTGCTGGACCATTCTCCTTGGACTGTTCTTCCCTGAAAAAGGCCCCCCCACCCTATCAGGGAAGCGTCCGTGGTTATTGTGGCTGTTGGAATGGGTAGAACGAACGGACGACCCACAGTGAGGTTCTGGTCACGCAAGATTCTGTTATCCTGATCTCGTGCGTTAGGGGTAGGTGTTGGAACGACCACTGCGCAAAGAGCATTCATTGAAGAATCCTCATGTGTAACCTTCCCATAGGGACTGCAATTAATGCGGCTGCCATCAGTCCCAACACTTTTAACACCAGTTTGGCCGGGGCTTTCTTGCTGACTAGAAGAAGTAGGACCTGCTGTTTGAGCATTGAAGCTCTTACTGGGGGAAGTTTTAGTAGTGTCGATCGTGTATTTAGATCTGTTCCGATGAAGGAAATACACTGTGAGGGCGATAAGCAAGACTTTTCGAAGTTTATGGATATCCCTAAGTGGGAACAAAGGCCGATTGTATAGTCTCTGGCTTGCAATAGTCGACGCTCGGTGGTGGCGGTGAGGAGCTAGTTGTCCAGATAGGGAAACACCCGGAATCCTTGTCGTCTCAAGTGAGCCGCAACTACTGCCATGCATTTGGTGAATACCCTGGGGGCTGAGGTGAGTCCAAAGGGCAGAGCTCAAAACTGAAAGTGACTGGCCCCCAGCCGGAAGCGCAGGTGATCTCTGGACGGTCTGGCCATTTTGATGTGATAGTACGCGTCTTTATGATCTATAGAGCACATCCAATCGTCGTTCTGTAAGAATGGAAAGATCGATTGAAGTGTGATCATCCGGAACTTTTCCTTCTTCACGAAGTTGTTGAGATGGCTGAGATCTAAGATCGGTCTCCAGTCCCCTGTCTTTTTTGGAACTAAAAAGAACCTTGAGTAAGTTCCGAATCCTCTTTGGTCCGCCGGGACTGGTTGGATGACTCTGTTTTCGAGCAGCTTTGAAATTTCTACAGCTGCTAGTTTTCGCAGACGGGGTGGCATGTCTGGAAATTTTCTTTGTAGAGGTGGTGTTGAAATGAAGGGGATTTTGTATCCTCTGGTTATAATGCTTTTTACCCAAGAATCTGAAGTAATGTTTAGCCAGGCCAGTGGGTATAAAGCTAAGCGACCCCCGACTGCCTCCAGAGCAGGACAGCCGGGCCTCCGTTCAGGAGTGCTGGAAAGGCTTCCCAGGGATGGAATCCCTGTCGCCTTGGTTATGCGGACCCCCTCTGCCGCCGGGGCGGCGTCTTCCATTTCTACCCCCTCCTCTGCCTCTGGAGGGGCTATCACTCTGTGTGGTCTGGAAAGATCCCTGATTCTTACGGAACCACATTTTTCTGCCTCGTTGCCCTTTGGGGTACGGTCTAGTAGGAGCGGAAAAACGGACCCCGACAGGAGACAGGGTCTTTCCCTCTTGCTCACACCGAGTGAGAGTCTCCTTAACCTTGGGCCTGAAAAGTGTGGCACCATCAAAAGGGGCATTGGCAAAGGGAGACTTGAAGGCTTCTGCAAAGGAGCACAGCCGCATCCATGATTGTCTTCGAAGAGCAATCGCTGAAGCTGCAGCTCTACTCGATCCCTTGGCTGCATACGAGATGAGCCTCATGGATGAGTTTACTATGGATGTGAGGGTGTTAAGTTGTGCTGTTACTTTATCTGAAACAGCAGCATCTGTGTTACCCTGGAGGGTATCTGTCAGCTCCTTGATGAGATCCCTCTGCAAACGTGTGAAATGGGTCAGGTAGTTTAGCGAACGCATGGAAAAAGTCGCTGAACTAAAAATGCGCTTCCCATATCTGTCCATAGTCCTAGAATCCTTATTAGGAGGATGAACAGATGAGGAAGACTCAGACATCTCCTTTTTCGTGGCTGCCGCCACCACCATAGCATCGACAGGGACTCCCTTGGTGAGATAAGATTTATCTTGGGGGGCGGTGATGAACTTGTTTGGTTTCCTAGGTACTGGTTCCACTGTGTCAGGTGTCTCCCACGCCCTTCGAGCAATCAAATCCATTAATTCATCGAAGGGCGGGGTCACCCAGGAGGTAGAAGGTTGAGCCCCAAAAGCCTTCAGCAGCACCGACTTGTCCTCAGAGGGGGCTAGGGACTGCCAATTACCCCTCTGTTTCAAGATCTCCAGGATGTCTGCAAATGACACATCCTCCGAGGGTGATTTGGGGGACCCCTCTGCCTCATCCAAGTCGGTGTCAGACGTTAGAGATTCCTGTGGGTAATCTATGTGCCTCTATTGCACAACCGTTTCCTTGGGTCCTCATCAGAGGGGGCTTCTGGTGAGGCCTCCAAGGAACAGGGGGAACCCTCTGTGGGTGGCTGAGGCAATTGGGCTCGACGCTTGGGATGGATCGTGGGAGCAGAAACAGAAAGTGGCCCTTTTGGGGAAGGAGAAGATTCCCCTGATGATGTGGTTGTCTGTGCAGACAATACCTTCCTCATAAGGTCAAAGGCCCCCGAACCCCTGGCTAAGGGCTCCCCCGGTTCCGAAGAACACGGAAGCATCCCAGAACCAGGTGCCGTGGGCTCCGACCCTGAGGACGGAGCCGAACCAGTCTGTGCCGAGGCCCCGAGAGGGACAGTCGGCACTGACAGGTCGGTACGACTCTCAGTCCCGGAACCGAGCAAAGACCGTCGGCTCCGCAACTCCCCTAACGGTTCCGAAGGAGTCGAAGTCAAAGGTGTCGATCTTGCAATGGACGGTTTCTGCACCGAGCGCTCCACTATCATTAGGTCATCTTCTCCCGGCTCCGAGATCTGGATGGGTCTCGAAGGAGGACCCGTTGGAGATATGGGGAGGCCTTCTAGTTTCGACACCAACTGGGAGGAAACTGCAATTAACTTGGAAAGGGCCGTGTTCTCCATGAGTTTCTGCACAACACGATCCACATCTGTGTCAGACAAGGGTCTGGAAGAACGGGTCGAAGGAGCCGAAGATGGCACCGACCGAAGAATGGACGGTGGTGGCAGTTCCGACACCAGTTCCAAGATCTGGAGCTCAGTAAAAGATAAATGTTCGACGCTCGGCCCCGAGATCTGTGGAACCGTGACGAACCGAGAAGATGAACTCGGAGCCGATGACATGGGCTCCGACATCTTCGACCCCTTCGAGGATTTAGAAGCCTGATCCGACTTGTCCAAAGCCTCTTGAAAGGCCAGCTTCAACAATCCCCTGTCAATAAGCTTCCTGTCATGACCCTCCCGCTAAAGGAATGACAAATAGAGCAATCCTCTTGGAGACGGAGAGGGCCAAGACAGTAGACACAGGAAGCATGATTGTCAGTAATGGACATTTTCTACCCACACTGACATCTTTTAAAGCCAGATTTGGCTTTTTCTGACATTGTACAGTAACAATGACAATAACTAATAATAGGAAAAAAATTACTAATCCTAGCAATATATGTATACTAAACAGGTTATATATATAAAACTCTCACAAAAAAACCACACCCAAGAAAAAAAGGGTAGGCCACAAGGGTGCCTGAAGAAGAAAAATGGGTGTATATATATATATATATATATATATATATATATATATATATATATATATATATATATATATATATCACACACACACAGCACTTCTACAATAACTACTAACTATAAGGAAGTATCAACAAGAAAAAAATTTGAATTCTTATCTGAAGAAATCAACAACAACTCAAGTTTCTATCTGGTCCGAGCTCTCCTCGATCCGATCTGTTGCAGCGGCAAACTAGATCGGAGTAATGGCAGGGAGGATTGTGGGATATGGGCTGGTCTCGAGCTTCTCTGAGATTCAGAGCTTTGCAATTCGTCCGACTTGGAGCCGAGGATTGGCTCCGAACCCGTGTGTAAGAACAAACGGCGAGATTGAACACTCACATCAAATGTTTTCTATTTACATTTGTAAATCTTCCTAGTGGAAGCTTTATGGGAAGACAAAAGAATGTAGTGGACAGGGGACAGCCTGAGTTTTCTAGCTATCAGCGGAAGTGGAGAAACTATGCAGTCAACTTGAGGCCTAAAATGTCTGGGTGAATCATGTTTGTTGGGTGAGACAGAAGGTCTGGAATTGGATCCAGAATCCATAGTGGGGAAACAAGATGAGGGCAAAGAAAGGGGAACCAAATCTAACGAGGCCAATAAGTGGATATGAGGATGGCTGTGCCCTTTAACCAAGACGCTTTCTAGAAAAACTTGGGGATTAGAGGAGTTGGAGGTAGGCGTAGAGGAGAGCACCTTTCGATGGTCCCCCCGGTGGGGGGGGGGGCAAAGAACCTGCTGCACTTGTTGTTGAGGGGAGATGTAAAGAGGTTGCAGCAAGGTTGGCCCCATTGGTGGAATATCTCTTCACAACTGTTATGTTGAGATACTACTTGTGAGGCAATAAAACGGACTGGCTCAGCTTCTGCTATCATGTTGGATTTACCTAGAATGTGTACTGCTATCAGGAATCGAATGGATATCACCCACTGCCACACTATAAGGAGTAAGATCTGGTTTCACCTTTCTTGTTGATGTACCAAACCACTGACGTACTGCCTGTCTGAATGGCAATAGTCTTGAAAGGAAGAGAGTCTTGGAAGGCCTGCAGTGCTAGGGGTACTGCTGTTATTTCTGGGACATTGATATGCATGTTGGCTTCTTAGAACACCCCACCCAATTTGGGAAGTGCCCCTGGTCACTATGGCCTTGGGCTGAGGAAGAATTGAGGGGCAGCCTTGTAAGATCTGATCTGAGTAAATCCACCACAAGAGGTAATGTTTGCATGCCTGAGTTGTTCTGATCCAGGTGGACAAAGGCTGGTGCAGAAAAGACCACTGAGTTGCTAGGGTCCACTGAAGAATTCTCATATGGTATCCTGCTAATGGAACTAGAACTATTACAGCTGACAATGACCACAAGGCTTGGAGGATTAATCGAGCTGATAGAGAAGAATTTTGTATTATCTTTGCGACTTGAAAATGAATAGTTTGTACCCTGGGTAAGGGAAGGGAGGCTGCCACTTATAGCATATTGAACAAGGCCCCCTGTGAGCTCTAATACTTGACATGGTTCTAACTCAGACTTGTTGTTTTATGGTAATACCCCAGTGACAGCACAGCTGGAGTACATAATCTCATGCTTTTATCAGAAGACGCCCGGACGGAGTGGTTATGAGCCAGTCGTCCAAGTAAGGAAACACTCAGAAACCCTGCAGTCTGAAGTGAGCTGTTACTACTGCCATGCATCTGGTGAACACCCTGGGGGCTGTGAGGAGGCCAAAGGGCAGAGCTCTGAATTGGTAATGACTGGCTCCCAGCCTGAAGTCTAGCTATCTTCTGGATCGCCTGTTCATTTTTGTATGATAGTACAGATCCTGAAGATCTACTGAACACATCCAGTCGTCCATGTGCAGGAAAAGCAAAAATTGACTGAACTGCGACCATCCAGAACTTCATGTACTGAACTGATTTGTTCAGATTGCCAAGATCCAAAACTGGTCTCCAGTCTCCTGTTTTCTTTGGCACTGAAAAGAATCTTGAGTAGGTTACGGACTCTTTCTGGTCTGGGGGGGGGCTCTTGAATAACTTTTTTTCTAGCAGATTTTTTATTTCTAGTACTACTGCAGTCCTCTTACTGGGTGGAACACTGGGAATTTTGTTTACTGTTAAGGGGGGGTATTATATAACCTCTGGAAATAATCCTCTGCATCCCTGTATCTTCTGTAATCTCTATCCAGGCTCTCTGGTGGAGGGATAAATGACTCCTGACTGCCTCCAGAGGTGGACAATTGGGCCTCATTTCAGGAGTGCTGGTAGGATATGTCAAAGAAAGTGTCCCTAGATCGTTGGTTCTGCGGGCCTCTTCTGCGGCATGGGTGGCATCTACCATTAGAGTTCCCCCCTCTGCCCCTGGAAGAACTATCTCCACATAGATCATGGAAAGGACCCTGAGATTTTCTGAACTACATTTTTTTAACCACCTTGTTAATTCCTTCTCTTGCTCACACATGGATAGTGCGTCTTTAACCTTGATGGCAAATAAAGAAGTTCTGTCAAAGGGAGCATTGACAAAGGAAGACTTGAAGGGCTCCATGAAATCACACAGGTGCATCCAGGCATGTCTCCTAATGGAAATGCCTGAACCCGCCATCCTTGAGGTACCTTCATCTGCATGTGAAATTAACTTCATGGATGAATTTGAAATAGATTATAGAGTAGCAAGCTGTGAGGCAATCAAACTTTCTGCCTCAGACGTTATGGTCCCAGAGAGGAATCTGGTTAAGTTCCTTAATCAAATCCCTCTGCAGTCTGGTGAAGTGTGTCAAATAATTCAGTGAAAACTGCAAAGGTCGTTGAAGCATAAACACACTTCACAAATCTGTCCAACACCCTAGACTCCTTGTTAGGGGGATAAATAGAGGAACTCTGCTCCCTGAGTTCTTTTCTTTTTTTTTTTTTTTGTGGCTGCTGTTACGACCATGGCATCTAATGGTACTCTTTTACTCCAAAATTCCCTATCTTTGGGTGGTGCCAGGATACTGTCTGGTCTCTTTGGGGATCGGCTCAACAGAGTTAGGTTCCTTCCATATCCACTGAGAGATTAAATCGTTTAAAGCTGTTTTAAGTGTATTTTTTACTGTTTTTGCCTAATCTTCTCAAAAAAAAAAAAAAATTCCTTGTTTCCCGACTTTCTAAGCTAGTAGAGTCCAGTTTTCAGGCTACTGCTGAATTCAGGGCTGTGTTACAAGTTTCTGAGTTACCCATACCTTACTTGGATAGAAGGACGTTTCTCTGTTCACCTGTGAGAGAGGGGAGCTTTGAGCAGCCTATCTGTCCCTGGAGGAGTGGTTCCAGCCCAGAAGTTACTAGCTTATTGGTCATTTTGGGCTAATTTCTATCTTTTTTATTTCCCTGCTATAAAAACCATGTTTGCACAGTTTTGCGTGCCAGGCAGCGCCGGTTAGCTAGGGTTAAATTATTCCCGGCTCCACTAAGTCTCCTCTTCAGTTTGTTTTTCCCTGAAACTAGTCTAACTCTCAACCTAAGCACTCAAAAAGCATCCTACAGCCCAGCACTTGCTCAGACCTAATAGCAAGCACTAATATACCCTGACACTTGATTGCCCAGCAGGAAAAGGCTCATTATTCACCCCTCACCAACCAAGCAACTAAGCAGCTCACCCTACTATTCAGGCATGACCAAAGGGCAATTTCAGGTTTACTCTCCAGGCCAGCTTGTGAATCTGTTACAATTGCCTCATGTACAAAGACAACCCTCTCCTCCTACCACAAAACACTAACATATGCGAGAGATGCAATTATACAGCCAAACTGGAGGCTAAGCTGTCTCCACCCAAGACTGGAACAGACAGTCAAGAGGAGAAGGTGAACACTTGCACCACACCTCCAGCAACACATAGACCTATTAAACCAGCACTGGCAAAAAATACACATAAATACACAAAATCATACTCGGAGGCTCTAAATAAAAATCTGTAAAAGCATCAGAGACCTACAAAGCAGACAACCAAAAAAAAATACAGTTGTGTACACTTACCATAAATGTAGATGTTTGAGTGTATTCACTGTTGCAATCATTACATTTGGGTTATCTGCCTGCAGGTAGCCCTCAGCCGGCCTGAATATCAAAGTCTTGGATTCCTTCGTCGGATGCTGTCTCTTCTTCCATGACGTCAAGTTGTCAGGGGTATAAAACATGCAGCCGACGCCACTACATCAGTTTTTCTTGCCCCAGATGTCAGGTGCTCCCACAATGGGAAACAATTACATGATATGTTACACCTCCATCAAAAAGCAAATACACCAGAAAGCTTAAAACAAGAAGCAAAGGTAGAGCCAAGAGAAGTCAGGGAGCTGGAGGGAGGGTAACCAGAACTGCAACAGTGAATACACTCGAACATCTGCATTTATGGTAAGTGTACACAACTGTACTATGTTCTTCGTGTTTCACTGTTGCAGTCATTACATTTGGGTAGATTCCCAAAGCTAAGGAAGGGAGGAGGAAGTTAGAGAGCATTAGGACCAGCTATTAAGCCCTGCAATACTGCAGTGGCAAAACCAGATCTGGATTTAGAAAAAATAGGCATGTGGTAATGCTTGGTGAAGGTATGAACAGAGCTCCAGGTAGCGGCTTCTAGGATGTCCCTGGTAGGGACCTCTCTGAGAAAGGCTGTAGAGGTAGATGCAGCCCTAGTGGAATGTGATCTTATCCCCTGTGGGGTAGGTTTTCCATGGTGCTTACAGCAGAAATGAATGCAATGGGCTATCCATTTAAAAATGGTTTACTTTGAAATGGCCTTCCCCTCTGCCCCTGCAGCAAAGCCAACTAGCAGCTGTTCAAATTTTCTGAGAGGCTATGTCCTGTCCAAATAAAATCGAAGTTGTCTGTGCACGTCCAAAGAGTGCAGAATTCGTTCTCGTTTGTTTTGTGGATTAGGAAAAAAGGTAGGCAAATAAATGGACTGATTTAGGGCCACACTAGACACCACCTTGGGCATAAAGGAAGGACTGGTCCTGAGAGAAACCCTGTCTGCATGGAAGATAATGAGAAGTTATGTGCTTACCATAACGTTCCATGTTAGTTGTCTTCTTCTCGCCTTCTTTCTTGCTGGATAGGTTCGAAGCCGAACCTCGGCTCCGACTCGGCCTACTACAAAAGCTCGAGAGCTATTTTTCACCGCCTCGAGGCTATACTATGTCCCATAATGCTAGGCTTCATATACCCAGATCTCGTTTGATAGCTAACACTATGGACATACATGTCCCACCAGAATAGAGAAGATATCTATCTAAACATATGTATATATATATCCTCTTCTACATATATCTCTTACAAGGGCTACCAAAAGGGAGCAAGAGAGCTAGTGAGGAGATAACTCTGGTGACAAAAAACATCTCACAAGAAACTCTAGGTCTTTCCAGGCTAGGGGGATGGAGGGTGGGACGCAAGAAAGAAGGCGAGAAGAAGACAACTAACATGGAACGTTATGTTAAGTACATAACTTCTCAATGTTAAGTTGTCAATCTCGCCTTCATTCTTTCTGGATGGGACAGCGTCCCTAGCACCTTAGTCCTGGGTGGCTCAATGGAACAGACTCTTGAGTACGGTGGAACCAAAATCAGCCTGACTTCTGGAGGCCATGTCCAGTTTGTAATGAGAAATGAAGGTATGAGGAGAGGCCCATGTGGCCGCTGCACAAATGGAATCCATTGGCAACCTTGCCTGAAAAGCTACTGAAGAAGCTAGTGCTCTGGTTGAATGAGCTCTAGGCTTAGTAGGGAGCTCCTTATGCCTCAATTGATAAATTAACATAATAAGAGAAATCAACCATCTGGACAAGGTTACTTTGGAAACTGGGAGGCCTTGCTTCCCTTCTGCGTAAGACAGGAAGAGCTGGTCTGATTTCCTCATCTGCTTAGTTTTTATCCAGGTAGAAACGTAATTGACGGTGTACATCCAAACAATGTAACTTTTGTTCAGCTCTATCGGTATAATTTGGGAAGAAGACAGGAAGATTGATGGTCTGATTCAGATTTTTCTCAGAGAGTACTTTGGGTAAAAATGAAGGATTAGTTCTAAGTGAGACACTATCTTTGTGAAAAACAAGGTAAGGAGGGCGAACACAAAGTGCTTGAAGTTCCGACACCCTTCTTGCTGAGGTCATAGCTACTAAGAAGAGTGTTTTCCACGAGAGCAATTTTAATGAACAGGAAGCTGCTGGCTCAAAAGGAGGGAGAATTAAGGATGACAGTACCAAGTTTAGGCCCCATGGTGGGGGAGGATCTTTTACCGGGGGACTAAGTAAGAGAGTTCCTTTTAGAAAGGCTTTGCAAAGCTTGTGGGACATAATGCTAGTCTCTGACAAGCCAACATGGAAATTTGCAATAGCCGCCAGCTGGACTCTGATGGTGGCTGAGGAAGAGCCCATTTGAAAAAGTTCTGCCAAAAACTCAAGAACTGTTTGGACAGGAGCTGTAAAGGGGTCCACTTGTTTTTGCCCTGCCCAAACAGAGAAATGCTTTTATTTGCTAGCATAAGTCTTTCTAGTAGTAGACTTGTGAGAAGCGAGGATAATGTCACGAACTGACTGAGAGATTAAAGGAAGCCTGGCTAGGGTTGGAAGTGGAGCAACCAAGCTGTGAGGTTGAGAGATCGAAGGGATTGATGCAGCCCGCACGATTGATGGGTCAGATCATCTGGCACTGGGTCCAGATGCCAGGGCTGTTCCAGTAGATGACGTTGCAGGAACGGAAACCAAATTTGTCGAGGCCAGTAAGGGGCAATGAGGATCATTCTGGATCTCCAGGCAGTTGCTTTCTGGACTGAGTAATTAAGGGAAAGGGGGGAAAGGCATACAGAAGACCCCGAGGCCAATCGTGGACTAGAGTGTCTCTGGGGGGGGGGGGAGACCTGGGAGAGGGAAGAGGGTGAAGAAGTCCTGACACTTGCTGTTTTGAGGGGTTGCAAAAAGGTCGCAGCAAGGCTGACCCCACCTTCTGAATATTTTTTCCGCTACTAGCTGGTTGAGAGACCACTCGTAGGGCATGAGAATGGCCCTGCTCAGTCTGTCCACTATGACGTTGGATTTCCCGAGAATATGCATTGCTACCAGAAACCGTTGAGAAGAGATCGCCCACTGCCAAAGTCTGAGTGCTTCTCGACATAGGGGGTAGGACCTGGTTCCGCCCTGCTTGTTGATGTACCACACTACAGACATATTGTCTGTCTGAACCACAACAGTCCCAGAGGGTAGAGAGTTCTGAAGGGCCTGCAACTCTAAAAGTACCACTCTCATTTCCAAGACATTTATGTGCAGGTGGCATTCGAAGGGTTGCCAAGTGCCCTGGACTGTCCTGCCCTGAAAATGGCCCCCCCACACCCGATCAGGGAGTCATCCGTTGTCACAGTGGCTACAGGAGGAGGAAGAACAACAGGTCTGCCCTGGAGTACCTGAGGAGAGACCATCCACCAAGAGAAGTGTATTTTGGATGACTGAGTGATTAGAATGCTGTGTGACATGGGGAGCTGCTGAAAGGACCACTGGGAAAACAGCATCCACTGCAGGATCCACATATGAAAACAAGCTAGTGGGAGTAAAGTGATTGCTGCTGCCATGAGACCAAGTGTTTTTAGTACAAATCTGGCTTGGACCCTGCTCTCCTGTAGTAGAATCTGAACATGGCTGGGAATGTATGAAACTCTTTGTGTAGGCAGTTTTGCTGACAGCTCCACTGTGTTTAAAACGGCGCCTATGAAGCTAATAGACTGACAAGGCAGACTTTTCAAAATTTATAGAGATGCCTAGCACGTTGCACGTTTGTACAGTGTAATCTCTGGATTGGAGTAGTTGGTGCCTGGTGGTGGCAGTAAGGAGCCAGTTGTCTAAATATGGAAACACCTGGAATCCTTGTCGTCTCAGGTGAGCCGCAACCACTGCCATGCATTTGGTAAACACCCTGGGGGCTGTGGTGAGGCCAAAGGGCAGGGCTCTGAATTGGTAGTGACTGGCTCCCAGCCGGAAGCGGAGAAACCTTGTGAAGTGCCTGTTCATCTTGATATGGTAGTACGCATCCTGAAGGTCTATAGAGCACATCCAATTGTCCTGACCCAGAAAGGGTGGAATGGACTGTAGCGTGACCATCCGGAACTTCGTTCTTTGAACCGACTTGTTTAGCCTGCTGAGATCCAAAATAGGTCTCCAGTCCCCTGTCTTTTTTGCTACCAAAAAGAACAAGGAGTAGATTCCGGATCCTTGTTGGTCTGCTGGGACTGGCTGGATGGCCCTTTTTCTTAGCAGCTTTGAAATTTCTAGTGCTGCTTGATCTCTCAGACCGGGTGGAACGTCTGGAAGGGGCCCTTTTGGCTGATGTGGGGCGTGAATAAAGGGAATTTTTAACCCTCGTATATGATCGAACATACCCATTTGTCTTGCGTGAGGGAATGCCAGGCTTCTGGGTACAGTGATAGTCTTCCCCCGACTGCCTCCGAAGGTGGACAGTCGGGCGGCTCCTCAGGGGTGCTGGAAGGGTTTTGTCAGAGAAAGATTCTCTGCTACCCTGATTTTGCGGACCCCCCCCCCTGCCCTTAGGGCGATACCTATTATTGTTCCCTCCTCTGCCTCTGGAGGGAAGCTCACCATGTGCGTCAGGCAGTACTCCCTGGGGTTTCCGGAACCACATTTTTCCACCCTTTTGACCCTTAGGGTATGGTCTAGAAGGGGTGGAAAAACAGACTCCCATGACAGAGAGAGTCTTGCCTTCCTGCTCGCACCTGGTCAATGTAGCCTTCACTTGAGGTCCAAACAAAGCAGAACCGTCAAAAGGGGTGTTAGTGAAGGAAGCCTTGAAGGGGTCAGCAAAGTTGCAAAGCCGCATCCCGGCGTGTCTCCTCAGAGCAACGCCCGTGCCTGCAGCCCTACTCGCTCCATCGGCAGCATAAGAAATGAGCCGCATGGAGGAGTTTGCAATAGAGTTCAGGTTCCCCAGCTGGGAGTTGATCTTTTCCTGAGACCCCACAGCTGATGGGTCCTGTAAGGTATCACCTAGTTCTTTGAGAAGGTCTCTCTGAAGACGGGTGAAATGGCACAAATAATTCAGCAAATGCATGGTGAAGGTCGCTGAAGAAAACATCCGCTTGCCGTACCTATCCATAGTCCTAGATTCCTTATTAGGAGGATGGATAGGAACTGAAGGGTCAACCAATTCCTTCTTAGTGGCTGCCGCCACCACCATGGCATCAACGGGGATGCCCTTAGTGAGAAACTGCTTGTCCAAAGTGGCTGTTATAAATTTAGTGGGCCTCCAGGGAGTTGGTTCCATAGTATCCGGAGCCGTCCACACCTTCCGAGCCACCACCTCCATTAGCGGGTCGAAAGGCGGGGAAACCCAGGAGGTGGAAGGGCGAGAACCGAATGCATCCAGGTACACCGACTCGTCCTCTGAAGGGTTGAGGGCAGACCAGTTCCCCCTCTGTTTAAGGATCTCTAAAATGTCAGAAAATGAGATCCACAGAGGGGGACCTTGGGGACCCTTCCGAATCATCCAGGTCGGTGTCAGATGTCACTGACTCCGGGGAGTCCACATGCGTCCTCTTACATGTCCTCTTCAGAGGGGGCTCCCCCACAGGATCAGGGGAGGCCTCAGTAGAGGAGGATACGCCCAATGGGGCGACCTGGAGCGTTGGTTCTCCACGCTTGGGTTCGGGAGGGTAGGCAGAGGCCGAAGCAGGCACCATGGAAGGAGAGGCCGATGGGGCCGACTGTGGCGCCGGTATAGGAGCCAGCACGCTCCTCATGACCTCAAAGGCGCCCCCATCAGGCTGAGAAGAGGGACCCAGCTCGGAAGAGATGAGAGTTCCTCCTGGCACCGAGAGGGATGGCTCCGAGGCCGATGTCGAGGCCGAACTCACCTGCGCCGAAGCTCCGGGAGGGAGAAAGGGGTCAGACAAGGGTCTGATGCCACTCGCCCCCTCGGAACCGACGAGGGAGTCCCGGCACCTGGATCCCTCCAAGGACAGAGCCAATGAAGGGACCGGAGCCGACGAAGGTACCGATAAGGGTGGAATCGGTTCCGACGCCCCCACAGTACCAACCCCGACGGCCTCCGGCTCCGAGCTCGAAGGAATAGTCGGAGGAGGAATTGGAGCAGGCATTGGGGAAGCCGCTGTCTGTTGAGATGGGCTATGCAATAACTGGGCGAGCGCCTGCGACTTCAAAAGCCTACTGACTACCCTCTCGAGGTCGTGGTCTGAAAGCCTGGAATATCTAGAGGAGTGAGACCTATGGCTCCGCTCCGACAGCAAAGGAGACTTCGGAGCCGACCTGACCGACTCCAATGAAGATCGGGAACGCTTTCGGCTTGGAGACGGCTCCGACACCAAGGTCGGAGCCGACTGAGGCCTTGATGCATCGGTTCCACCCGGAACTGACGAGGCAGAAGAAGGTCCGCTCGGCGCCGGCTCCAGACCTGAAGCCGACGGTTTGGCGGGCTTAGAAGGTTTCCCTAGCAGAGGCTTGGTAGGAGAACCTTCGGGCTTTAATAAGCCCCTTAGAATGAGCTTATTTCTGCGTTCCTGCAGGACTCTTGGGCTAAAAGCATGACAGATGGAACAAGAGTCCTGCAGGTGCAGAGGGCCCAAACAATATACACAAGAAGTGTGACCGTCTGTCAGAGACATCTTCTGACAGCACGAGTCACACTTCTTAAATCCCGATATCTTGGTATCCTTGGACATGATACCACAGGGACAAAAAAAGGTCTAGTCAAGTATGCTGACACAACCGATACACACGCAACACTCAAAAAGACACTCTCACAGAAAATGAGAAGTTATGTACCTACCATAACGTTCCATGTTAGTTGTCTTCTTCTCGGCTTCTTTCTTGCTGGATGGGTTCGGAGCCGACTCGGCCAATACTAAAGCTCGAGAGCTATTTTTACTGGCTCAAGGCTCCCCTATATCCCACAATGCTAGGCGGTAACTACTCAGATCTCGTTTGATAGCTAAAACCATAGCAGCTCTGGTCCCCAAGGGATGGAGAAAGAGAAAGACCACCTCTATATAGACCTACATCTAAAGTTACCAAAAAAGGGACAATAGAGGTGGCTGAAAAAAGTGGGAAGGAAGATCCCAAAGGATGCTTTCGGTCTGTCCAGGCTAGGGGGACGGAGGGTGGGACACAAGAAAGAAGGCGAGAAGAAGACAACTAACATGGAACGTTATGGTATGTACATAACTTCTCAATGTTAAGTTGTCAATCTCACCTTCATTCTTGCTGGATGGGACTGCGTCCCTAGCACCTTCACCCTGGATGGCTCATCGGAACAGACTCTTGAGGACGGTGGAACCAAAGTTAGCCCAGTTTCTGGAGGCCATATCCAATTTATAATGTGAGATAAAGGTATGAGGAGAAGCCCATGTGGCTGCTGCACAAATTGAATCTATTGGCAGTCTAGCCTGAAAAGCTACCGATGTAGCTAACGCCCTGGTTGAATGAGCTCTAGGTCTTGATGGTAGCTTTTGATTTCTGAGTTCATAGATGAAAGTAATTATAGAGGCCAGCCATCTAGATAGGGACACTTTAGAAACTGGAAGGCCCATTTTCCCTTCTGCATAAGATAGGAAGAGCTGATTAGATTTCCTAAACTGTTTTGTTCTGTCTAAATAAAAACAAAGCTGGCGATGAACATCCAGAAAGTGTAACTTTTGTTCTGCCCTGTTGAAATAATCAGGGAAGAAAACTGGAAGATCGATAGTCTGGCTTAGATTTGCCTCAGTAGCAACTTTGGGTAAAAAGGACGGGTTAGTCCTGAAGGACACTCTGTCTTTATGGAAAACTAAATACGGAGGACGAATGCAAAGAACATGAAGTTCAGATACCCTTCTAGCTGATGTTATGGCTACTAGAAAAAGGGTTTTCCATGAGAGCAACTTCAGAGAGCAGGAAGCCACAGGTTCAAAGGGAGGAAAAATCAAGGAAGCCAGGACTAGATTTAAGTCCCACTGAGGTGGGGGGGTCTCTGATTGGGGGCTTGAGCAAAAATATACCTTTGAGAAAGGCTTTGCAAAGTTTATGGGACATAATGTTGGAGTCCAAAAGGCCTACGTGAAAGTTAGATATGGCCGCCAATTGTACTCTGATAGTAGACGAAGAAGAGCCTGAGTGAAAAAGCTCTGCCAGGAAGTCTAGAATAGACTGGATAGGTGCGGTGAAAGTGTCTATGTTTTTAGTTGCTGCCCAGAAGGAAAAACGTTTCCACTTGCTATTGTAAATCCTTCAGGTAGAAGACTTGTGGGAAGCTATAAGGATGTTACGGACTGAATGGGAAATTAGAGGAAGCCTGGCTAGGTTAGGAAGCGGAGCAACCAAGCTGTGAGGTTGAGAGATTGGAGGGAGTGGTGCAGCTGACCCGACTGATGGGTCAAAAGATCTGGCACTGGGTCCAGATGCCAAGGCTGTTCCAAGAGGTAACGATGCAGGAACGGAAACCATATCTGTCGAGGCCAGTACGGAGCAATGAGGATCAAAGTGACTCTCAAGGCGGTAGGTTTCTGAATTAATTGAGTGATCAGTGGAAAGGGGGGGAAGGCATACAGAAGTCCCCGAGGCCAATCGTGGACTAGAGCATCTCTGGTGGGGTGGCCGGGTAGAGGGAAGAGGGTGAAGAAATCGGGACACTTGCTGTTCTGGGGAGTTGCAAAAAGATCGCAGCAAGGTCGACCCCATCTCTGAAAGATTTCTTCCAGCACTGATTGTTTGAGAGACCACTCGTGTGGCATGAGTATGGCCCTGCTTAACTTGTCCGCTATCACACTGGACTTCCCGGGGATTTGCATTGCTGTCAGAAACCGCTGAGAAGAGATCACCCACTGCCAAAGTCTGAGTGCCTCTCGACATAACGGGTAGGACTTGGTTCCGCCCTGTTTATTGATGTACCACACTACAGACATATTGTCTGTCTGAACTGCAACAGTCCCGGTGGGAAGAGAGTCCTGAAGGGTCTGCAACGCTAAAAGTACTGCTCTTATCTCCAAGAAATGTATGTGCAAGTGGCATTCGAAAGGTTGCCATGTGCCCTGGACCGTCCTGCCCTGATAATGCCCCCCCCCCACCCGATCAGGGAGGCGTCCATTGTCACCGTGGCGACCGGGGGGGAAGGAACTAAGGATCAGCCCTGAAGAATATGAGGTGAGAACATCCACCAAGAAAGATGATTCTTGCACGATTGGGACAGCAAAATGCTGTGAGACATTGGGAGCTGTTGGTAGGACCATTGAGAAAACAGCATCCACTGAAGGATCCGCATGTGAAAACGGGCTAGGGGAAGGAGTGTAATGGCAGCAGCCATGAAACCTAATACCTTCAAGACAAACCTGGCTTGGATTTTGTTGCACTGAAGAAGAATGTGAACATGTCTGCGGATATCTGACACCCTTTGCTCTGTTAGCTTTGTGGAAAGATGAATCGTGTCTAATGTGGCGCCTATGAAGGTAATAGACTGACAAGGCGACAAGGCAGATTTTTAGAAATTTATGGAGATGCCTAGAGCTTTGCAAGTATGAATGGTGCAGTCTCTGGATAGGAGAAGTTGACGCCTGGTGGTGGCGGTAAGGAGTCAGTCATTTAGATATGGAAACACCTGGAATCCTTGTCGTCTCAGGTGAGCCATTACCACTGCCATGCATTTGGTGAACACTCAGGGGGCTGTAGTAAGACCAAAGGGCAGGGCTCTGAACTGGTAGTGACTGGCTCCCAGCCAGAAGCGGAGGAACCTTCTGGAGCGTCTGTGCATCTTGATATGATAGTACGCATCCTGAAGGTCTGTTGAGCACATCCAATTGTCCTGACCCAAGAAGGGTAGAATGGACTGTAGCGTGACCATCCGGAATTTCGTTTTTCTTATGGACTTGTTTAGTCTGCTGAGATCCAATATTGGTCTCCAGTCCCCTGTCTTTTTTGGTACCAAAAAGAATTTGGAGTAAATTCCGGATCCTTGTTGGTCTGCCGGGACTGGCTGGACAGCTCTTTTTGAGAGCAGCTTTGATATTTCTAGCACTGCCCGTTCCCTTAGACTGGGTGGAACGCCTGGGAGGGGCCCTTTTGGTTGATATGGGGTGTGGACAAAGGGGATTTTGTAACCCTCGGATATAATCGACCGTACCCATCTGTCTTGAGTGAGAGAAAGCCAGGCTCCTGGGTACAGTGATAATCTTCCCCCGACTGCCTCCGAAGGCGGACAGTCGGGCAGCTCCTCAGGGATGCTGAAAGGGTTTGTCAGAAAGAGTCTCTCTGCTACCCTGATTCTGCGGACCCCCTCTGCCTCTAGGGCGGCGTCTATTGTTGTACTCCCCTCTACCTCTAGAGGGGAACTGACCTCGTGCGTCAGGCGAGTCTCCCTGTGGTTTGTGGAACCACATCTTTCCCCCCTTCTGACCCTTGGGATATGGTTTGGAAGGGGTGGAAAAACGGACTCCCATGGCAGAGAGAGTCTTGCCTTCCTGCTCGCACCTGGTCAAAATATCCTTCACCTGAGGTCCAAACAAAGCTGAACCGTCAAAAGGGGGAATTGGTGAAGGACACCTTGAAAGGGTCTGCAAAGCTGCAAAGCCGCATCCAGGCGTGACGTCGTAAAGCTACGCCTGTACCTGCGGCCCTACTCGCCCCATCAGCCGCGTAGGAGATAAGCCGCATGGAGGAGTTGACTATCGAATTTAGGGTTGCCAACTGGGAGTTCATCTTGTCTCGAAACCCCTCAGCTGTTGGATCCTGTATAGCATCACCCATTTCTGTGAGCAAGTCTCTCTGAAGACGGGTGAAGTGGCACAAGTAGTTCAGCGACCGCATAGCAAAGGTCGCTGAGGAAAACATCTGCTTACCATACCTATCCATAGTCCTAGATTCCTTATTAAGAGGATGGACAGGTACTGAAGGATCAGCTAATTCCTTCTTAGTGGCTGCGGCCACCACCATGGCACCAACGGGGACGCCCTAAGATAAGAATTGTTTTTCCATAGGAGCTGTGATGAATTTAGACGGCCTCCGTGGGGTAGGCTCCACCGTATCAGGGGCCGTCCACGCCTTCCTTGCCACCACCTCCATGAGGGGGTCGAAGGCAGAAGACACCCAGGAGGTGGAAGGGCGAGAACCAAACGCCTCAAGGTAAACCGACTCGTCCTCGGAAGGGTTGAGGGTGGACCAGTTCCCCCTCTGTTTAAGGATTTCAAGTATGTCAGAAAAGGAGACATCTTCAGAGGGGGACCGTGGGGTTCCCCTCCGACTCATCCAAGTCGGTATCCGACGTGATAGACTCAGGGGAGTCAATATGCTTCCTCTTGCATTTTTTCTTCCGAGGGGGTTCCCTGCCGGATCAGGGGAGGCCTCGGAAGAGGAGGATATTCTCAATGGGGAAACCTGAGGCGTTGGGTCTCTATGGTCTGGAACGAGAGGGTGGGTAGAGACTACCGCAGGCACTGTAGAGGGAGGAGCTGAGGGAGCTGACCGTGGGGCAGACACAGGGTCTAGCACGCTCCTCATGACCTCGAAGGCACCCCGATCAGGCCGGGCTGAAGATCCCCGCTCCGAAGAGACGAGGACTCCTCCCGGCACCGAGAGGGATGGCTCCAAGGCCGATGTCGGGGCCGAACTCACCAGCGCCGAAGCTCCGAGAGGGAGAACAGGGTCGGACAAGGGTCCGATGCCACTCGCCCCCTCGGAGCCAACGAGGGAAGCTCGGCACCCAGATCCCTCCAAAGAGGAGATCGGAGCCGACGACGGAGCCGAAAGGTGGGGAATCGGCTCTGACGTGCCGACAGTCATGGCTCCCACAAGCTCTGGCTCCGAACTCAAAGGAGTTGGAGGAGGAACCGAAGATGGGATGGGTATAGCCACTGACTGTTGAGTAGGGCTATGCAGCATTTGGGCTAGTGCCTGAGACTTTAAAAGTCTACTAACCACCCTCTCTAAGTCATGGTCGGACAGCCTGGAGGACAGAGAGGAATGGGACCTGTGGCTCCGCTCTGACAGAAGTGGGGATCCCGGAGCAGAGTGAGTGGAGCCAAGGGACGGGGACCTTGACCTCTTTCTAGTAGATGGCTCCGATACTACTATCGGAGCCGTTGTAGTCATGGAACCCTCGGCTCCGGCCGGAGCCGAGGTAACAGATTGAGTCTTAGAAACATCAGCTCCAGCCGGAGCCGATGTCGAAGCAGTTTTGGTGCCTCCGGTCGAAGGCTCTGAAGCTGGAGCTGATGGCCTGGAAGGCTTCGAAGGCTTCCCCGATGAGGACTGGGTCGCGGAGCCTTCAGGCTTTAATAAGCCTTGAAGTATTAATTTGTTCCTGCGCTCCTGCAGGACTCTTGGACTGAATGCATGGCAGACAGAACAAGAGTCCTGCAGGTGCAGAGGTCCCAGGCAATATAAACAAGAAGTGTGACCGTCTGTCAGAGACATTTTCTGACAGCACGAGTCACACTTCTTGAAGCCTGAGACCTTGGTGTCTTTAAACATCTTAAATCAAAGTGCAAAAAACAGAAGCACACACAGATACACCCCTTTAACAAAACTAAGTCAATCACACGGACACAAGAAATAACACTGACCGACTAAGGGAAAATAAGGGTTAGGCCCAAAGGCCTAACAAATTAACAGGACAAAAGAGGGAATAAAACGGGATAAAAGGGATAGAAACGTAGGGAACAACAACTACACTATTTGAATAAAAAACTAAGGGGTTTTTAGAGAAATTTACCAAGTAAATTAAACTAACCTGCAGAGCCGGTAGAAAAAAAGCACCTCGCGGCTAAAGCGGCAAACGAGATCTGAGTAGTTACTGCCTAGCATTGTGGGATATAGGGGAGCCTCGAGCTGGTAAAAATAGCTCTCGAGCTTTAGTATTGGCCGAGTCGGAGCCGAGGATTGGCTCCGAACCCATCCAGCAAGAATGAAGGCGAGATTGACAACTTAACATAATTAAGTTTACTACAGAAAACAAAACAAAATTCCACACACACACACACACACACACACACACACACACACACTCACACACACACACACACACACTAAATGGAACCTGTACAAAAAACTACTACAAAAAAGGGGGGGGCCTAACCCCTTAAGGTTGGAAAGAGTAAGGAAAACTATTAATAAAGGGGAGGAAGACTAGTCCAGAGACTACTAACACTACTAGGGAAAAACTCAGGGAAAAATACCTTGAAAATGCAACGTCGTTCCACAGAGCCATGGCTAGTCTGCAGAGAGGGTATGAGTGGGTTCCCCCCTGCTTGTTTATGTACCACATAACTGTGGTGTTGTCCGTCTTTACCAATAAACGTCCTGGAAGGATGTGGTCATTGAAGGCTGTCAGGGAATTCTGTACAGCTAACATCTCTTTTTGGTTGATTTGCAGATGCATCTGACTCGGGTTCCATTTGCCTTGAATGCACTGCCCTGCCAAGTGAGCCCCCTATGCATAGTCTGATGCATCTGTAGTCAGGGTTTGGGTGGCAGGGGGTAGATTGAAAGGGAGCCCCCTTGTTGAGGTGGCAGGCCTCTGCCCACCAAAGGAACTCTGTCTTTATACAAGGAATGATAGGAATCATTGATTCCAGGTCCTGAGAATGTTGACAGCATAGGCTTTTTAGATACCATTGCAGTTTCCTCATATGCAGTCTTGCATATGGAATTAGAAGAATGCAAGAGGCCATGAACCCCAGGGCTTGCAAAATTTTCCTTGCAGATAGCTGGGTCTTTGTGGCCAGTAGTTTGAAGTAGGCTGTCAAACTTGTTTCTCTGGCATGGGTAAGCCATCTGGGAAGTTGTGTTCAAGCTTGCTCCCAGGAATACAATCTGTTGGCAGGGTACCATATGAGATTTCTTTTCGTTTATGGTGTACCCCAATGAGGTTAGAAGTTTCTTTACAAATGCCAGATGTTTTAATAGCATGTCCTGGCTTTCTGCCTGAATTAGACAATCGTCCAGGTATGAGTATATTTTAATATTTCTCTGCCTGCAAAATGCAATGGCAGAAGCTAGACACTGACTGAATACCCTAGGCGCAGTAGATAAGCCAAAGGGAAGTGCATGGAGCCTGCTCTGAAGCGTAGGTATTTCCTGCAAGATTCCCTTATAGGAATGTGCAGGTAAGCTTCCTTTAAGTCTAAGGCTGCCAACCAGGCATCTTTGCCTAGCACAGGAAACAGCTGTTGAAGTGTTAACATTCTAAATTTTGGGATTACCAAACAGGTGTTTAGAATAGAGAGGTCCAGGACAGGACGCCAGGAGCTGTCTTTTCTGGGTACCAGGAAAAGTCTTGAGTAAAAACCTTGTCCCCTTTCTTCTGCTAGGACAGGCTGAATAGCCTTGATACTTAGAAGAGAGAGAACCTGCTGTTGAGTCTCTGCCCACTGATTTGGGGGTAGGTCTGGCCAACCATTTGGGGTTGGTAAGGTGTGGAAGTGTAATCTGCATCCTTGGAAAACTCTGTTTAAAACCCATTTGTCCTGGGTAATGAGTTCCCAGTTTTTTGCATGCAGGGCGAGCTTTTCTCCTAAGGGAGCAGGCAGTTGAGCAGGGCTTGAAAGGATTAAGGTTAAGTCATTGTGACATTTTTTCTATAAGGGGGTATCTTACTACTTCTAACTTTGGAACTGGGAGCCCCCACTGCTTAGGCCTGTGTGTAGCCTGAGACTGTAACCCAGGTGGTTTGCTGTTCCTGGGTTTGGACTGAGAAAGCCTGGAAGAGACTGGAAAGGACCAATTCTTAGAAGGCCAAATGCCTACTAAATCTGGGAGGCTGTACTTGCAGGAAATCTTTAACAGTTTGCACAGATTTAGCTTTTTCCTCCATCATTTTAAGGACTTCTTCTGCCTTGTTGCCAAATAGGCGGTCTTGGTTTAAGGGAGCATTCAGTAATTTAGCTTTAACATGATCTGGCAAGTTTTTCTCCTTAAGCCAAGCATGCCTTCTAAGTACAGACCCAGTGACAGCTGCCCTGCAAGATGCTTCTAAAGAGTCAAAACCACATTGCAAAGTATGTTTACCAACTTGTTCAGCTGAATGCATTAAATCCTGTAATTCTTTATGTTCAGCAGAGTCAGGAATCAACATCATTTTCTGTTTAAGTAGTCCCATAATATGCTGCTGGAACTTTAACATATGAAACTGGCAATTTAAGGCACTAATGGCCAAAGTAGCAGAAGTGTATACCTTCTTACCCAATCTGTCCAAGGCCCTGGAATCTCTATCAGAGGGGGTAGGGTTTTTGGCAGCAGGAGCCTTAATGCCCTTTGGGCCTTGGGAAATGGTCTCTGGATCCGCAGTAGAATTCTTGAAGAGGAACTTGTGAGAATCAGGTACTCTGTAATACCGGTCAGGTTTTCTGGGAGCTGGAGGCAAAGTGTCTGGGGCCAGGCTAGATTCCAAGAAGGCATCACCTACAATGTCCAGAGCAGGAGGGATAGCTAAAGGCCCATATTGAGGCAGGAGTAAGAATTCCCTAAGTCTCTTTTTGCAGAGTAATCCTGGCTTTCCCAGCGGAAATGCTCCCTAAGAGTGTGCAAGGTTCACCAAAAGAAAGATCTTCTGGAGGGGAAGCAGAGGGAATGAAATCCTCTGCATCAGAATCCTCATAGGTAGATAAGGGCAAATCATGGTAATCAGAAGAAACAGAAGTTTCAGAATCCTGATCAGAAGAATCAGAAGGAAAGTCAGTTCTAGGTCTCTTAGAGGGGGAAGGCTGGCTTCCTCTAATTAAAGTAATAAGGTCTTCAGCCATTCTAAGCATTTCTTTTTTAGGCATATAGGCCTGACCATGCAGTTTGGACGTCGATTTTCTAGGTGTGTGTCTAGTTTTAGGCCTTGATGAAGAAGATGGCGTCGATTCAAAATGCAAATTTGTAGGTATGAATACACCCTCAGAAGCTAGAGCCTGCACAGAGGCTCCAGACCCATCCAAGGTAGAGACATCTGCAGGTTCCATAGTCGAAGAAGCATCTTGCGGCATACCAGACTCCAAATGAGTCTCAGTAGACGCCTGCAAATCTGAAGTAGCAGGTACCAAGGGCTGCGAAAGCGCCTCACTGAGTACCGGCGAACTGGCAACTAGCTTAACGGAAGTATCGTCAGCAGTTTTGGACCTATGCGGTCTGTCTCTGCTTTCATCCTTTTGTTTTTTTGGAATGTCGGTAGTTGGATGGCTTACCAAAGCCATTTCTGGATAGTTAAACCGAGTACCAAAATAATTTGCTGCGAAAATATACCGATGACGAATGGTTCGGGGGTTGAATAAGGCATAAAACTGACAGCAAGGGACGTTGTGGTCTGGGCCTAAGCAAGGAATGCAGTACGAATGAAAATCTTTATGAGGTATTTGCTTTCCACAGGTAAGACCATTGTTAACTTTTACTGACATCGGTTAAGAGCAAGAAAAAGGACCCCCAACGGGGTACTTAGCTTTTTTGAAGACTTTGGTTCTGAAACTCAAAAATGAAAATTTCAGGATTCGGCCGACCGGCACTTGCAAACTGCTTCTGCTTTGGGCACTGCATGGGAAGAAAGACTGATATAATGGCGTCGGCTGCATGTTTTATACCCCTGACATCGAGACAGCATCTGATGCAGGAATCCAAGACTTTTGATATTCAGGCCGGCTGAGGTCTACCTGCAGGCAGATAACCCAAATGTAATGACTACAGGAGTGAAAGACAAAGAACATCCTGCACCTCCCGTCACAAACCAGACAACACATAAAACACAAAATCAGTGTGCCGCACAAGCACAGCCCTTAAGGTGAAATAACATACCTAACACACTAGTAATAGGTGACTCTCTAGTCAGGCACACTGACGTCCCACTCACTAGGCTGGACAAGCAGAAGGTTACTGTTAGCTGCCTGTCGGGAGCCAAAACCCACCACATAACACAAGCACTCATGTCACTTCAGAACAAGTACAACTACGACTTTCATTGTTCATGTTGGTGTGAATGAACTGAGACGTACCTCCCTGGCCTATATGAAAAGAGACATGGAAGAGCTCTCTGATCATGTAGCCCAGGCTGGTATGACCCTGACCCAGTGTAGCATCCTGCCCTCACCAAGAATGATACCTCAGTATAAAGAGAAAATGATCAATTTCAACAACTGGCTAAGCTTCTGGTGTCATTCAAAGGGGATCCAGTGTCTGTCAGCCTACGACAACATTCTCGACAAGCCGCATTGCTTCGCAAGATACAGCTTGCACCTGTCACCCCTAGGCTTTCGAGTACTGGTCAAGGCTCTTGCTGCCCCCATAGTGCCTTTTTTAGGCAAGGCTCAAAAGTCAAACCCACCTCCGTAAACAGCACAATTATCAAAAAGCTAAGGGTTATGCTACTCCACGCCAGGAGTATAAATCTCAAAATGCACACGCTCGAAGCACTCCTCAGCATGCAGAACGTCGACATCTGTGCAGTAACTGAAACCTGGTTCAAGGCTCCAGAGAGCACCCCAGCACTACTGAGCTTCAACTCGTACCACACGTTTCGGCCACAGAACACGGACCAAAACACAAAAGGAGGGGGTGTATAAATATTCATCAAGGATACCTACACCTCCAGGTTAGTTGCGCAGCATGATACCTCTGAGATCATCCATGTGCAACTAACATCGGGCAAATCTGCAATGCAAATTGTGGCCTGCTACAGATCATCCTCCATGACCCAGGACTACCACTCCACCTTTCTGGAGACACTGGAAAACATGAAGCTCCTACCGAACACCCTGATATTGGGCAATTTCAATTACCCTACCATTAACTAGAAAAACTTCTCGAGTACAAACTCCCAGGCCCAGCTCTTCTTGGAATTCATCAACTCAAATGCCCTGGATCAGCTGGTAAACTCCCCTACCAGACGTGAAAACATATTGGACCTGGTCATCACAAACATGGGCGACAGGTGTTCCACACCGGAGGTCAACCCGTCACTGGTTATATCAGACCATAAACTAATCACTCTGAATGTCCACACACCAACCCCAAGTAAGGAAATCACAGTAAAAACCTTTTCTAAAGCAAACTTCACATTACTTAAGACAGAGGCGGTAAGTTTCACAGCCCCCATGCTAAAGGATAACGCTGCCCAAGATGCAGAAACCTTTACAAATGCACTCTATGAGCACCTACAAGGATGCATGGATCGTGACATCCCTAGCAAAACCAAGACTCACTCCTCTAAGAAAAGGAAACCAGTCTGGTGGACCCCTGCCATAAACAGGCTATACAATAGAAGGAGGAAACTAGTTCAGAAAAAAAGCAAATCCCAAGAAGGAAAGACATCCCTGATCAGTATCAGTAAGAAACTAAGGTTCCTCATAAACTCAATCAAAGGCTAACTTCGAAAGAAAAATAGCCAAAGATTCAAAAGATAACCACAAAGCCTTCTTTAGCTATGTTAAGAATCTAAGGGGCAATTCGCAGATATGCACTGAACTAGTGCAAAATAGCACAAAATATACTGAACCTACTGATATTGCCAACAACCTGGCAGATAGATTCAGTGCAAACTTCACCCCCTTCTCACCCCCAAAAGGACCAACAACAATACCGGAAAAGTGTAGTGTCCCGGAAATCACAGATACACAGGTGAAAATAGCCCTTTCAAAAGCTAAAAACAAAGCGTCACTGGGGCCAAATGGTGTCCCAGGCTGCATCTTGCACGAACTACAGAATGATCTAACCCCCCAACTAAACACGCTGTTCAACCTCAGCCTCTCCACAGGCTACGTGCCCATAGAATGGTGCACAGCAATGGTTATTCCACTCGACAAAGGTGGAGCCACAACTGACCCTGGTAACTATCAACCTGACTAGCCTGGTCTGCAAGGCTATGGAACGCATCATCATGTAACTCATTAACAAAGACATTGGGACCCTCCAAACACTTGACCCGACCCAGTTCGGCTTTGTTAGGGGTAGATCATGCCTACTAAACCTGGCTGACTTCTTTGAGACAGTCACCAAGGCCATAGATGAGGGAAAGGTTGTTCACACAGCCTACCTTAACCTCGCCAAGGCTTTCGACACCATTGCTCACTTGGGTATTACAGAAAAACTCACCAACCTGAACATAACCCTTTACGTCACGAGATGGGTTGCCAACTGGCTTACAGACAGAACTCACACGGTAAGAATAGCGGGCTCCAGGTCCAGCTCTAAGCCAGTCACAAGTGGTGTCCCGCAAGGCTCGGTCCTGGGATCCCTACTGTTCGGCATATACTTCTCAGAAGTACAGGCAAACACAGGAGGACTATGGCTAGCCAAGTTCGTCGATGACTGCAAACTGGGAGCCATAACTGACTCTCCGGCTGACACGGACATCCTCCAAAAGGGCCTGAGACGGACACCTGGTGTCAAAGTCATGGCCTCAAGCTAAATGCCAAAAAATGCACAGTCATCCCGTTTGGGAAAAACAAAACACCCACAAATTACCACATAGGTGGCAGCCCCCTTAATACAGAACAGGTAATAAGAGATCTAGGGACCCAGGTAGTAGTAATCTCTCCTTTGACAATCATATTGCCAAAGTAGTTAGGAAATCCTTCTATGTGGCCCATCTAATTACTAAAGGGTTCGCATCTAGAAATGAAGAGGTTATAGTGTCCCGCTACTCGTCACTCATCAGACCCATCATAGAGTACAATGCCTCACTTGGGATGTACCTCACAAGACATTTCCAACAGCTGGAGAGACCACAAAAGTACCTCACCAAGAGGATTACTGGCCTCAAACATATGTCCTATGCAGCCTGACTGAAAAAACTCTGGCTGTACTCAGTGGCATATTGCTTACTCAGAAGTGATCTCTGCCTGACTTTCAAAGCCATGTCCAACTCAGAGTTGATGGACATGCTCCACTTAAAGAAATCCAAGTCACTGCGAGCCACGCGCTCCAATGAGCTAAACCTCACCATAGCAATAAATAGAACATGTTGGAGGGATAGATTCCTGTCACACTGACTCCCCATGCTTTGGAACAAAATTCCAAACTACATTAGGCAGAGCCCCTCACTAACACTCTTCAAGAGAAACCTTGACGAGTGGATGGGTAACAGAAAATACACCCCTGGGATCACTTCATTGGCTCTGCTTGACAGAGGATCAGTTAATTAATCAATGGGGCGGCGACAGCCGACACACTCTGGCTAGGCTTATAAATGCCCTCGGGCAGATAGCCAAGTACCTACCTATGAACCTATGAGATTGTTGACAGGCAGAGTTACCCAAGAGGTAGATGGGCCAGATCCAAAGGCTTCTAGAAATACTGATTCCTCTTGGGAAGGGTTGTCGGTACACCAGCCACTCTTGTTTGAGGATCTCCAAGATGTCTCCAAAAGAGACGTCATCAGATGGTGATCTTGAGGACCAATTTCCCTCATCAAAATCAGAATCTTCTGTGACTGACTCTTGAGAAGAGTATAAGTGCCTCCTTTTCTTTTCTTAAGACTTCTTCAGCGGGATGTTCTGGAGAAGTTTCAGAAGATATAAATATACCCTGGTGGGTAGCCTGGAGACTTTGGACTATCTGTCCCTGTGGAGTAGGATGTTGAGACTCAAGACACAAGACTCAAGGGTCTGGGAAACTGGATACTTGGGGGGCATCCTTCAAGGAGCACAGAAAATTCTCCCCACTACATCAAAAGCAGAATGCCTCAGGGAGAAAGAGGCCAGCAGCTACAAGAATACATGCTTCCGGTCCATCGTCTCCTTCCGACCCAAAGGCAGGGATCAGAGCTGAGCTGTCCAATGCCAAGGCTCCGAGGGGCAGAGACAGCTCTGACAACTTCGGAGTTGACTCCAGCACTCCGTATCTGACAATGATGCTACAGCTATGAGAGTCATCCAGCTGAGACACACTCGGATCTGGTTCACTCAGAGATGGTACTGGAGTGGAAGACACAACAATCTTTGGATCTGACACAGACGGCTACAGCATTCTTGGATTCAAGAGCTCTGAAACCAAAGGTCAGATTGGAGGTGGAGCAGTACTAATAAAGGTTTCCGTATCCAATGGGGTAGCAGCCGGAAGAACTCTCATCTGAATTTGCGCTGAGAGAAATTTCCACACCATCCTATCCACATCCGTTTCAGTCAGACTTCTGGATGAACGAGAAGAGGAAGCAACTGATGAGGTCCTCGAATGGTGACGTCCCTCTAGGAAAGGAGATGGCAGGCAGGAAGGTACGGAATCCAGAGACAAAGCATATCGGCTGCATGGAAGCTTCTTTGGATGTGAGTATGTTGGATCCAATGAAGTAGATTTGGCATCAGAAGCTGATGGATCCAAGGGTTTCATCTTCTGATCCAGAAGGGTCCGAAGGATGATTCTTAGCCTCTTTTTTTTCTCTGTCTTCTTAAGGCTTTGTGCTCCAGATATTGTCTCAGAAAAAGTGGTTAGAAGTAATCCTTTTAAAACAAGTTTATTCTTATGATCCACTAGGGTCAGAGGATTAAAGGCCTTACATATCTCACAAGATGCATTCAAATGGGATAAGCCTAGACAGTAAAAGCATGAATCAAGTGCATCTAATAAAGGAATTTTGTGGCCACAGGCTATACATTTCTTAAAACCTGATGCTATTCTGGAATACACACACACACACACACACACACACACACACACACACACACACACACATATACTTTTTTTACTCATAAACTAACAGCAAAGCTTGAGAGCTAACAGCGACCATATCCTTACACGAAGTCGGCAAATGAGATCTGAAGTATGGTGGAGGACTTGGGCATTATTGGTAAGGGAATAGCTCAAGAGTTTTCAGTATCCATGAGCCGTAAAAAGTGGCTGAGTCAGATATGAGGGTCAGATCCAAACCCATTTATTGAGGAAGGAATGAATGAAAATTGACATCAGATAAGATGTTTTGCACAAAAAATATTTTAAATTAAGCCACAGGTAAACTTGACAAAAATAACATTTGTGTCATAAAATTAGAAGTTACGTACTTAAAATAACTTGGCATCTGTGTTGTCCATTTTTATTCTTCCTCACAGATGGGTTCGGATCCGACTCAGCCACATACAAAAGACTTCAGATCTAATTTTCAAGCTCCTCCTTCGAACCACTATGCTCTATTCTCTCCCTATCTCCTCAGATCAAATTTGCTGCCCAATATCCCAATGTGTAAAAATAACAGAAAAGACATAAGAAAAGGTTAGGGCTCAAACCTGGAACTGGAAGGTTCCAATACAATCTATCAAGTACTTCCAACAACAGACAAGGCTGGGGATGGATGGGGAGGGAAATGAGGAAGACTGAAAATGGACAACACAGATGCCAAGTTATGGTAAGTACATAACTTCTAAATCTGATGTTGTCCCTTTTCTTCCTCACCAATGGGACTGAATCCCCAGCTACGTAGCCCTTGGGAGGCTCTCCTCATGGAAGGATATGTCAGAGCTCTGACTAACCAAAGGAAGCTTGGCATCTACAGACAGTGTCCAGTTTGTAATTTGTAACAAAGGTGCGAGTCTCAGATCATGGGGTTCAGCACAAATCTCATCAACAGAAGTCCTTGATAAGAAGGCAGATGATGTAGCCATAGACAAAGTGCAGTGAGCTCCACGGGATCATGGTAAATCTAATATACTTTTTGAGAATAAACCAATGAAATGCAATCAGTAATCCATCTGGCTACAGTATGCTTAGACACTGCTTGGCCCAGGAAACTACAGGAAAAGTATACAAACAGCTGATCAGATTTTCTGAACTGCTTTGTTCTGTGAAGGTAAAAACGTAATTGTCTATGCACATCAAGGAGGTGAAGCATTTACACCTCCTTATTCAAAAACTTTGGAAAAAAAGAGTGGTAATTGTATGGACTGGTTAATATTACTCTCTGTAGCCACTTTAGAAAGAAAGGAAGGATTGGTCTGTAGAGCTATTCTGTCCTTATGAAAGGCGATATAAGAAGGGTTAGCTGATAACGCCCGAAGCTCATAAATTCTTTTTGCCGCAGTGACAGCTTCCAAGACAACTTTATATCGCATTTGTCTACGGGTTCAAAAGATTTCTGAGTTAATCCCTGAAGAACCGCAGTAAGGTCCCAAAGAGGAGAGGGGTCTTTTATTGGGGGTCTGAGAAGAAAGACTCCCTTTATGAAGGTTTTGCACAACCTGGACATAGCCAGAGAAATGATTTGTTTCCAGAACTGGAGTTAAGAGACTGCAGCCAATGCAGCTATAGATCTTGGCAGTTTAATAGTAGAAAAACTAGCCCCTTCTTTAAAAACAGTTGTTAGGAAAAGAAGAACGGCCAAAATAGATGCTGAAAAAGGGATGCTATTTTGGTTGGAAGTCCAAACAGAAATTTGTTTCCATTTGCTTCTGTAGACATCCTTGGTAGAATTTTTCTGGGAGGCCAAGATGATCTCGCAAAGTAGGGAAGCAAACCTGGACTGTCTGTAACTGGAAAAGTTAACTGGAGAAGTTATTAGTTATGCATTTACCATAACGTGGTATCTGTGTTGTCCTCTCTCATTCTGCTTCAATGATGGGTTACGAAATGATCCTCAGACTGAAGCTCCTCCCTTACCCATAATCCTCTGCCCTTAGCTCAACCTCCTCAGATCGAGTTTGCTGCTCCTTTACAGAAAGAAAGAAAAAGGAACCAAGAGCTCGACCTGGGCAGAGGTTCCAACAAAGGCCTTTCCAGATCCTCCAAAATAAAAAGTTTTGGAGGGAGATGGATGTGGGTGAAGGTGAAGCAGAATGAAAAAGACAACAGATACCAAGTTATGGTAAGTGCATAACTAATAAATATGACATTGTCCTTCTCATTCTGCTTCCTGATGGGTCATGAGTCCCTAGCTACATGATTTCTTGTGGGGCTTCAAGGAAGGATATGCCAGAGCCTGGACAAACCGAAGGATGTCCTGCTCCTAGAGACAATATCCCATTTATAATGGGTCATGAAGGTTTGAGACTTAGGCCAGGTAGCTGCTGCACAAATGTCATCAATGGGAATTCTAGATGAAAAGGCCACAGATGCAGCTATAGATCTTGTTGAATGGGCTTTTGGAAGACTAGACTACTGCAAACCATTTCTTTCATAAATAAATGAAATACAACTGCTTATCCATTTTGCTACTGTCACTTTAAAAATTGCTCAACCCTTACGGTTAAGCAAGAAGAGACAAATATCAGATTTTCTGAATTGTTTTGTTCTATGAAGGGAGATACAATAACTGTCTGTGAACATCCAAGGAATATATACTCCTTCATTACAATAGTTAGGAAAGAACACTGGTAACAATGTACTGATTTATGTTAGATTCTGTGGCCACTTTTGGCATGAGCAATGGTTTAGTACGGAGGGAAACCCTATCCTTGTGAAAAATATAAGGAGGCTTAGAAGAAAGTGCCACCAATTCAGACACCCTTTTTGCTGAGGTAATGGCTACGAGAAAACACGGATTTCCAGGATAAATACTTAAAGTCAGAATCATTAGCTGGTTCAAAGGGTTTTTGAGTCAAACCTTGCAGGATGACAGTCAGATCCAATGGAGGTGTCGGGTCCTTGATCGGAGGTCTGAGAAGAAAGACACCGTTCATAAAGGCCTTACATAACCTTGTTGAAGCAACTGATCCAGAAGATAATCCCCAGTGAGAATTGGATATGGAAGCTAAGTGGAGCTAAACAGCTGCGAAGCTAGAACCTTCTTTAAATAAGGACTCAAGAAATGAAAGGATGGAAGAAAAAGGCGCTGAGAAAGGATCAGTGTAATGATTGGCAGCCCAAATAGAGAATTTTTTCCACTTGCTTTTATATATTTTCTTGGTGGATGCCTTTTGGGAAGCTAGAATGATAGCCTTTACTGGCGAAGAAAATCTGGACCATCTTGCAATCATGGGAACTGGAGTAACCAAGCAGTTAACTTGAGTGTGGGGTGATCCAGGTGGAGTCCTAGTGTGGGGTGAGTTAGGAGGTCTGGTTTGGGTTCCAGCATCCATGGAGGATATCTCAGGTGAGACCAGATGAAGGGGAACCAAATTTGATGAGTCCAATAGGGGGCAATGTGGATCATGGTGCTCTTCAACCATTTGGCCTTCTGAAGAAATTTGGGGATCAGTGGTAGTGGGGGGTATGCATAAAGGAGACCGGGGGGCAATCATGGACTAGACCATCCCTCTGGGGGGCTCCCTGAAGGGGGGATCAGAGCGAAATAGCTGCTGCACTTGTTGTGAGGAGAAGCAAAGAGGTTGCAGCAGGGGTGACCCCAATGGTTGAATATCTTGTTTGCTATTGACTGATTGTGGGACCACTTGTGAGGCGTCAGAATGAACCTCCTGAGCCTGTCTGCTAATATGCTGGATTTCCCCAGTATCTGTGTTGCAATCAGAAAGTGGTATGAAGAGATTGCACATTCCCAAACCCTCACGGCCTCTCTGCACAGTGGGTATGAGTGGGTTCCTCTTTGCTTGTTGATATACCAGACTACTGACAAGCTGTCTGCATTAATCATAATGGTCCCCAGAGGGAGATCATCCTGAAAGGGTGCAACAAGAGAAGGACTGCTCTCATCTCTAGGACATTGATATGCAATCTGGTTTCTGAGTCCACGTGCCTTGGACCATATTTCTCTCAGAATGTTCCCCCACCCTTGTTGGGAAGCATTCATAGTCACTGTGGCTACTGGAGGGGTAAGAATGAAAGGTCTGCTGACAAGACAGGTCAGAGTGGAAGCCACCATTCTAGATGACTTCTGCAAATATTGGTCAACCTGACAGGAACAGATAAGAACTGATGTAGAATTGACCACTGAACATCCAGCATCCATTGTAAAATGCACATATAGTATCTGGCTAGAGGCACCAAGATTATAGCAGCTGCCATAGATCCCAGGGCCCATATAATCAATCTGGCAGGAGGAGACAGATGAGGTAGTATAGCTTGAACCTGAAGAGTCAAGATGCTGATGCGATGTTGGGGCAAGGAAGTTACCTGTGTAAAGGTGCTCAGCTGGGCCCCAATAAATTTCAAAGTTTGTACCAGCAATGATTGTGATTTTTCTGAATTTATGGTGATGCCTAAAACTGGGATATCTGGTAGAGATAATCCCTGGCCTGAGGTAGCTGACACTGTGTGCGAGCAGTAACGAGCCAGTCATCTAGATACTTGAAACTCTTGCAGTCGGAGATGAGCTGCAACCACTGCCATGCATTTGGTAAGCACCCAGGGGGCTGTGGTGAGACCAAAGGGCAGGGCTCTGAATTGGAAGTGACTGGCTCCCATGCAGAAGGGCAGATGACTTCAAGAGCGCCTATTTTGATGTGATAGCATGCATTCTTCAAGTCCACAGAGCACATCCAATCATCTTTCCTTAATAACAGAAGAACAGACTGAACCATAACCATCTGGAACTTCTCTTGTTTTACATATAAACTGAGTTTACTTAGGTCCAAGATAGGCCTCAGGTCCCCTGTTTTCTTTGTCATCAAAAAGAAACAGGAGTAAGTTCTGGATCCTCTCTGCTTGGTTGGGACCTCTTGGATGACTCTCTCTCTTGCGGTAATTTTTTGATTTCTAGAACTGCTAACTCCCTCTGACTGGGTGGAATGTCGGGGAGCTTCTTTTGAATTTTTGGAGGGGCTAGTGAAAAGAGAATGTAGTAGCCTCTGGATATTATGCTTTGCACTCAAGCATTTGTTATTTGGGCCCCAGGCATCTGGGTGCAAGGAAAAATGACCTCTGACTGCCTCCAGAGTCGGTTAGGCAGTGCTTCAGAAGTGCTGAAAGGGCTTGTCTGAAAATGGTTCCTTAAAGCCCTGGTTTTACTGGCCTCCTCTGCCTCTAGGGTGGCGTCTCCCATTAAAGTTCCCTCCTCTGCCTCTGGAAGGGTACTCTCAGTTTTGATCAGGAAAAGATCCTTAGGACTTTCGGAACCAAGTCTTTTTAACCGCTCTTTGATTCCTTGAGTGCGTTCTTTGAGGGGTGGAGAACTTGATCCCCATGGCAGACAAGGTGTTACCCTCTTGCTTTCTACAGGTCAGGGTGTCTTTAAAGCCTCATTCATGCATCTCTACGTATTACAATGCCAGTGCCAGTTATCCTTCAGGATCCTTCCAAAATGGGGAATGAGCTTCATTGAAGAATTTGCCAGGGAAGTAAGAGTGGTTAGCTTTATCGAAATCTTATCAAAATCCTCCTTAGGCATGCACTCCACCAAGGACTCAGAAAATTCCTTAACTAGGTCTCTCTGTAGGTGAATAAAATGTGCCAAGTAATTAAGCACTCTAAGTGAAAAAATCGCCGAAGATAAGCTTTGTTTCCCGAACCTATCCAGCACTCTGGACTCCCTGTTTGGTAGGTGGACAGTAGAGCTCTGTTGTGTGAGCTCTTTCTTCGTAGCTGCTGCCACCACCACTGCGTCAACTGGGATGCCCTTACTCCAAAATGTTTGATCTTTGGGGGGAGAAATGATTTTACTTGGGGATTTTGGTACTGGCTCTCCTTCCAGGCCTGATGGGCAACAAGATCTATAACAGTGTCTGACGGGGGGACTACTCAAGATATAGATGGGCCTGCCAATGAGACATCATCCGGTTGTGATTTGGGAGACTCTTCTCCCTCATCGTAGTCCATATCCTTGGTAAGGAACTCCAGTCGGGAGTCCAAGTACCTCCTCTTGCATGTCCTTTTCTGTGAGATCTCCTCCATGGGATACTCAAGGGAGGAGTCGGAACAAGAAGAGGCCACCTCAGGTGGAAGGGTCTGGAGTTACTTAGAGGAGGGTTGACTCTGGACAGAAATGGACGGTTGAAGACCCAGATCTGATGCAGAAACATATGGAAGAGCTTTCGACTTCCAAACCCAGAAAGCTGAAGGTTGCAGGGACACCCTCCTCACTCCCTTGGGGAGGACGTCCCTGATGAAGAAGGTAGGAGCACCCCAGTACCTTGACTCCCAGACAGAACTGGACCCACACTATTGAGGGCTGAAGCTCCAAGGGGAGGGAAAGATCTGATGAAATCAGAGCTGAACCTTGCCCCTCGGATCCTGACACATCACGGATCCGGGACTCGGTGTGATATGAGGATCTCAGACCAGAAGCAGTCACAGTCGGCATCGAGGAAGCAAAAGTCCTCTGATCCGACCTTGAATCCCTTGGAAGACTGCTGTCCTGGGGCTCTGAAACCATTATTTGGATCGGAGAAGGAGAAAAAAGTGGTAGGGACACTCTTGGATCCATGAGGGGATGGAGCTGGAAGTACCCATCTGGATCTGAGCTTTGATAATGCACCTAACCATTTTGTCCACGTCATCGTATAGGCTTCTGGAGGATCTGGAAGGAGCCACTAAAGAAGGCTGTGAATGTGAAGTAGTCTGAAGAATCTTCGTCGGCAGCATGGGAGATACAGATCTGACAGATCTCCCAGGCAAAGGAATCCAAGACTCAGAACCCAGGGATTTTTGGGTTTGTGCTGTTTAAGTGCCTGGATCCAATCCCTTATAATCCACTGAAGCAGTACAGGTTAGATGGTGACATGGTAGAGTCAGTGCAATGATTTGGAGGACTCCGGTCCAGAAGAAGGCCCGCTCAGAGCCATTAAGTCTATTGGATTTAAAGAAGCCGACATGGATCTTGGTGCCGACATTCTCAGATCTGACTCTTTTGGTAGCTTTGCAGGAGACTCCAAAGACACCCTAGAGTCATTATGGTGACGCTTCTTAGCCTCAGAACCCTGCAAATCCTTAGGCTACAGCTCCTGGAGAAGATAAAGGAGTGGGAAGAAGGCCCTTCAGAATTAGCTTATGTTTCCTTTCCTGAATGACCCTAGGCTTGAACCCTTTGCAAATTTTGCAAGGGAAATCCAAGGAGGCCGCTCCTAAATAATAAACACACTTGTAATGTTTGTTAGAATGTGGAATATTCCTTTCACACTTAGTGCACCATTTAAAACCTACAGGTTTATCCATCTGAAAAAGATAAAATGCAGTAACAGAATTTTATTTTATAAGAAAGGAAAAAGAGAAAGAAAAGCCAAGGCCTGAAGGGAGAGGATATGTGGAAGAAGAGAAAAGACCTAACAACCTTGCACACTACTAAAAGAAATAAAATATAAATAATTTTATATATATATATATATATATATATATATATATATATATATATTTACACACACACACAAAACACACACACACACAAATTAAAGTAGAAGAGTTTTTAGAAGAATTTGAAAATGATCACTTATTTCCTTGGAGCACTGGAATCATGTCTGTACCTACTGGAAGCAAATGAGATCTGACAAAGTTATGGGTAAGGGAGGAGCTGGGGACTCCAACGTGTAGTCCGAGTACCTCCTCTTGCATGTCCTCTTCTGCTCTTCTGTGAGATCTCCTCCATGGGATACTCAAGGGAAGAGTCAGAGCAGGAAGGGGCCACCTCAGGTGGAAGGGTCTGGAGGTACTTAGAGGCAGGTTGACTCTGGACAAAAATGGAAGGTTCAAGACCCAGATCTGATGCAGGAAACTATGGAGAAGCTTTTGATGTCCAAACCCGTAAAGCTGAAGGTCACGGGGACACCCTCCTCACTCCCTTGGGGCTGACGTCCCCGATGAAGAAGGTAGGAGCACCCCAAAACCTTGACTCCCAGACAGAACTGGACCCACACTGTTGAGGGCTGAAGCTCCAAGGGAGAGGGAAAGATCTGATGAAATCAGAGCTGAACCCTGCCGCTCGGATCCTGCCACAACATCACGGATCCGGGACTCGGTCTGATACGAGGATCTCAGACCAGGGGCAGCCAAGGTCACGGTCAGCATTGAGGAAGCAAAAGTCCTCTGATCCGACCCTGAATCCCTCGGAAGACTGCTGTCCTGGGGCTCTGAAACCACTATTCAGATCAGAGAAGGAGAAAAAGAAGTGGTAGGGGACACTCTGGGTTCTTGAGGGGATGGAACTGGAAGCACCTCATCCGGATCTAAGCTTTGATAATGCACCTAACAATTTTGTCCACGTCATCGTATAGGCTTCTGGAGGATCTGGAAGGAGTTACTAAAGAAGGTTGTGAATGTCAAGTAGTCTGAAGAATCTTCGTCAGCAGCGTGGGAGATACAGATCTGATAGATCTCCTGGGCGAAGGAATCCTAGACTCAGGACCCAGGGATTTTTGGGTTTGTGCTGTTTGAATGCCTGGATCCAATCCCTTACAATCCAATGAAGCAGTACAGGTTAGATGGCAAGATGGTAGAGTCAGAGCAATGATTTGGAGGCCTCAGGTCCAGAAGAAGGCCCGCTTGGACCCGTTAAGCCTACTGGATCTGACGAAGCTGACATGGATCTTGGCGCCGACATTCTCAGATCTGACTCTTGGTAGTTTTGCAGGAGGCTCCGAAGATGCTCTAGAGTCATTATGGTGATGCTTCTTAGCCTTGGAACCCTGTGAATCCTTACAAGGGCTACAGCCCCTGGAGAAGATAAAGGAGTGAGAAGAAGGCCCTTCAGAATTAGCTTATTTTTCTTTTCCTGAATGACCCGAGGCTTGAAGCCTTTGCAAATTGTGCAAGGGGAATCCAAGTCGGCCGCTCCTAAACAATAAACACACTTTTGTCATGTGTGTTAGAATGTGAAATCTTCCTCTCGCACTCAGTGCACCATTTAAAACCTGTAGGTTTATCCAGCTGAAAAAGGTAAAATCCATAACAGAATTTTTTTTTTAAGAAAGGAAAAAGAGAAAGAAGGGCCAAGGCCCGAAGGGAGGGGATATGTGGAGGATGCTGATGACCTCATCATATATTTCCAGTTACCTAATACTGACTTAAAAAAAATTCAAAACAGTATCGAAACTTTCTCGAAAACTTCCAATTATGAAATTAACCCTTCAAAATCTCTTATTTTTCCAATTAACCCACGCAATCATAAAGAGCCTCTCTTTCCTATGACCCAAATTAAATTGAAATATACTTTTAAGTACCTAGGGATAATTTTTGACCATAACCATAATGACTCCTTACAAAATAATCTTGCCAAATCATGGACAAACATCGAAAACGATATAGACAGTCGGAAGAATATGAAATTCACCTTTTTATCTAAAGCAGCAATTATAAAAATGAACATCCTACCCAGGTTATTATACCAATTTAATGCAACAAACAGCAACATTCCTTTAAACTTCTTCAAAAAAGATAAACACAACTTTAACTAAATTCATTTGGTTTCCTAAGACCCCATGAATCTCCCTACCAAAATTAATGCTTCCAAAAAATAAAGGGGGACTGGGAATACCAGATTTTAGATGATACTATGACATAATCTGCGCCAACAGACTCATGTTAATTGCAGACCATAATCCAATTAGCTCTATTCACTTCCCCCAATGGGTTGGTCTGTGGCATGCACATATAAAGCTGTGTAACATAAATCCCAAATCAATACCTTTCATAAATAAACCTGTGTTAAAAGACATGAAACTACATAAACTAATCAAATATAAAATAAATCTATTCCAGAAGTTCTTCTCTTCACTAGGTCTAACAAACGCACTTATTATTTTGCAACCCATTCATTTAAATCCAAATCTAAAACTGGGTAATAAAATGATAAATCTTGACCAATTTCCCCAAATTAAAAACTTAAATGTCTGGGATTTATATGCCATTAAGGCTAACTCTCTAAAGGATATAAAAATAAAATTTGAACTTAACAAATATACAATAATTCTGAGACAAATCAAAGAGTTAGTATCTTCTTTGGGTAATTTCCCTAATGAGGTTCCGGAAGAAATAAACATTGCCCTATCCCTCCTGAAGTGCCTAAAAATTAAAAAGAAAATGTTATCAATTACATACAGCTTTATCTCAACCATTAAATATCAATCTTCTAGTACGTTTGCACAGTACTGGAGAAACAAAAACTCAGAACTGACAGAGGATCACTTGTCCCAAGCAATAAATAATACAAGCAGGTTTGCCCCCGTTCAAGAAATTACTATATACACAATTAATGGTAAATAATAATGCATATTATACCCCAGAGCGTCTTAACAGCTTCTTTCCAAATACGTCACCTCTCTGCCCCTTCTGCCCCACAGTGACTGCTGACTTTCTGCATATCCTGTGGTACTGTAAATACGCACAGAGCTTATGGAACTCACTTAGGATTAAACTGGAAAAGATGGGTTACGGGATATCCACCCTTTCATGGGAATTTGCTATATTGCATGTGGGTCAAAAGGCCTTCCTGCTAATGAAGTGAGAGTCCAGATTGCTCTCTTTATGCTAATTAAGCTTTATATAACACAGAACTGGTTGGACCGTTCTAAAACAAACTGGGAAAGTTTTACAAAGATGGCATCCAAGTATATTCTATCCCATAAACTAACTAAGGAAAATATTAGCAAACGTATGAAACACCTTAACTTCTGGAGTACAACCTTAGACTGTATCCTGAAGTAATATAAAATGGCTTTACACCTACTCTCCTATACTAGTACTATGGCTAGTCCTTCCCTCCAAAGGATTTAACTCATTAAATTCCTTTATAGTTACTTCAAGGTGTTAATATAGTAATAATAATAATGTAAGAATGTAGCACTATATGTAAATAGTTGTATATGTGATGTTTTCATATTATATTCTTTATTAACTACTGATTTTTTAATTTTGTGCCAGTAACAATAGTTTGAATTACTTGACTCAAGAATGTCATGTATATTTTAATAGAAGACATGCATCTGGAGAATTTCTCCCCGGGCCTCCGCTGAAAACAGGCACTGTGGAACCTAGTCGGACTTTCCCGGTCAACAAATGATAAATAAATAAAATAAATAAAAATAAATAATAGTATAGTCTCTCCTGTAATATTAAGAAAGTAAGCTTTAAATGTTTTAGTTGGTTATGTGAATGTTTATTGGCCTTATTTGTCTCTGTATGCTGACCAGTTTCAGTAAAATGTTTTTTTGTAAATGTTGTACCAAAATAATGAAACAAAAGTAAAATAAAGCTTTGAAAAAAAAAAAAAAAAAAAAGAATGGACCTGCTAAGCCTGTCTGCTAGTTCACTGGTTTTCTCAGGGATGTGCATTGCAATGTGAAAGTGGTCTGAAGCTATCGCCCGTTCCAAAACCCGCATAGCCTCTCTTCAAAGGGGGTAAGATCGAGTTCCTTCTTGCTTATTGATGTACCAGACAACTGACATGTCCGTTGAAATTGCAATCATCTCCTGAGGTAGAACATCCTGAAATGCTTACAACACTAGAAGGACTGCTCTCATCTCTAGGACATTGATATGCAACTTGGTATTAAAAGGGGACCACATGTCTAGGACCATCTTTCCCAAGAAATGTCCCCCCACCCCAGTTGAGAAGTGTCTGTGGTCACAGTGGCAACTGGGGGTGGAAGGATAAAAGGTCTGCCCAGAAAGAGGTAATTGGACTGAAACCACCAGCAAATATGACGTTTGCAGACTGGGCGAGTCTTATAGGAAATGGCAGGAGCTGGTGAAGTACGGACCACTGTACCACCAATGTCCATTGGTGGATTCACATAAAAAAACATTACTACTGGGACTAGAAGTATGGCAGCTGCCATCGACCCCAAAGCTTGCAGTACAAAACGTACTGGAAGAGACGGGTAGGTAGTATGGCCTGAACTTGAAGTCGCAGGGATGTGATGTGATGGACAGGAAAGGACGGCATCTAAGTTATAGTATTCAAGAGGGTGCCTATAAATTCCAGGGTCTGTACTGACACCAGGTTTGATTTGGTATGGTTTATCAAGATTCCTAAGGTGCTGGAAACCTGAAGCAAGTAGTTCCTGGCTTGTAGAAGTTGATGCCTGGATGGGGCAGTGGGGAGCCAATCATCAAGATATGGAAACACCTGGAATCCTTTGAGTCTTAAGCGAGCTGCTACTACTGCCATGTATATGGTACACACCCTGGGGGCTGTGGTGGGACCAAAGGGAAGTACTCTGAACTGGTAATGACTAGCTCCCAGCCGAAAGCGTAGATGTCTCCTGGATCACTTGTCCATATTTATATAAATAGTACACATCCAATCATTTTTGTGCAGAAAATGCAGAATGGACTGAACCATGACCATTCGGAACTTCTTATTTGCATACTGATTTAAGTTGCTTAGATCCAAATTGGGTCTTACATCTCCTGTTTTCTCTGGCACTAAAAAAAGCGGGAGTAGGTTCCAAATCCTATCTGGTCAGGTGGGACCTCTTGGATGACTCTTTTCCTGGAGCAGCTTTTGTATTTCTACAGCTGCGTCTTCTGCCTGACTGGGTGGAATGTCCAGCACTTTTCTTTTTTGGACAGGAAGAGGCAGGGGAAATGGTATGTAAGTAACCTCTGGGTATAATTATTAGCACCCATGAATTTTTTTATGATTTTTGTCCAGGTGCCTAGGTGAAAAGAGAAATGACCCCCGACTGCCTCCAGAGGTGGACAGGTGAGCAACGCTTCGCTGAAGTCCTAGTTCTGCAGACCACCCTCTACTGGGAGGATGACATCTTGAAGTTTCCTCTCTTGCCTCTGGAAGAATCATCTCCATGCGATTCCTGGACAGGACCTTGAGATGTTTGGAAAGTACAGTTGTGTACCTACCATAAATGTAGATGTTCGAGTGTATTCACTGTTGCAGTCATTACACTTGGGTTATCCTGCTGACAGGCAACCCGCAGTTGGCCTGAGTTCCAAAGTCTTGGTCTGGCGTCGGTTGCTGTTGCCTCTTCCCTGACGTCAGTGCGCCAGGGGTATAAAAGTTTCAACCAACGCCATTTTCTTCAGTTTTTCTTGCCCCAAATGTCAGGTGCCCCCAGATAGGAAGGCTGGAACGATAAAATTATGCCAAAAAAACATGCATACATTACTATAAACATTTCCTTCATCTACAAGCAAATACACCACATAGGTAGTATAGAGATGAGAAGTACAGAAAAGTCCCAGCAATGAAAAAAGGGGGATGGTGGGTGGGTAACCTGGACTGCAACAGTGAATACACTCGAACATCTACATTTATGGTAGGTACACAACTGTACTATGTTCATCGTGTTTCACTGTTGCAGTCATTAAACTTGGGTAGAATCCCAAAGCTGAGGTTGGGTGGCTGGGTCTAAATTGGATTTGGAGAGGCTACCAAGCCCTGCAGAACTGCAGTGGTAAAGCCTGCTCTGGATTTAGAGTAGAGAGGTAAGTGGTAGTGCTTGGTTAAAGTGTGCACTGAGCTCCAGACTGCAGCTTCTAAAATGTCTTTGGTTGGTACTCCTCCGAGGAAAGCTGCTGAAGTGGCTGCTGCTCTGGTAGAATGAGGCCTAATGCCCTTAGGCACTGATTTGCCATGTTGTGCATAACAGAAGCGGATGCAGTGTCCTATCCATTTCGAGATTGTCTGCTTTGTAACAGGCTTTCCTTGTGATCCTGCAGCATATGCTACAAACAGTTGCTCAGTTTTTCTGAAAGCTTTTGTTTTGTCCAAGTAGAATCGTAGCTGTGTATATCCAAAGCGTGCAGAAGTCTCTCCCCTTTATTCTGGGGATTTGGGTAAAAAGTAGGTAAATGAAAGGATTGGTGTAAGGCCACATTGGAGACCACTTTTGGCATGAATGTTGGGTTTGTCCTAAGAGAAACCCTGTCCTGATGAAAAATGAGGAAGGGTTCCACAGCCATTAATGCCTGTAACTCTGAGACTCTTCTTGCTGAAGTTATTGCTAGGAGCAGAGCAGTTTTCCATGACAAGAATTTTAGATCAGCTTTGCTGGCTGGTTCAAAAGGAGACAGTGTGAGTTTTTCTAAAACAAAACTGAGGTCCCAAGTAGGTACTGGTGCTCTCCTTGGGGTCTTATATTTTTTGCCCCTCTGAGGTACTATCGTAGTAGAGGATGTGAAAAAATAGTAGGTTCCTTACTGTAATGAGCTGAAATGGCAGAGGCATGGATTTTAATAGATGAGAAAGATAAGCCTTTGTCCAACATCTCAGTTAGGTATTGCAAAATCTGAGGTATAGGTTCATACTAGGCTATCTGCCCTAGGGCATTTATAAGCCTAGCCAGAGTGTGTTTGTCTTTCGCCACCCATTTTAAATTTATTCTACTATGCCCTTTTTCGAGGTTAGTATACTGTGCCTCTGTCTAACAGTGATACAGAAGTGATACCCGGGGTAAACCTACGATCTCCCATCCACTCATCAAGATTCCTCTTGAAGAGAGTCAATGAGGGACTCTGTCTAACCCGGACTGGGATTTTATTCCAGAGTGAAGGGAGCCTCTGGGTTATGAATCTGTCCCTCCAGCATGTCCTATTTATTTCAGTGCTGAGGTTCAAGTCTCTCAAGCGTGTAGCTCGATGGGATTTGGATTTTCTGAGGTGCAGCATGTCCATTAATTCCGGGTTGGACATGGCTTTATACGTCAGGCACAGATCGCCTCTGAGCAGGCGGTATGCCACTGAGTAGAGCTGGAGTTTCTTTAACCGGGCAGCATATGGCATCTGTTTGAGCCCTTTGATCCTCTTGGTGAGGTACTTTTGGGGTCTTTCCAGTTGCTGCAGGTGTCTGGTAAGGTACATCCCAAAAGGGGCATTGTACTCAATTATGGGCCTGATGAGGGATGAGTAAAGAGGCACGATGAGGCGCCCTGATCTAGAAGTGAATCCCTTCATGATTAGGTGGGCTATATAAAATGTTTTTCTAACCACTTTGGCCACGTGGTTGTCAAATGAGAGATTGCTATCAACTTGGGTCCCCAGGTCCCTAATTACTTCTTCTGTACTTAATGGATTGCCACCTATGTGGTAATTTGTGGGCACTTTGTTTTTGCCAAAGGGGATGACTATACACTTTTTGGCGTTTAGCTTAAGGCCATGGCTCTGGCACCAGTTGTCTGTTTCTATGAGGCCCTTTTGGAGGATGCTTGTGTCGGCTGGAGAGTCGATTATGGCGCCTAGTTTGCAGTCATCTGCGAACTTGGTCAGCCACAGTCCTTCTGTGTTGGCCTGCACCTCTGAGAAATATATACCAAACAAGAGAGGTCCCAGGACTGAGTCTTGTGGGATGCCACTTGTAACTGGTTTGGAGTCTGACATGGCTCCAGCAATTCTAACCATGTGGGTTCTGTCCTTGAGCCAGTTTGCAACCCATCTAGTGACATAGGGGTTTATATTTAAGCTTGTGAGCTTATCTATAATGCCCGAGTGGGGTACTGTATCGAAGGCTTTTGCGAGGCCCAGGTAGGCTATGTGGACCACCTTCCCCTCGTCAATGGCCTTGGTGACTGTTTCAAAGAAATCGACCAGGTTTAAGAGGCAGGATCTGCCCTTAACAAAGTCGAACTGGGTAGGATCCAGTGTCTATAGGTCCCCAATATCTTTATTTATGAGGTCCATGATGATCCTTTCCATAGCTTTGCAGACCAAGCTAGTCAGGATTATGGGGCGATAGTTTCCAGGATCCATTGAGGCACCACCTTTGTGGAGAGGGACCACTGTTGCTGTACGTCACTCTTTGGGTACATATCCTGTAGTAAGGCTGAGATTGAACAGTAGTTTTATGTTTGGGTTTAGTTCTTCTTGGAGTTCATGTAGGACGCAGCCCGGGACACCGTCTGGTCCCATTGATGCTGTGTTTTTTGCTTTGGAGAGGGCGGCTCTTACCTGAGCATCTGAGATGTCGGGGGGGCAGCACTCTGCTGGGATAGATATTTGCCCTTTTGGTGGGGAGGGGGGGGGAGAAGTTTGCGCTGAACCTGTCAGCTAGGATGTTGGCAATGTCTGTGGGTTCGGTATATTTTTTGTCATTTTGGACTAATTCTGAGCATATCTGGGAATTCCCACCCAGGTTCCTAACATAACTAAAGAAAGCCTTGTGATTATCCTTAGTGTCCTGGGCAATTTTTCTCTCTCTAAGCTGGCCTTAGACGATTTTATGAGTGCCCATAGTTTTTTGCTAATACTGATCAGAGATGCCTTCCCTTTTTGGGATTTTTCTCAATCATGTAGTAGCTTCCTCCTTCTATTGTATAGTTTGTTTATGGCTGGGGTCCACCAGACAGGACGTCTGCCTTTGGAGGATTGGGTCTTGGTTTTATTTGGGATTGCATGATCCATGCACTCCTGAAGGTGTTCATAGAATGCGTTTATAAAGGATTCTGTGGTCTGGGCCGTATTTTCCACAGGACCGTGGGCTTTGAAGGATTCCACCTCGGTTTTGAGGAGTGTGAAATTTGCTTTAGAGAAGTTTTTCACTGTGGTTTTCTGGGCAGGGGGTGGGGCCGGGATGTGAATATCCAGTGAGATTAGTTTATGGTCTGATCTTACCAGTGAGGGATACACTTCTGGTCTGGAGCATAGAGTCCCCATGTTGGTGATGATCAGGTCCAGTATGTTTTCCCCTCTTGTGGGAGTGGTAACAAGTTGTTCCATAGCATTTGAGTTTATAAATTCTAGGAACCTTTGGGCTAGGGTGTTGGAGCTAGAGTAATGCTCCCAGTCTGTGTTTGGGTATTTGAAGTCGCCCAATATAATGGTGTTTGGAGAGACCTTCATATTTTCCAGTGTTCTCAGGAAGGCCGAGTGGGGTTCCTGGGTTTGGGAGGGTGGTCTGTAGCAGGCTATAAACTGGAAGGCAGTTTTACCCACTGTTATTTGCACATGGATAGTCTCTGATGCTTCGTGCTGTGCCACCAACCTGGAGGTGTGGGTATCTTTGACGAATATTGATACTCACCCTCCTTTTGTGGTTCGGTCCAAGTTTTGGGGCCGAAAAGCATGGTATGAGGTATAACCTGGTAGTGCTGGAGTGCTCTTGGGAGCCTTGAACCAGGATTCTGTTACTGCACAGATATCGATGTTCTCCATGCTAATGAGAGTTTTGAGTGCGTGCATCTTGAGGTTTAGACTTCTGGCATTGAGTAGCATTACTCTTAGTTTCTTATCCCTTGTGATACCTATGGAGGTGGGTTTGTCTTTTGAGCCTTGCCTAAAAAAGGCACTATGGGGGTAGCAAGAGCCTTTGCCAATATCCAAAAGCCCAGGGGTGACAGGTGCAAGCCGTCCCTAGCGAAGCATCATGGCTTGTCGAGCATGTCATCCCAGGCTGACAGGCATTGTATCCCCTTTGAATGATACCAATACTTAAGCCAATTGTTGAAATTGATCATCTTGTCTTCATATTGTGGCATCATTCTTGGTGAGGGTAAGATGCTACTTAAGGTCAGGGTCATACCGGCCTGGGCTACATGCTCAGAGAGCTCCTCTATGTCTCTTTTCATGTAGTCCAGGGAGGTACGTCTCAGGTCATTCACACCAGCACGGACAATGACCGAGTCATATTTGTACTTGCCTTGGAGTGACCTGAGTGCTTGTGTTATGTGGCGGATCCTAGCGCCCGACAGGCAGCTCACCGTGACCTTCTCCTTTTTCAGCCTGGTGAGCGGGACATCAGTGTGCCTGACGATAGAGTCACCTATTACAAGTGTATCAGGTGTGTTGTTTAGCCTTAAGGGCTGTGACTGCTCGGCACACTGGCTTTGTGAGCTATGTGTTGCACGTGTTTTGTTTTGGAGTAGCGGCTGCTTGGGTGTCTGCTTTGGAGGTCTCTGCTGCATAGGCAGATTTTTATTTAGAGCCTCCGAGTATGTTTTTGTGTGTTTATGTGTTTGGTTTGTTGTCGTGGTAGGTCTATGTGAGACTGGAATTGTAGTGAGTGTGGTTTCCTTCTCCTCCTGACTGGTTACGCCAGTACTGAGTTGAGAGAGCTTAGCCTCCAGTATGGCTATATGGTTGCATCTCTCACATGTGTTGGAATTTGTTGTGAGGAGGAGAGGATTGTCTGTGTACATGAGGCAGTTGTAACATTGCCTCAAGATTCCCAGATTCACCAGCTGGACCGGAGAGGAGATTGACAACTGACCTTTGGACATGCTAGAATAGTATTGGGAATTCCTTTGTAATTGAAAAAAAGGGCCAATGGGGAACAAGGTACTCAAGGGGAGTTTGTAAGGGTATAGTGCTTTTAATTTTTTTGTGCTGTCTTATATAATTGCTTTAGTCAGCAAGTGCCAGGTAACTTAAATGCAATGTGTTACAGGTAACTTAAATGCAAAAACGACAAACAGTAACTTTCTTTCAAGTGAAGCAAAGAAATAAGTACAGTAAGCAATGCAGATATCACTAGGGATCCAGAGAAGCGATGAAAAGCCGCGTTTTAGGTCGAATTAGCGTTTCAGGGAAATAACAAGCAAACAAGCATACAAACAAAGCTAGATTCAGCAGGCCTGGATCTAGTCTATGCTACAGCAAACAAGGTGTACCAATTTCAGTAAGAAACAGTTTAAATATGCAGGCACTATAAGCCTTTAACCAGAAATTCCCAGCTCAGAAGGGCAGAGTTCAGCCTCTCCTCCTACAAGAGTGCAGACCACAAACCTTCTTAATGTAAAATAACTGGCCTGAAGCCCAAGTACTTAAACCAGAACTAATACACTTTTAGAATAACAGACACTGAGCCCTCAAGCAGCAGTTCCCAACTTAGAAGGATGTAAGCTACCTGTCCTGCCACCACAGTGCAGGCCACAAACCTTCATAATGTAAAACAACTGGTCTGAAGCCCAAGTGCTTAATCCAAAAGACTTAGAATGATAGCTACACTTTAATCAAGTTACTACCAAGCAGTAATAAATACAATTGAATACTTTAAAGAATGCCTGGATTAGTGCTCAAGTTATACAAACAAAGCTAGATTCAGCAGGCCTGGATCTAGTCTATGTTACAGCAAACAAGGTGTACCAATTTCAGTAAGAAGCAGTTCAAATATGCAGGCACTATAAGCCTTTAACCAGAAATTCCCAGCTCAGAAGGGCAGAGTCCAGCCTCTCCTCCCACAAGAGTGCAGACCAAGAACCCTCTTAATGTAAAATAACTGGCCTGAAGCCCAAGTGCTTAAACCAGAATTAATACACCTTTAGAATAACAGACACTGAGCCCTCAATCTGCAGTTCCCAACTTAGAAGGATGTAAGCTACCTGTTCTGCCACTACAGTGCAGACCACAAACCTTCTTAATGTAAAACAACTGGTCTGAAGCCCAAGTGCTTAAACTAAAAGGCTTAGAATGAGTTACACCAAGCAGCAATAAATACAATTGAGTACTTTTAAGATGACGCAAAAGCAAAATAAAGTAGGAAGAAACACAAATGCAGTAAAAGCAGATAAAATTTATTTATTTTTTTTTTGAGTGAGCAAATGAGATGGGCCCAGGAGGAGTATCCAAGTGCAAATTTACAAGAGGGGTGGGCAGTTTCTAAGCCACCAAGATTAACACCAAAACAAAAACAGGGTGGGTGGGGACCTACTGAAAAAACAGAGTCACAACTTCCAGCTAGATATTGCTCAATGCAACACAAACTAATTTAAATTGTGTATTATTTGAAAAAAGTGCAGAAAAAATTTACTTAACTTCACTTATGCGTTCAGTTGATTGCATGCAGGTCTTAGCTGGCCAAAGGTCACAGTTTAAGCAGAAAATAATTCACTGTACCGCTTGTATAAGACAGAAACTGAATAACAATGAAGTAAACTACCCCCACTTATCACTGGCTATGCAGGTTTTTTAACAAGCCTTAACTGAAGTCACAACTTCCAGCTAGATATTGCTCAATGCAACACAAACAAATTAATTTAAATCGTGCATTATTTGAAAAAAGTGCAGATAAAAATTTACTTAACTTCACTTATGCGTTCAGTTGATTGCATGCAGGTCTTAGCTGGGGACAAGTGGTTTGAGTCCTTGTGCCTGGTTCCAAGCACAGAATTATCTCTTCTATTTTTCTGCATAAGATTTCCTAGTGCTGGGCCTCCTGGCTTCTAAAATGACATCCATAACAGCTTTAGAGAGAGGTGCAGTCTGAGTGGCTACATTATCTGCCATGCTGCCAGGTTTAAGGTTCTGAGTTGACTGTGCAGAATCGGATTGTTTTGTTGTGTCAGAAGGTGAGGAATTTGAGGTAGAAGCCAAGCTGGGCCTTGAGACAAACTCTTTAGGACTGGGTACCAGTGCTGGCGTGGCCAGTCTGGGGCAATCAGGATCATTTTTGGCCTTTCTTGTCTGACTTTTAATAACACCTTGGTGAGAAGAGGCATCGGTGGGAAGGCATACACTGTCAGGCCTTTCCAGCTGAATGATAGAGCATCCAACTTTCCATGCTTGAGAGTGATAAGTTCTTGTGCAAAATTTCTGTATTTGGTAATTGTGAGGGGAGGCAAAAAGATCTATGTCTGGGCATCCCCATTTCCTTGTTATCATGCTGAACACTTGTGGATTTAGCTTCCATTCATGATGATCCATTAGATTTCTGCTTAGTTCGTCTGCCAGTGTATTTTTTGTTCCTGGCAGGAATTGTGCCTGCAGATGGACTTGATAGGTCAGTGCTGTGTTCCACAAAGTCATGGCTTGTCTGCATAGGGGGTAGGAATGTGTGCCCCCTTGCTTGTTTATGTACCACATAACTGTGGTATTGTCCGTCTTTATTAATAGTTGTCCTGGATGTATTAGGTCCTTGAAAGCTGTCAGGGCATTCTGTACAGCTAGCATCTCTTTTTGATTGATGTGAAGATGCATTTGTTCCTTGGGCCACATGCCCTGAATACATTTTCCTGCCATATGTGCCCCCCAGGCATAATCCGATGCATCCGTTGTTACTGTCTACCTGGCTGTGGGTAAAGTGAAAGGCTGTCCCTTGTTGTGGTGACAGGCCTGGGACCACCATCGAAACTCCTGTTGTAGGCAGGGAATTAAAGTTATGATTGTCTCAAGGCTGTGACAATACTGAGTCCAAACACTTTTCAGATACCATTGTAGTTTCCTCATATGCAGTTTTGCATATGGAATTAGTAGAATGCAGGATGCCATGAAGCCCAGGGCCTGCAGAATTTTTCTTGCAGGGAGCTGGGTTTTTGTTGCCATCATTTGAAAGTAATGAGTCAGTTGCCTTTGTTTGTCTGGTGTGAGATAAGCCATCTCGGCAGTTGTATTTAAGCTTGCGCCCAGGAATATTATCTCTTGAGAGGGCACTAGTTTTGATTTCTTTTCGTTTACTGTGTACCCTAGGCAAATTAGCAATCTTTTTACAAATGCCAGATGCTTTAGAAGAATGTCCTTTCTCTCTGCTTGAATAAGGCAGTCGTCCAAGTAGGGATATATTTGAATTCCTTTTTGTCTGCAAAATGCAATTACTGGTGCCAGGCATTTTGTGAAGACCCTGGGCACAGTAGATAAGCCAAAGGGCAGTGCAGATTATTGGTAATGCATTGAGCCTGCTATGAATCTGAGGTATCTTCTGCAAGATTGTCTGATTGGGACATGCAGGTATGCCTCCTTGAGGTCTAAAGTAACTAGCCAAACCTTCTTGCCCAGCATGGGCAGAAGTTGCTGTAGTGTTAACATTTTGACTTTTGGAACATCCAGGAAAGTATTTAGGATTGACAGGTCCAGTATTGATCTCCAGGCTTTGTCCTTTCTGGGTACTAAGAAAAGACTTGAGTAAAATCCTTGTCCCTGGTTCTTGTTGTGGAACATTTTGAATAGCTCCCATGTCCATAAGAGCAGCAATCTGTTTTTGTGCCTCTGCCCATTGGTTTAGTAGCAGGTCTGGCATACCTTTTGGTTTTGGAAGCGTGTGGAAGTGGAACCTGTAACCCTGAGAAACAATATTCAGCACCCATTGGTCCTGGGTGATCATGTACCAATTTTTTGAGAAAAGTGCTAGCTTTCCCCCTAGGGGTGCTGTCAAAAGGTAAGTGCTTGGCATTTGTAGAGGGAAGTCATTGGGACTGTTTCCTATAGGGTTGTGATTTGTCTTCCCCTCCTTTGGGGGCTGAAGCACTCCATTGTTTAGGTCTGTAGGAGCCTTGGGGCTGAGATCTGCCTCTTGGGCGTCTGTATCTGCCTCTTTGTGGCCTGTCTGACACGGGAAAGGACCAATTTTTTGAAGGCCAGTTTCTGCTAAATCTAGGTGGTTGAACCTGTAAGAAATCTTTCACTGTCTGCATTGACTTTGCTTTATCCTCCATTTTCTTTAACACCTCTTCTGCCTTAACACCAAAGTATCATGCTGTAATGGAGCATCCAATAATTTTACTTTAACATGGTCAGGTAAACTTTGTTCTTTCAACCAAGCATGCCTTCGAATAACAGAGCCTGTAACTGCGGCTCTACAAGAAGCCTCTAATGAATCAAAACCACATTGCAGAGTATGCTTTCCCACTTGTTCAATAAATCCTGCATTTCCTTACTGTCAGGACTTTCTGTATTTGAGACCATTTTCTGTTTTAACAATGACATGAGGTACTGTTGATATTTAAGCATGTGAAACTGGCATTTTAAAGCTCTTACAGCTAAAGTAACAGAAGTGTAAACTTTTCCCCCCCCATCTGTCCAGAGGTCTGGAATCCCTATCCGAGGGGACAGGATTTTTAGCAGTGGAAGCCTTAACCCCTTTAGGACCCTGAGAAATTGTTTCTGGGTCTGCAGCGGGGTTTTTGTAAAGAAATTTATTTGTCAGGGACCCTGTAGTACCTGTCTGGCTTGATTGGTGCAGGGGGTAAAGAATCAGGAGACAGACTGGATTCAGAAAAAACATCATCAACAATATCAAGCACAGGGGGGATAGCCAGGGGCCTGTGCTGAGGCAATAAAAGGAAGTCTCTGAGCCTCTTCTTGGATTCTGAATAATCCTGGCTCTCCCAATGGAAATGCTCCCTCATGGTGTGCAGGGTTTCCCCAAAAGAATAATCCTCAGGCAGAGAGGCTGAAGGTATGGACTCTTCTGCATCAGAGTCCTCATAGGGAGGGAGAGAATATCCCTGATCAGAAGAGGAATCAGAGGAAATGGAAAGCTGGTCAGAGGAATCATAGTCAGTGTCTTGCCTAGGCCTTTTGTCAGGAGGGGGATGGGAACAACACAAAGTGCCAAAGGAAAACTAAAACCAACTAAATCACCAAGGTGGAAGCAACAGAACAAAATAAACGTCCAGAAAATAGCGTATTAAAATTTATTCTCCGCTTTCGTCAACAGACGACATCAGAAAACTTGATTCCTACAGCAGACAGAGTCTTTCCTACTTGTTTGCTGTGGGTAAGCATGTCTTTAACTGATGGCTCAAACAAGGAACAGCCATCAAAGGGAGTATTGACAAAGGATGTCTTGAAGGGTTCCGCAAAGTTGCATAGCCACATCCAAGCATGTCTCCTAATGGCTATGCCTGAACAGGCAGCTTGTGAGGCACCCCCTGCTGAGTGGGAGATCAGCCTCACTGATGCATTAGAAATGGACAGAAGAGTGTCCAGTTACAAAGAAATTTTTGCATAAACTCCGCAGTCATGAATTCTGTGAGAGTATTTGACAGTATCTTCGTCAAATCTCTCTGTAGCCAAGTAAAATGTGCCAAATAGTTTAACAACCTCAACACGAATGTAGCTGAGGTGTACACTCGGTTTCCAAATCCATCCATTGCTCTGGACTCCCATTTCAGTGGATGGACAGAGGTGCTTTGTTCAGCTAGCTCCTTCCTGGTGTCTGCTGCCACCACCACTATTGCATCAACTGGGACACCCTTGCTCAAGTGGGGTCTATCAGAAGTAGGGACCAAAAATCTGTCTAGGTGCTTGAGGATAGGTTTGACACTGTCTGGTTCATTCCATGTCCAGTAGGAAACCAAATCAGTAAGTTCATCCGCCTGGGGGAGGGGGGGTCACTCAATACGCAGATGGTCCAGCACCACACCAAAAAGCCTCCAAAAACACTGACTCTTCAGCAGGAGAAGGTTGGAAAGACCAGCTGTGCTTCTGTTTGAGGATTTCCAGGATATCTCCAAAGCAGACATCATTGGGTGGTGATCTGGGGGATCCTTCACCCTCTTGAAAATCAGTGTCTTCTGTGAGAGACTCCATAGGCGAGTCTATATGGTTCCTCTTACACATCCTTTTCGAGGGACCTCTTCCTTGGGATGCTTGGGAGAGGTATCGGAAGAGGGGGAAAATTCCTCTAGGAAACCTGTTTGGAGACTTCCTGGAACTGGTTGTCCCTGTGGAACAAGTCTGATGGGTTCAGACCTCGGACCCAACAAGAGGCGATGACTAGGATCAGAGATAAGACAGGACAGTTCTATATTCAATGAGAAAGCCCTTCTATCACCTTGAAAGCTGACAGACCAGGGGAAACCTCTCCCCTCCTCAATGAAGCAGAAGTCTCTGAGGAAGGAAGGTTGGGGCTGCCCCCGGATCTGATCCTGAAGGGAAGAATCTGATCTGAGCTGTCCAGGGCTGAGGCTCTCAGGGGAAGGGGAAGATCAGACAAAATCTGGGCCGAACCCAACTCCCCAGACCCGGTGCCAACCTCTCAGATCTGAGACCAGCTCTGATCTGAGGGTATGAGAGCAGAACTGGTCGGGGATACTGTCGGAGTCGAAGAGGGTACTTTCCTTGGATCTGATGCTGAACCTCTCAGAGATCTCATATCCTGGGACTCCGAAACCACTGGTCGGATCAGAGAAAGAGAAAGAGTAGGCTTGGCAGATGCACTCACAGATCCATAAGGAGAAAGAGCTGGCAGGACCCCGTTCTGGATCTGTAAATGGTGCTTCTCCCAGGCCCATACTTACACTTATCAAGGGTATCAAAACTTTTGGGATGCATGGCTAGGCTTAAAAAGGCCCTTGTGGTCGTTAGTCTAGTAAATACCTATGAGCCCTGAGAAATTTTCGCATCATTCTGTCCAAATCCGCCTCTGTTAAACTCCTTGAAGACCTGGAAGATGTAGTGGACGCTGGTCTGGAGTGTTTCCTCAATGTTTGGAAGAGTTGAGAGGGAAGGGCTGTAGAGACAGTTTTCAAAGTGTACTCTGGGGTACAGCTTCTGCCTGTAGGATCCAGTGGGTTAGGATCCTAGAAGGTAAAGGGGAGATCACAACAGGTGCCGAGCCTGTCGGATCTGAGTAGAACTGTGAATCCGAGGGTGGGCCAATGGACTTTGGATGTGAAGAGGCTGGATACAAAATCTCCCTCACTTTCTCTAGTGGCTCCAAAGCAGCCCTTGGGTACTTCTGAAGAGCCTGTTTCCTGGAGTCCGAGGAAATTGAAGGTGCTTTGGGGAGGGTTTGAGCCCCAGAAGAAGAAGGAGGGAGCAAGCCTTTCAGTATTAATGTACTGCGCCTATCCGGAACAGCCCTTGGGTTGAAAGTGGTGCAAATGGTGCATGAAGAACTAAAATGGTCATCTCTCCCAGGCAGTAAAGCCACTTGTTGTGCGCAATCAGAGGTAGGGATCTTATGCCCACAACAAGTGCACTTCTTGATACCAGTAGGTTTCTCAGACATCGTAATGAGTGGAAGCACAAGCAGTGAATGCAAAGGAGAAAACATCAACACTGTACTACATAACACTGTTTTATATATGGATCTACTTTTCTTCGTCGAAATTTCATTACGTCGAAAAAGAAAGGTAGGTGCCCACTTCACCGAAAGTGCATTTCAACAAAAGTGCACTTTCGCTTAAGTCTAGTCGCTGAATTGTCTGACTAAAAAAAAAAAAAAAAAAAAAAAAAAACCACAAAAAAAAATCTTTTGCAGGGAGCAAGCCCCCCTGCGCCCCCTCCCTTAAATATACCAACTCCGAGATTGTGCTACAGTGAGGAAAATGGAATATTTCCATTCCGCATTGTATTGTGATCTCTGTATTCAGTTTTCAAAGTTTCAGTATTTCGAACAAGTGCTCTCGCACACGTGGGTTCCGAAGTACTGAAACTTTGACCAACCGAAGTAGACCCGTGTGTGTGTGTGTGTGTGTGTGTGTGTGTGTGTATATATCAAGAGCCTAGGTGAGAAAGCAACACCTAAAAGGGAGTAAGAAGCAAGAAAAAGAAAGTACTGACAATGGTATCAAGAGTATGAGAAAAAAATGGCAGGAGAATAACAAAAGAAAAACCCTGATGCCAGCAACAGCTAGGGGGAGGAAAGAAGCAGTTAGAAAGAGGAAAAAGTTTAACTGAAAATTTGAGAGAAACTGTACAAAAGGAAATCACCTACAATCTTGAGAATGAAGCTCCATCTTACTATGATGGCGGCAAATGAGATCTGAGGAGTTAGGGAGGGAACAGAGCACTGTGGGTAGAGGGAGGAGGTCCAGAATTGGATCCAAAGTCTTTTATATGCAGCAAGTCAGATCAAACCCATCTGTGAGAAAGAATGAAAAGGGACAGAATTAGATCTTTTAGTGACAACTAATAAAAACACATTTACTTGATTAAACAAATAATTTTGCACAGAAAAAAGTAAGTTTCCTCAGGGGAAAAAAAAAAATGAAAATATGGAATGTTTTCCACAGAAGGGTACTTATCTGCCCAGCCTTGGTAAAGTGCTAGTCAATAATCTATCTACATTCGAAGCCTGCACAGAGAGTGCCTCTTAATGGCAAGAAAGTTCCGGAGGTTTATCACTCTAACATTTGACTTTATATAGCTCTCCTTGAGTCTTTCAATGGTAAGGCAGCAAGAAAGGTGTCCTTAAACTTTGCTGGTTGCCATATCCTTGGCAGCATATAACCCATACAACTTAATATACTGCAGTGATCTAATAATGAACATCTGTATTTGCTACAAAGAGATCTGTTAACCTGGAAAGTCTTCGGCAGTAATGTACAATAAGACAACCACAGTTGCAAATCAAATGTAAGACATTGTTTATTTGATAAAGTGAAATGGTTTGTGTTTCCCAGTATAAAATGAAAAACAATTACAAGTTTGTACTGGGTAAACTAAGAGACAATGGAATTCACAGAAGTAGGGTACTTTTACAACATACAAAAATGTAAAAGGCTCAAACACAACAAAAGTCAACACAGGGCAAAGGAATAAGCAGTAAGTTAATGACATTGGTGCACTTTTGACCTTCAAAGAATGATCTGCCACATTAAAGTCAACAGCAGGTTACTGGTGTGTAGCACAGATGTACAGATGCAATCTACTGACATCATATGGCAGTATGGCTATACTTTGTGAATGTATTTATACAGAAACAAAATGCTTGCAGTATTCATTATTAGTGCAGAAGGCTTCGTAAAGTGAAATGTACTACCTATAATGAACAACAGCCAACAAATAGAAAGAACAAGGCAGGTTGATTTAATAGAATCCAGGACCAACATACTGATTAATTTCATGGGCTAGCTGTCTCAGCTCCTTGAATTCTGATGAGCTAGGTTCTGTTGGGACTTCTATATCTTCCAGTATAGATTGGTCCAAGGAATTGGGTTCATCAAAGGCATGTGTCATATCTTCACCCATCTGTTGCGCAATATCTGTAGCCTCACTGTCATCATCATTATATACAGCCCTTGGGAGAGCAAACACAGCCAGACTGCCATCTTGAAGTTGTTCAGGTAATACATCACTGTCATAGTACTCAGGCTCCTTGTCCCTGCGAGTGATAGATTGATGAAAGGCAATACCTTTGTAGTCTGTGTTCTCTTCTGCTCTTTCACATGTAGAAATCAAGCCAAACCTTTGGGAAAATAATTTTTAAAAGTCAGTAATAGTAGTAGTATTCAAATCATATAGCATCTTTACATTTCATCATGACTGTATTATGTAGATTGACAAAATAACAATTTTGATAAGTGATACTGCTAAACTGTCCAGGGTTACCACATTCTCTTACAGGAGTGGATATGGTGCTGTTTGGGTCTGCTGAGACTAAAAGATTGCCTCAATTCATTATCTATGTTTAGGTAAACTAAACTTCTGTTCTTTAACTAAACTGGACACAGGTGATTTGTGCCTGAAACGCTGCAATTGTTACCGCTTATCTATAAAGACATTATTCTTTGTAGGTGAGAATAAGATCTTTTTTTAAATATAAAACACTGCTTAAATGATCATAGGCGTACATTAGAGGATTAAACACATGATTTTTCTCATATACACTGCCCTCTTCGTCTTTATTCTTGTACTTTTTAAATAACTGCTAAGGTAGGTTTGCCCCTCAGCCCATAAATTAATTGTTAAGGTAGGTTTGCCCTTCAGCCCATTTCTAGAGTCTCATTTTCCCATCATAATCCTCTTCATCTGTTACTTGCTAGTTCACTGAATCATCGAAAAATTATACAACACAATGGCATACAGAATGTAGGACTTTGCAGGACTACATCTGCTGAAACTTTCATTCACTTTGATATGGTGGATATGGAAGAAGTGGCCTAATGGTTAAGGTGTTTGCCTTACAAACACAAGGTGCAGGGTTTGAGTCTCACACGGGATAATTGGCTAGGCTTACAATGGCTTGCAAGGGCAGTTAGCCCAGTACTAATCTATGAACCTATAAGAAAATGCATTGTATCACTGTCTTCTGCCTTACAATCCATATATATTTTTTCAGCATTACCAAAGATGTAAAAAAAAGGTAATGTACTTACCAAAAAGCTAGACCTGTACTATCTTCTTCCATTAAGCTCATCATATGAGTTATCAGATCCAAATAAATCCAATCTCGGCACCTTTTTTAAAGCTCTTGGATCTAGGGCTCAGGCTCCTTCCCTTCCCATAATTATCTCTTGTCCCTAGAGGACATACTTCTCAACTGTCCAGATTTTCATAGAATGCCCAGATTTTTGCCTCATATTTTTTGGTCTGTTTTTCATAAAACTGTGGCTTTCTGACAAATCATTGATGATTGAAGTCAGAAAACAATGATAAATGTGAGTTTCTGACACCATACCCTTCAGAAAATTCAAGCCAATGTAAATTATGTTATTCTATCAACTTTCTAAGTTTCAATGTGAAGTCACAAACTATCCAATAAGTGCCACGGCTCTTTTGTAACCTTGCGCTGTCAAAATAACCACATATTTTTGGTACTTATTTTTGGTACTTGTTGAATTCTATTTGGATTTACCTTGCGTTTTTTGTGGTTATTTCGACAGCGCAAGGTTACAAAAGAGAAGTGGCACTTATTGGATAGTTTGTGACTTCAAGTTGTAAGTTGTTTTCCTGATTTCTATTCAACTTTCTAAGTTTGTAGGAGCAATACTTAATGGAGTTATTTACAGCTCTGTCCAGATTTCTTGCACTTAGCGATTGACAGGTATGCTACAGGACTTCAGATCGACTTTGCCCATTTGTATCTATTAACTTATCTAAAATGCACAGAAAATTTTAATGTCATATCAATGCGAGAAGGGAGGGAAGTCATCTTAAGGCTAAATATATAACAAGGCCCTGGAAAGACTCAATTGATCTGACAGCCAATGAAGTGGAGAACCAATGGATGACAATTTAGGTAAGGGCAATGGAAGGAGAGAGACTGAGCCAGAAGGAAAAAGACAACAGGGATCTAGCATTATGGTAAGTAAATAACTTTTGTATCTGATATTATCTTTTCCATCCAGCTCAATGTATGGGATAGATTATCCCCAGCAACTAGAACTCCATGGTGGTCTCATAGAAAGAAAGTCCAAAAAAAGGGGAAGCTGACGGATGCACATGACCTAGAATGCATGTTCAGCTTACAGTGAGATACAAAGGTATGCTAAGTAGATCAAGTAGCTGCAGCAAAAATCTCGTCTATGGGAACTCTAGCAAAATAAGCAGTGGAAGCTGTCACTGCTCTAGCCGAATGAGCCTTGGGTTTGTGTGGAACACCCAATCCCTTTTCCTTGTAAGCAAAATAATGCAATCTGAGAACTACCTGAACAGCATGACTTTAGAGACACCTTGCCTGAACTTAGCCTTTGAGAAGGAAATAAAAAGGTTATCTGCATTCCTCATTCCTTTGGTATGGTGTAGCTATCAATTGATAGTGTACATCTTCAGGCGTAAAATATTTTCACTTCTGTTAGAAAAATTTGGAAAGAAAACTGGTAGGTTCATCTTCTAATTAAGTGAAGCTTCTGAAGTAACTTTAGGAAGAAAATTTGGGTTAGTCTATACGGACACCCTATCCTTAGCCTTAGCCTTAGGAAAGACTAAGTAGGGAGGTTTGCAAGATAAGATTTGAATTTCGGAAACTCTTTAGAAAAAGTGATAGCCATTAGGAAGTCATGTTTCTTAAGACAGAAATTAGAAGTTATGTACTTACCATAACGTTCCATCTGAGTAGGTGGATTCATTTGTCTGCAACCTGTGGGTATGGATCCGATATTGGATCCGAACCGGCATGGTTTATCCAGCTATGGATCCGAGCTCCTAGCTCCTCCCCTCACCCATAATGCCCTGCTCTCCCTACATGACCTCAGATCGAGTTTGCCCTGCACAAACTACCCTAACCAAAGGGTAACACACCCTATGCAGGCAACTGACAAGGCCAGGGGGATAGGAGGGCGGGATAGTTGCAGACAAATGAATCCACCTACTCAGATGGAACGTTATGGTAAGTACATAACTTCTAAATCGAAGTAGGAGAATTCATTTGTCAGCAACCTGTGGGACAGAGTCCCCAGCTACCTGAATCTTGGGTGGCCATCACGGAAGGATATTCCGGAGCACCGCGGAGCCAAAGGATGCTCTACCTCTAGAAGTGACATCCAGCTTGTAATGAGTAATAAAGGTATGAGATGAAGCCCAAGTGGCTGCTGAACAAATGTCATCCAGAGGAACCCTAGACTTAAAAGCCGCTGAAGTAGAGACAGACCGGGTCGAATGAGCATGGACTCCCTCCGGTGCGGGCCTCCCAGAGGCTTGGTACGCCAACAGAATACACTGAGAAATCCAGCGTGACAAAGAAACTTTGGAAATTGGTTTACCCAGATTGAATTTGGCAAAATAAATGAACAACTGGTCTGATTGCCTATGACCAGCTGTCCTATGAAGGTAAAAACGAAGCTGCCTGTGAACATCCAAGGAATGCAGCTTGTATTCGCCTTTGTTTTGATACTTTGGGAAGAAAACAGGGAGGTTGATGGACTGATTAATGTTAGCTTCCGAAGCTACTTTAGGAAGAAAAGAGGGATTGATCCTGAGGTATACCCGGTCCAGATGAAAAATCAAATAAGGCGGTTTCATGGACAGGGCGTGAAGCTCTGAAACTCTCTTAGCCGAAGTAATGGCTACCAAAAAAGCGGTCTTAAAGGACAAGTGTTTAAGATCGACTGTGGCCGCAGGTTCAAAGGGAGGAGCGGTCAAGGCCTGAAGTACCAAGGAAAGATCCCATGGGGGAACCGTTTCTTTGACAGGGGGTCTGAGCAAAAAGGTGCCTTTTAGGAATGTTTTGCATAACTTAGCCGACATAAGAGGCCCTGAATCGTGTCCAACATGTTAATGCGATATGGCCGCCAGCTGAACTTTAACCGTGGAACTACTGGCGCCATCCTTAAAGGAAGTCTAGAACCAAAGGAAGGGGAACCGTGAAAGGAACTAGGCCTTGCCACTCTGCCCAAATGGAGAAACGCTTCCATTTACTGCGGTAAATGTTTCTGGTAGAGGGCTTGTGGGCCGCTACCAGAATGGCCTTAACTGGGGACGAGATACCGGGAGTCCTGATTAGGAGTGGAATTGGAGCAGCCAAGCAGTCAGCTTCAGGTTGTCCAGGTTCGGAGTTGGCAGGTTCGACGGGTGTGATATCAGATCCGGAATGGGATCTAGAATCCAAGGTGGATTCACTGAATGAGACCTTAGGTAAGGGAACCAGATCTGTCGAGGCCAGAACGGGGCAATGAGGATCATTCTGCACCTCAACCGAGAGGCTTTCTGAAGTACTTGTAGCATCAGAGGTAGAAGGGGGTATGCGTAAAGAAGACCGGGAGGCCAAGCATGCACCAGAGCGTCTCTCGGAGAATCCCCTGGAGGGGGGGATTAGAGCGAAAAAACTGTCGCACTTGGCGTTTAAAGGAGAAGCAAAGAGATCACAACAGGGAGTCCCCCACTGTGCGAAGATACGTTTCGCTACTTGAAAATTGAGAGACCACTCGTACGGGGAGAGAATGGTGCGACTGAGCTTGTCCGCTAGGATGTTGGTCCGACCCGGAATGTGCGTTGCGATGAGAAAGCGGTTGGTGGAGATCGCCCATTCCCACACTCTCATGGCTTCTCGACATAAGGGGTAAGACCTGGTTCCCCCCTGTTTGTTGATGTACCAGACCACCGACATGTTGTCTGATTGAATCGCAATTGTTCCCAGGGGAAGGAGGGCCTGAAGTGCTTGCAACGCCAAGAGCACCGCCCTCATTTCCAGAACATTGATATGCAGGGAGGTCTCTGAATCGCTCCACGTGCCTTAGACCATCCAGCCCGCAAAATGCCCCCCCACCCGAGGCGGGAAGCGTCCATGGTCACCGTGGCGAGAGGGGGAGATGCACAAAAGGGGTGGTCCCTGTGGAGGTCTGGAGAATGGAGCCACCACAAGAGAGACCGCTTGCAAGCCTTGCTGACTGCAATGGGATGATACAGGGGGAGGGAGAGAAATGACCATTGCACCTGAAGTGTCCATTGAAGCACCCGCATGTTCAAGCGGGCGTGCGGAAGAAGAGTAATCGCTGCCGCCATAGACCCTAGCGCCCTCAGGATCAATTCCGCAGGTGATGAGCTGGAGTGAAGGATGGCCCGCACCTGGAGTCGCAGATTCCGAACCCTGTCGGTTGTGAGAAAGGCTCTTAAATTTCTCGTGTCTAAAGTACAGTTTTGTACCTACCATAAATGTAGATGTTCGAGGATCCACACTGCTGCAGTCCTAACTATTGGGGTAGTCCGCTGTCCAGTCGGCCTGAATACCAAAGTATATGGCTGACGTCGGTCAAGGCGCATTAGACTGACGTCAGTACGTCAGGGTACTAATGCGCATGACCGACGTCATATCCTCAGTCTTTTCTTGCCCCAGATGTCAGAAGACCCTAAAAAGACAAGGCCAATACCAAAAAACTCCAAACATACCTGCACCAAAAATATGTACAATATATACAAAAGTACTAGAATATAACCTCACCTACACAACCACCCCTAAACACAGAGGGGAAGGAGGGAGGGAAAATTGGACTGCAGCAATGTGGATCCTCGAACATCTACATTTATGGTAGGTACAAAACTGTACTATGTTCTTCATTCCACATTGCTGCAGTCCTAACTATTGGGTAGAATCACAAAGCAGAGGAAAGGGAGGCTGGCAAATCATAAGGAAACAGGAGCTGACAACATGCCTTGCAAAATAGCAGTGGCAAAACCAGCCCTAGACTTAGAGTAGAGAGGAAGGTGATAATGCTTAGAGAAAGTATGCACTGAACTCCAAGTAGCTGCCTCCAAAATATCCTTAGTTGCCACCCCCCTTAGAAATGCTGTTGAAGTGGCAGTAGCCCTAGTGGAATGAGGCCTAATCCCAGCTGGAATCTCCTTGCCATGATGGGAATAACAAAATGCAATGCAAAACCCAATCCACCTAGAAATAGTTTGTTTTGACACAGGCTTGCCCTGCGAACTCAAAGCAAAAGAAACAAACAACTGCTGAGACTTCCTAAAATCCTTAGTCCTGCTTAAATAATAACGCAATTGCCTGTGTACATCTAAAGTGTGCAAAATCTTTTCCCCTTTATTTTGGGGATCTGCATAAAAGGTAGGCAAATGAATAGTTTGGTTTAAAGCCACACTAGAAACCACCTTAGGCATAAAGGAAGGATTAGTACGTAATGATACCCTATCCTTATGAAAAATCAAAAAAGGCTCAACCGCCATAAGGGCCTGCAACTCAGAAACCCTTCTTGCAGAAGTAATGGCCAACAAAAAAGCAGTCTTCCATGACAAGTATTTCAAGTCAGCAGTAGCCGCAGGCTCAAAAGGTTGTAGAGTAAGTTTCTCCAACACAAAATTGAGATCCCAAGCAGGAGTAGGAGCTCTACGTGGGGTCTTATATTCTTTGCCCCTCTAAGAAATTGCTTGAACAAAGGATGCGAAAACAATGGTGGATCACAATCATAGTGAGCTGAAATTGCTGCAGCATGAATCTTAATGGAAGAGAAAGACAAACCTTTGTCCAATAACTCAGTAAGATATTGAAGAGCCACACTCAAATTAGGCTCTGAAATCTCCAAATTGTTTGCTGCACTCCAAAATAAAAATCTCTTCCATTTTCTGCGTACACCTTCCTTGTACTAGGTCTTCTGGCTTCCATAATCACATTTAAAACTTGTTGAGGAAGTTGAGACCTGCTGTGTTTCAAAACAGAATATGCCAGGCTGTTAGATGAAGAGAGTGGAGCTTGACATTGAGCAGGTGACCGTCCCTCTGAGACAACAGGTGTGGAATCAAAGGTAAAGGCCATGGAGGCTTCCTTACCAGACTCCTCAGTAATGGGTACCAGTGTTGCCGAGGCCAATCTGGAGCTATTAAAATCATCCTTGGCTTGTCTTGTCTGACCTTTAGGAGCACCTTTGGGAGAAGAGGCAGAGGTGGAAAGGCATACACATGAAGACTTTTCCAACTGAAAGAAAGAGCATCCACTTTCCAAGCTGTGTGATGAAACCTCTTTGTGCAAAACTTTGGCAGCTGGTGGTTTAGTGGAGAAGCGAACAGATCTATGTCTGGAGTTCCCCATGACACTGTCAATTTTTGAAATACATGAAGATCCAGTTTCCACTCGTGGGGATCCATGATTTGTCTGCTTAACACATCTGCTAAGGAGTTCTGTGCTCCTGGCAGAAACCTTGCCTGAAGAGTTAGTTGCAAGCTGAGCGCAGTCTCCCATAAAATCATTGCTTGCCTGCACAACGGGTAAGAATGAGTTCCCCCTGTTTGTTGATGTACCACATGACAGTTGTGTTGTCTGTTAGAATCAACACCTGCCCTGGAAGAAGTAACTTCTTGAAAGCCATTAATGCAAACTGGACTGCTAACATCTCTTTCATGTTGATATGTAGATGCTGTAGTCTGGCAGGCCACTTGTCTTGTATCCACTTTCCATTTAGATGAGCTCCCCAAGCAATGTCTGAGGCATCTGTCGTTAGAATCTGACTCGCCTCTGGCCGGGTCACAGAGAGTCCCTTGTTTAGGTGACATTCCTGAGCCCACCACAAAAATTCCTTTTGAATGCAAGGTATTATTTGAATGACAGTGTCCAAATCCTGGCAGTGCTGTGTCCATACATTTTTGAGATACCATTGCAGCTTCCTCATATGCAGTTTGGCATTGGGAAGCACCAGAATACAAGATGCCATGAACCCTAAGGCTTGAAACACTGTCCTTGCAGTCAGCCCGGACTGAAGAGATAGGTGATGGAAGTAACTGGAAAGATTCTTTTGTTTGTCCGGGGTTAAAAAGGCCATCTGGGCTGCTGTATTCAGTCTCACACCCAGAAAGCACATGTCTTGAGAGGGTACTAGACTGGACTTTATTTCGTTCACAGAATACCCTAGGCATCTTAGCACTGCTATCACATATTCCAAATGCTGTAAAAGGTCTTCCTTTTCTTGAGCCAGAATCAGGCAGTCATCCAAGTAAGGATAGATTTGAATTCCTTTTAGTCTGAAGTAAGCTATCACTGGAGCCAGAACCTTTGTGAATACTCTGGGCGCAGTAGATAAGCCAAAGGGCAATGCAGAGAACTGATAATGAGAATTTCCAGCTCGAAAACGCAGATACTTCCTGCAACTTAATCTGATAGGCACATGAAGGTAAGCTTCCTTGAGATCTAAAGTTACCATCCAGTGATCTTTGCCCAGCAGAGGTAAAAGCTGTTGTAACGTCAACATTTTGAACTTGGGAATGTCCAGATAAGTGTTGAGGATAGATAAATCCAAAATTGGTCTCCACGTGTTCCCCTTCTTCGGTACTAGGAACAGGCGAGAATAAAATCCTAGGCCCCTTTCTGGCACAGGAACTGGCTGAATGGCCCCTATTTGGAGCAACAGAGAAATTTGCTTGTGAGCCTCTTGTCTTTGTAGAGGAGGAATGTCTGGCATGCCTTTGAAAGGAGGCAAGGTATGGAAATAAAACCTGTAACCGTGGTGAATGATATTCAGAACCCATCTGTCTTGGGTAATTAAATCCCAATTTTCTTTGAAAAGAGACAGCCTTCCTCCCAAAGGTGCTGCCAGGCGAGAATGTACTGGCAGCTGAAAAGTCAGGTCATTGGGTCTGTTTACGAAAGGACTGACCCCTGCCCTCACCAGAAGTCTGAGCAGGTGAACTCCCTGTTCTAGGCCTAAAAGAACCTTGAGCTCTGCCCCTACCACGTCTAGACCTACCCCTAGACTGGGAATCATAAGCAGGATATGTCCATCCCTTAGTAGGCCAATTTCTACTAAACTTTGAAGGCTGCACCTGCAAAAAATCCTTAACAGTTTGCATAGACTTAGCCTTGTCCTCCATTTTCTTTAAAACTGCTTCCACAGGCGAACCAAACAACACATCAGACTGTAAAAGAGCATCCAAAATCCTTGTCTTAACATGCTCAGCTAAATTCTGATCTCTCAACCAGGCGTGCCTACGAAGAACAGAACCAGTGGCAGCCACCCTCGAGGAGACCTGCACAGCATCAAAACCACACTGCAAGGAATGCTTACCCACCTGTTCAGACACATGAACTAAATCCTGCAACTCTTTACACTCAATACCTTCAGCCAGAGCATCCACCTTAGACTTCAATTGTGAAAGGAGATAATTCTGATATTTTAACATGTGAAACTGACAATTCAACGCCCTCATGGCTAAAGTGGAAGAAGTATACACTTTCTTTCCCCATCTATCCAAAGCCCTTGCCTCTTTATCAGGAGGAACAGGATTTTTAACAACAGAAGCCTTCACACCTTTAGGCCCCTGAGAGACAGTTTCGGGTCTGCCCTAGGACTCTTAAAAGATACTTATGAGCCTCAGGCACCCTATAGTACCTATCCGGTTTAACTGGGGCAGGAGGCAAAGAATCAGGATTCAGGGAAGCCTCTGCAAAACATCTTCTACCACATTCAGAACAGGAGGTATAGCTAAAGGCCTATGCTGGGGTAAAACAAGAATTCCCTAAGCCTCTTCCTGGAATCAGAGAAATCTTGACCTTCCCATTTAAAATGCTCCCTCATGGAATGCAGAGTCTCTGAAAATGAAAAATCCTCAGGAGGCGAAGCTGAAGGAGTAGAATCATCCACATCAGAATCAGAATAAGGAGGATACTCCTGCAAGTCTTCAGCCGAAGACTCAGAAGCCTCCGAACATTGCTCAAAACTCTCAAACTCAGGTTCCACCCTAGGCCTCTTATCAGGAGGGGGCATAGAACCTCTAATCATAGTAATCAAATCCTCTGCCATTTTTAGCATATGCTTCTTAGGCAAAGACCCTGAAACACTCGGAGAAACCCCTACTGAAGCTAAACTAGGCCTGCCTCTTAAAGAAGCCTTGGAAACAGAAGGGGAGGCCCTAACCACCTTGGGAAGAGAGGGAAGAACAGCCACCTGAGAAGCCCCTTCAGCCTGGCCTACTCCCTGAGAGGACACATCCTGTAACAGTAAAGTCTCTCCCTGAGACTCCAAAGAAACTCCTGGCAAAACCTCCGGCTCCACTGAGCCTTCTAAAGAACCGACGTCCGGGACTGTCGGTTCCTCCACTCTAGGCTTTGCTGCTTTGTCCTTGCGCTTTTGGTCAAGCGGGCGGGGGAGCAACCGCCGGCATTTTATAATTACAACGCTTCCCAAAAACTAACCTGGCACAGTCTAACCTTCTCTTAATAGTGCGTTTGTTAAATCTAGCACAAGAGCGGCATCCAACAACGCCGTGCTCAGGCCCTAAACAAGGTATACACAAAGTATGGTAATCCCTATGAGGTATCTGTTTCCCACAAGAAATACAGTTATTCACTTTTTCTGACATCCGGTTAAATACTGAGGCAAGAAAAAACCAAAATATTCCCCAACGGGGTACTTAGCCAACTTTGATTCGGTCTGAAACTCTGACTTCAGAAACTTTCAGAACGCCAACCTGCACTCGCAAAACTGCTTCTGCATCGGACCATGCGGCAAAAAAGACTGAGGATATGACGTCGGTCATGCGCATTAGTACCCTGACGTACTGACGTCAGTCTAATGCGCCTTGACCGACGTCAGCCATATACTTTGGTATTCGGGCCGACTGGACAGCGGACTACCCCAATAGTTAGGACTGCAGCAATGTGGAATGAAGAACATCCTGGCTCCTATAAATTCTATTGTTTGAGTAGGGACCAGGTTGGACTTCTGTATGTTTACCGTGATGCCTAGCTTGGGAGCTAGACGAAGGAAGGAGTCTCTTGCCAAAGAGAGTAGATGCCTTGTTGGAGCGGTGAGAAGCCAGTCGTCTAGGTACGGAAAGACCTGCACCCCCTGAAGCCTCAGGTGGGCCGCAACAACTGCTAACACTTTGGTGAACACCCTGGGGGCTGTGGTGAGACCAAAGGGAAGGACCCTGAACTGGTAGTGACTGGCTCCCAGCCGGAAGCGAAGAAACCTCCTGGATCATCTGTCCATCCGAATGTGGTAGTACGCATCCTTGAAGTCTATAGAGCACATCCAGTGATTCTCCCCTAGAAGGGGGAAGATGGACTGCAAAGTGACCATCTGGAACTTCTCTTTGGGAACTGACAGGTTCAACAGGGACAGGTCTAGAAAGGGTCTGAGGTCCCCCATCTTTTTTGGCACTAAAAAGAACCTGGAGTAGAACCCTGATCCGATCTGGTCTGGGGGGATGGGCTGGAAGGCTCTTTTTCTCAACAGATGGCCAATTTCTGCTGAAGCGGCCTCCCTCTGTTCGGGTGGAACATCGGGGAGGATTTTTAACTTTGGGAGATGAATAAAGGGGATCTTGTAACCTCTGGATATAATCCGGAGTACCCAGCGGTCCGATGTAATGGACTCCCATGCCGCTAGGTGCTCCGAGAAACGTCCCCCGACTGCCTCCAGAGTGGAGCAGCCGGGCAACCCCTCAGGGTTGCTGCGTAGGCCGTTCAGAGAAAGGTTCCCTGGACCCAAAGTTCCTGGGAGCCCCTCTGCCCCTAGGGCGCCGTCCTCCCTGTCCTCCTCTGCCACGGAAGGACTGGTTGCCCGGAGCGGGTTGGGAATGCTGCGACTTCCGGAACCACATCTTCTTCTGGCCCTTTTGGTTCCTAGAGTAGGACCTCTGGGGCACAGAGAAGCGGACTCAGATGGCAGACAGTGTCTTCCCATCCTTCTCGTTCTGAACCAAGGTATCACGAACCGTCTTGCCAAAAAGGGCAGAACCTTCAAAGGGGGCATTCGCGAAAGACGCCTTGAAGGGCTCTGTAAAATCGCAGTGGTGGAGCCAGGCCTGCCGTCTTGTGACTAGGCCCGCTCCCGCAGCTCTAGCGGCTCCCTCGGTAGCGTGGGAAAGTAACCGCATAGAGGTGTTAGTCACCGAACGAAGAGTGGCCATACAGGTGGAGTGCATAAGTTTGTCCTCCTCCGACATGGACTCTGGGGGGGGGGGGGTGCAGCGTATTCCTTGATAAGATCGCGCTGCATCCTAATGACGTGTGCCAAATAGTTGAGCGCCCTCACTGAGAAGGTTGCTGAACTAAACATTCGCTTCCCCAAACGGTCCATCATCCAAGACTCCTTGCTCGGGGGATGGACTGAGGGACTCTCCTGGGCGAGTTCCCTCTTAGTGGCTGCTGCCGACAACATGGCATCTACCGGGGGTCCCTTACTCCAGTGGGCACGGTCAGCAGGGGGGCTAAGGATCTTGTTGGGCCTTTTAGGGATTGGCTCCACAGTGTCCGGTTCCTTCCACGCCCTGGTGGTAATAAGGTCCACCAGGGGGTCTGCAGGAGGGGACACCCAAGAGGTAGACGGGCCCGCTTCAAATGCCTCCAAGAACACTGACTCGTCCGAGGAAGACTTTGGGGCAGACCACCCACCTCTAATTCGTAACATTTCCATGATGTCTCCGAAGGAGACATCCTCAGGGGGTGATCTTGGGGAGCCTTCCCCTTCCTCCAAGTCAGTGTCTTCAGTCAAAGTCTCGGGGGAGTCTATGTGCCTCCTCTTGCACGAATGCTTGCGAGGTGCTTCCTCGGGGGGGCTGTCCGAGGAGCCCTCGGCAGCAATGTCCAGAACCGCAGGAACTGCTTGGGGCAGTGAAGCAGGCTGTCCCAGTGGCCGGGTGATGGAAGCCTGGCCCAGAGCAGATGGAGTGCGGGACAGAGCCGAAGCAAGGGCCGGGGGTCCGGATGCCCTCAACAGAGCCCTCTCCACTACATCAAAAGCCGAGGGGGAGCCAGCCTCGACAATAGGATCCGAAAGTCGGCTCCCCCTTGGATCCGATGAGCGGATTGGAGCCGGCGCCGAGCCCCTCGGATCAGAGGGACCAGTGTGCTTCGACAAGGACGGCGCCGAAGGCACACTGAGTCCCTCGGATCCGAAGCTCGGGCCAAGGCTCCGAGAGGTCGGATCCGACAGACTCGAGGGTAGGGTCGGATCCGAAGTACCCAGTACTGTCGGCGCCGACCCACCCCCAGCTCCGAGGCTGCCCGGTTCCGAGCGCTCCGAACCCGGGTAGCGGGTCGGAGAAGGAGCAATGGGCTTAAAAAATGGGGTCCAGCTCCCCCCCCAGGGGGGGGGGAGGCAGGAGCACTCCCATCTGCATCTGGGCCTGGATGAACCTTCGCATCATCCGGTCCAGATCAGCATCGGAGAGGCTGTAAGTAGACCTCGACGAGGCTACCGAGGTATGCCTTGAGTGCCGCCTCGATAGCCTCGACGGAGGTCGGGTCTCCTCATCCTCAGGCTCCGGTGAAAAGCACGGGGACCGGAGCCGAGGAGGAGAGCCAGCAGCCAGAGAGGCCGGAGAAGCTCAGCCGGGCGGGGCGAACGGAGGTCTCGGCCCGCCGCTTGTGGTGCTTCTCTCTCGTCCTTTCCTGGCTTCCCTCTCCTCCGACCCTTTGGCGGGAGTTTGAATCCCGGGTGGAGTAGGGGGAGCAGGCAAGGCAGGGACTGCCGAAGCAGTGACCACCAAGGGGGCCGAAGCCGAGTCTGGGGGCAAGAGTCCCGCCAAGACTAGCTTCGACCTCCGCTCCTTCAATGCCCTGGGGTTGAACCCTGCACAGATTGAACACCCTGAAGTGAGGTGTTCAACCCCAAGGCATCGAACGCACCGAGTGTGGCCATCAGCAGGGGAAAGCTTATGGCCACACTCGGTGCACTTTGAAAACACAGCCTTTGAGGCCTCAGACATTACTATTTTTTTTTTTTTTTTTTTTAAATAGTAAAGTAAACTAAAAAAAAAAAACACTCACACAAAGGCCCTAAAGAAACACACACACACACACACACACCAACTACGAACCAGCGAGGGGAGGGTAAAAACTAAATTAAATTAACCCAAAAAATATAAAAACAGAAGGGGAACCTATATCTTTCACACAAATTTAAAGTTTAACAAATTTTAGCACCCTTTAATAAGAAAATATCAACTTAGCTTTAGGAGCTCAGATGACCCAGCCTACACCATGCACGGCAAACTAGATCTGAGGTCATGTAGGGAGAGCAGGGCATTATGGGTGAGGGGAGGAGCTAGGAGCTCGGATCCATAGCTGGATAAACCATGCCGGTTCGGATCCGATATCGGATCCATACCCACAGGTTGCTGACAAATGAATTCTCCTACTTCAGATCATCAGATCTGCTGATGCTGCTGGTTCAAAGGGTGATCTGGTTAGAGCCTGAAGCATAAAAGTAATATCACAAGAAAAGACTGGATCACAGATAGGGGGTCTGAGCAAAAAGGTTCCTTTTAAGAAAGCCTTAGAGAGTTTAAAAGTGCAGTGGGATTCTTCTTTTCCCCAACATGAAAACTGGATATGGTCGCTAGTTGAACCTTAAATGTGGAGAAACTGGCACTGTCCAGGAATAAACCCATTATAAAATCCAAAATAGAGGGGAGGGAAAGGGTACTGAGAAAAAGATCCAAGCCTTTGAAAGAAGTCTAAACAGCAAATAATTTCCATTTACTTCTGTAAACTTTTCCTGTGCTAGGTTTCTGGAATGAAGATAAAATATGACTTAAAAATCCATGAGCTCATCAGCAGGCAGGACCATGCAGGGTGTAGATAAGCCAGCCCCAAAAGCCTCGAAGAATACCAACTCGTCTTGGGAGGGAGCTTTAGTTGACCAACCCCTCCCCTCTACTTCATAAATTCTAGGATCTCTCTGAAGAAGATGTCTTCCGGGGGGCTTGGGGACTCCTCACTTTCCTTGAAGCCAGTATCTTCAGTGAGTGAATCTGGAACAGAGTCTGCATGCCTCCTTTTGCAAGACAGCTTCCTGTGATTTTCTTCAGCAGGGTGCTCTGGAGAAGTTTTGGAATTAGAACAGGAACTTGTCAAGCAAGGACCCTTGACGCTAACAGAGATTGGATGACCCTGACAGCTAGGATGTGTGGAAGGCACCACAGGATCCAGAGGGAGATGGGATGGTGTGAGTGTGAGGAACCTCCCCTCTAGATCTGGAAAGGACCCTATCAAAGGTTTCAAACTCTGAAGCTGAGATTGGTACCAAAGTCAACCTCCCAGGACCTGAAGACCCTGAGGAAAGAAAATCCCTAGACCAGAAACCAACACTGGATTCAAACTGTCTAAGTCTGAAACACCCAGAGGCAGAGACAGCTCCAATAACTTTGGAGCTGAATTCAACCTCAGTACCTTGGCCCAGACCACTTAGCTCCAAGACCCTTCATGAACTCATGACTCTCAAGGTGAAAGGGTAAAAGAAACTGTTGTAGTCGAAGGAGAAGCCACTCTAGGCTCCAACAAGTTTCTCTCATGGGTATCAATCAGAGCTGTAGACACCAGATCCAAAGGTTGGACCAGAGAAGTAGTAGCCAAAAAGTGAGCTGACTGGACCAGACATGGAGACCCGAGTGGGGAAGGCATTGGAAGGACCTCCATCTGAATCTGCAGCCAAAGAAATTTCCTCATTCTTCTATCCATGTCAACTTCAGAAAGGTTTCTCCAATAAAAGGAACTGTAAGAAGACACCATAGAATGTGGTCTGGGTGATTGATGCCTTTCCCGGAGAACATGGAGTGGATCTGAAGACTTCCTGAGAGAAATGGCATGGCAGAGACAGTGTTTGGGCTTGAACTTGCTCCTATCCACATATCGGATCCAACAGCCTGGGATTCTTAGAGCCTGGGCCCGACTGGGGAGGTCAGTTCTGGAGACCTCTTTCTAGGTTGTTCTTTTTTGCTTCTCTTTTTCTTTCTCCTTTTCTCTCTCTCTCCATCTTTTTGCTTGGCAAGCTTACATTTGTCCATTTTCTTAGCAAAGGAGATGCTGAAATAGATACCAAAGGGGTTGATTCTCCCACTTGGGCAGGAAGAAGACCCTTCAGGACAAGCTTATTCCTTCAGTTTACAAGAGCCCTGGCCCCAAGAGAAGCACATAACTCACATTCAACATTTAAATAGTCTGCCCCCAAACCGTAAATGCAAAGCTCGTGCAGATCTTGGAGGGAATCTTGTGCCCACAAGCACACTTTTGAAGCCAGAGGCCTTGTCAGACATCTTAAAAGTAAAAAAAAAAAAAAAAAAAAAAAAAAAAAAAACAGCACAACAAACAACATACACACAAACAAAACGTCCTAGTAACAATATTATCCTTGTGGGGACTACGAGCTATATTGTAAAAATTAGTGACAATAACCTAGCATACTGCAAAAGCTACAAAATCCAGATATAATGATAATGAGGCAGTTTTCAGTTTTAACTTTTTATTTTTATAGATAGGGTGAACAGTGGATTCAGTCACTCCAGTATTCTTCCAGTTCTCCATTCTAGGTACACTAAATTACCTTTGTGATAACTATAGCAAAGCATTATAATCTTCCCTGGATTTGCTTTTCTTAGCTCATGTACTCTCTGTCCCTTTCAATCCAATGAATCATGGCTTACTGTCAAATTCCTTGGGTTTAAGAGCATGGAAAGCTGGCTGCAGCATAAATGGTGGTGTGCTGACCTTCTGAATGTTAAGCTTAGACTCAATGATTTGTGTGTGTTGTCAAGCGCAGATCTCCCATAAAAGGATGGCATTCATATCTAAGAACAGGACTTCTGAAATAATCTGAATGGTCATGTTTGGAATGCCAATAGGGTGAGCAATCTGTCATGTCTGACCACTCATAAATGCGCCAATCTATCTTTTTTAGATAATCTTGCAACTCTGGGGCCAGTTTCTCCTGCTAAAGAAAGTTCATGGGATATTTTGGCATTTCTTGTCAGCCTGCCTCATGGTACTGTGCTGTGTTTCAGATTTCCGATTACCATGAACTCATGATCTTAGTTTCAAGGAAGCATCTTACAACATGCAGTTTGGATTCATGCCCAACTGACCGGCTATTGCCTGTCCTTACATTGGGTCTTTTTGTCTGATGGCAGAAGAAAACAGTAAGCTTATGTAGTCTGTCATTTGAATATATTTAACAATCTACCTTCTCTCTTTATTGCCATCCTCCTCATCTTTTCTCCACCTGTCCCACACCCTTCTGAATGGCTCTTCGGTTGCCCTTTCAACCACTAGTTACAGTTGCTCATTCCATGGGTCCATAGCCCGCTCTGTAAATAAGTATTTGTGGAGATTCAGTGAGTCATCAATCCCTGTAATCTGCTGTCTGTGTCTTCTGTAGCCTTCCTGCTCAGGATGATGCCTTTACATCTCCATGACTTGATCTGGTGCACCAAAATCATGCCCCATCTATCTCTTGTGGTCTTTACCAAACCAACAAATAAAACCACCTGGGGGCAAATAAAGAGTAAATGACTAAGCAAGAAAAATGCCAATTTATAGATGGTAAGGATTTGGACATGCACTGGCAACTAAGGATGATCTTTAATGTTTTAAAAACAAAATCTGGTTAAATACTTTTGCTGTGGTTACAAAGAACTTCATCAGAACCATTTTCCACTTCCAAATCTATAGAAATCAAACACTATAAATGTTAAACGGTAAACTTGTAAAAATACATAAATAAACTAAAAATATTACAATATTGTACAAAGGTTGAGACAAACAAATAATAAAATAAATAAATGGAAGTAACACACAAAAAAGAATGTTAAAGTACTTAACATAATGACAGACCCGTGTTGCTGTCTCACATTCATCTGGTTCAACCGCTGGGTTGTTGGAGCTGACAGGATCTGACCTTTGCACCTTTTCCTGAAGCTGTAGAAATGAAGCTCTGACTCCGCTCCTACCCATAAATTCCTCCTTTCCACTGAAGTACCTCAGATGGAGTTTGCTGGCATATTCTAACCTAAAGTACCTCAGATGGAGTTTGCTGGCATATCCTAACCTAAACATTATGTTGATCCTATGAAATACAAAGCCTCTAGGTATCAGGATTAAGGAACATCTTACTACTAATAGCAAGGTACAAAAGTAAAATTTCACAAACAGGGTCTCACATGTGGTTTGTCCGGTCACCTGAAACATCAGTGATAATGGCAGGGGGAAGAAGGGAGGGATGTTGAACCAGGTGAAAATAAGACAACATGGATCTATCTTTATGCTAAGTACATAACTTTCATATCTGATGTCTACTTTCATGTGATTCAACCTTTGAAACAGATTCACAATCTGAAGAACATCCAGGTGGCATCAAGGAATAACACTCCTGAGAACAAGTGGAACCAAAAGAAGACCATGATCTGGACTCACGTTTGGTTTGTAATGAGATACAAAGGTACGGATGTCATAAATGGGAACTATCGTCATGAAGGCTGTAGGAGTAGCCACTTCTCTTATAGAATGACCTTTTGGTTTTGCCTGTACAGATAAGCCCAGTTTATTACAGAAAAAGTAAATGTTCTGAAAGCCATTTAGAAGGTGCGACTTTCGATACGCTTTTACCAGTTTTACTTATTAAACTCTGTCTGTCGTACAAACTGACTGAGGTGGCTGAGGTCCAAAAGTGGCCTGAGGTGTCGTCTTTTTTTTGGAATGAAAATGAATCTGGACTAGACTCCGGATACTAACTGGTCTTGTGGGACCTGTTGGATGACTTTTTCCTGGTAACTTAAGAACTTCTGTTGGTGCAGATTGCAACTGACTTTTCCTCTTTGGAGGATAAGAAAAGGGAATGGAATAGCCTCTGGCCATTATTCTTAACACCCAGGAATCCATTGTAATATTTATCCAGGTTTTTGGGTGTAAGGAGTAATATCACCCCCAACTGCACTCAGGTAACTCTTCAGAAGCACTGGTAGGGTTTCTCAGTAAAGGGACATTGAAACCCTAGTTAAGCAGTCTGCCTCTACCCCTACAGTAACATTCATCTGAGTTGCCTCCCCCTTTGCCCAGAGGGAAAGGCCTGTCTTCAGGAGTGTGCTGGTGATAACCCTGTGATTTTCTGAAATTAATATTTTACCACCCCTTTGAATTTTAGAAAAGGTCCTTTGAGAGGAACAGAAGCGGATTCCAATGGCAAACGGGGTTTTGCCACCTTGTTCACAATTAATAAGTGTCTCTAACTTTTGGTCCAAAAAATGAAGTTCGTTCTAAAGCTTTGCAAAATCGCACAGGTACATCCAAGCATACAAATGCATGATTAAGCAGGTGCCTACACTGGAAAGCAGACACATGGCTGCATTAGACGTAGACTGCAGAGTAGACAGTTGCAGGTCCACTGTTTTATGAAACTACTGGTAAATAACATGAGAGAGACTTGGTAAGCTCTTTGGTTAGGTCCCTCTGAAAACATTTCATATGGGCAAGCTAGTTCAGCACTCTAAGTACAAAAGTCACTGAAGCTATGCCCATTTCCCAAACCTGTCCAACACCTTCCTTGTTAGGGAGTGGACAGAACAACTCTTCTCAGACAGTTTTTTCTTCATGGCTGCTGCTACTGCTATGGTCTCTGTCGGTGGTTCCTTGCTCCAGTGTTTCCTGTCTTTTGGGCCTACCAAAAATTCTGTTTTTTTGGGGATAGGTTTCACTGCCTCACAGTCCTTCTATGCCTGCTAAGTCACCAGGTCTATAAGGGCATCAGTGGGCGGTACTACCCAGAACACATATAAGCCAATAACTAAGGAACAGAGATACTTCTGGTGAAGGAGTTTCAGTGGACCAACCCCACATTGTCTCATCCATTCTGAGATGTCACCAAAGGTGATACCTTCTAGAGGTTTCTTGAGGAACCTTCACCTTCATTGATATCTGTGTATCCTGTGACAGACTCTGGACAGGAGTATAGGTGTTTCCATTTAAAGTCTGTTTTTTAGGACCTTGTCTTGGGAGAATCTCAGGAGGCAGGTCTGAACCAGACTGGGAACTTGAGTGACAAGTATTTTCTAGGCCTAAACAGGGCCGGGCGTAGCTGAAATAGCGCCCTAGGCGAAGTAGTGCTTTAGTTTCCCTTAAGTCCCACCCACACCATACTCATGAAACACCCACAAGTAGGTCACTCTCCATGAAAGCCACTCAAATTATTTTCGTCAATTACTTTAATGCATGAAAATCAGTAAACTCTGTCATACTATAGGAAGAAAATATAAAAATAAAAATTAAGGTTGTCAAGCCATGAACAAAAGTAATTCTGGTCTACCTGCTCTAACAATACTGTGCATTATGGCAGTGTGTATTAAATCACATCTTAGTCAAGGGTTCAGTTTTTTTATGATTTTCAAAGGAATTCTAATAAGCACTTGAAATTCAGACTGCCTAATTAATGCGTGCCTTCCAATGTTTACATTTATATTACTGACAGTTTGCTTTACTTGCTTCTACTATGAGTTCTCACATTACAAATCACAAGAAACCAACTTGCTGTGCAAAATTGCTCAATGAACCAACCACATGAAAAAAATTAAATGCGTTTTTGCAGGGGAACAAGCAGCCCTTTCCTCACAAGTCCTGAACGTACATTTATACATCTCCACAATCACACAAACATGAAGAAGAGAGAAATATTCCAAAAGAAATTAATCATTTTGGTGCATACTTAAACACTGCACCAGCAGTGATCTACTACGGAAAACAATGATTGTTGACTCAACAGTGGAAAACAGGCAACCACTGTAATATTCTTACTTCCCCTAACCCCATTACCCCAGATATGCATAAAATCCATGTTGCCTGAAGCTGCAGTATGCACTGCTTAGTGGGCATTCATTACTGACTGCATTGCAAACAAGAAAACAACAAACAATATCTCCCTGCTCCTAACACATACAGATTTATTGATTTTCTTATTTTATTTCATTTTGCTTATTTGCTTGCTTGCATTTCTTTACTAGGGACATCAGACTGCATATTAAACAACCTCTTTTCAATGGATGCCCATGGAGATAAACTTCAGTGCTCTCAGAAATAAAATAAAGTCTATAACATGGGTTGCAAAGAAAAAAATTACATAAAACTTCAAAATGCTGACTGTGCTTAAGGTCAGCCGTGCCCCAGGCCTCCACTGAAAATGTATTTTTGCCCAGTCGGATAATTGTGGCCAACAAATGATAATAAGTACATAAACAAACAGTACTGACTGTCTTGTAGACTTCAGAGGGGAGATCTCAGTCTTGCTTACCATGCCATTAGAGACCACATGGTCCTGCACCTCCTGCATAAACTTATATTTTTATTTTTTGATTAGAAGACCATCTCCATGTGGAGTTTTTCAAGACAAGAAGTAATACAGTAGGTAAAGTGATAGTTTATCTCTACAGTATCTAGATTTTTCTCTTTAATTACAACAAAACTGGAAACAAGGCCTAAATCTTCACCAACAGATAAATAAAACATGGTAGAAGAAGAAGTTTATAACTAAGTACCTCCCAAACCTCTGGAATAAACTTCATGTAAATGTTAAGTAATGCAACGTCTAGGAGCACGAAAAAAAACGTAGTGGATTAAAAAAACCCAAATAAAAGAACCACAATCCACGTCCAAATGGCTGAAGATAAACATGTATTTAATAAATAAGCATTTTCATTTTGCAACAACTCAAACTCATTAAAATGCCTGAAGTTCTGAGTTTGAGTTGTTGCAGAAGAAAAGCAATGTATCTTGCTATCTTCCCCTTAAGCATAATGAAGATGACTGGATTGGTATCCACTAATGTACTCTAGGCAATTATGACTGGTATGTCCTCCCCCAATTGAAAGGAAGTGCAACCTGAGAGAGGGCACTGGCAAGGTTTAAATGTTCATAAGACTTAACCTTGTAATATCTATGAATCTGTGAAACATCACTGTTTGATTGTCTAGCAGGGCATGTTATATATTCTCCATCTACCATAGAAGTTGAAGGTACGCTGCTAGGTACTCTATTTTTTATTCATCTTAGAGCAGTGACCCTTTAGATAAACACAGTTATGTGAATATATGCACCATAAAAGTAGACATTCAAACAGTACACTGCTGCAGGACAACCTGCCCTCATCTATACCTCTGGGTTTATACTTAACACTTGGTCAAACAGCTTCATGTATAGTTAAGTTCAGTATCAGATGGAGTATATATCTACAGGTGGAGGTTTGATATAATGTATTCATGTTTGTGCTATCTTCACTCATGTGGACTTATACAAATTAAATATATCACCATTCCTCTCAACTGAAACTACAAAGGAATGCTTATAATTTCTTCTAGCTCCTAAAACTATCTGCACTGTAAGAACAATGCAAATTTATAGGGTCCAAATATATTTTAAACTATGCACTCGTTCATAATCTATGGTGCTCTGAAAGTCCACAAATACTGTAAACTGTACAGCATCTGATTCTAGTGTTTGTTACACTTTTATTCTCAAGCTTATGTGCCACTCACTCAACCTACTTATCAATCATTCTGTCTTTTATATGGGGGAGAAAAAGGATTAAGGGTGTAGCTCTCAACCAGTCAGGGACAAATCTCTGCAGAATCCAAGAATAATCAGGACTAATCAGGGACACAAAATAGTTCTATTAACTTGAGAAACTGACAGAATAAAAGAATTCCAGCTAATATGCATTTTCTGAAATAAGAGAAACCTATATCTCTTATTTGTTGTCATTGTTTAGTAAGTGCAGTTCACCTCCTTTTCTACAAAAGTCACCAGTTTTAGGGGGGTTTAAGATGGACAGAGATAAAATTTGAGTCAAAATCAGGATCAGAGGTTGACACCACAGAGGTGTTTACAATAATCACTCATCTGAAAAATGCAGCAGAAAAGACACTGCAAGCCAAACAGAAACACTAAGAAAAAAGTACAGTTTTGTACCTACCTTTATAAATGTAGATCTTCGAGTGTTCACACTGCTGCAGTCATCACACCTGGGTTATCTGCCGTCAGGCGGTCCTGCAGTCAGCCCAAGTTCCAAAGTCTTGGTCCGGCGTCGGTTGCTGTCGCTTCTTCCCTGACATCAGTGTGACAGGGGTATAAAAGAGGCAGCCGACACCATTTTCTTCAGTTTTTCTTGCCCCAGATGTCAGGTGCCCCCAAATAGGAAGGCAATACATAATCCTAAGTAAATTACATAAGTAGAAAACAATAGCTACAGCTGTAAGCAAATACACCATATAGAAATACATCTTAGAGATTGTATAAACAGGGAGCTATATATAAAACCCAGGTAAAAAGAGGGGAATGTGGGAGGGTAACCAGGACTGCAGCAGTGTGAACACTCGAACATCTACATTTACGGTAGGTACAAAACTGTACTATGTTCGTCGTGTTACACTGCTGCAGTCATCACACTTGGGTTAAATCCCAAAGCTAAGGCTGGGCGGTTGGTACTAAACAGGGTTTGGAGAAGCTAGTAGGCCCTGCAAAACTACAGTGGCAAAGCCAGCTCTGGTTTTTGAGTATAGAGGTAAGTGGTAGTGCTTGGTGAAGTGTGCACTGAACTCCAAGTTGCAGCTTCCAAAATATCCTTGGTTGGTACCCCTCTGAGGAAGGCTGCTGATGTTGCTGTAGCCCTGGTGGAATGAGGCCTAATGTTACCAGGTACAGGTTTCCCATGGTGTGTGTAGCAGAAACGGATACAATGTCTTATCCATTTTGAAATGGTCTGTTTTGATATAGGCTTTCCTTGAGATCCTGCAGCATAGGATACAAAGAGCTGATCAGATTTTCTGAAAATGAGAAGTTATGTACCTACCATAACGTTCCATGTTAGTTGTCTTCTCTCGCCTTCTTTCTTGCTGGATGGGTTCGGAGCCGATCCTCTGCTCCGACTCGGCCACTTACTAAAGCCCGAGAGCTTATTTTACCGGCAACCCTATATCCCATGATGCTAGGCGATAATTCCCCAGATCTCGTTTGGAAGCTGAAAAACCTAGCATAGGCCAATAAAACAAAATCCTCCAACTGGAAGGAGGAGGAAGAGGGATAAACCCCCCCAAAGATTATTATCTACACTATATATATCCTAGGACACCTGAACAAAGGAATAAAAGGACCCTTCAAGGAAGGGAAGATCTTCTCGGTCTGTCCAGGCTAGGGGGATGGTGGGTGGGATGCAAGAAAGAAGGCGAGAGAAGACAACTAACATGGAACGTTATGGTAGGTACATAACTTCTCAATGTTAAGTTGTCAATCTCGCCTTCATTCTTGCTGGATGGGACCGCGTCCCTAGCACCTTCATCCTGGGTGGCTCATTGGAACAGACTCTTAAGAATGGTGGAACCAAATGTTGCTCTGTCCCTGGAGGCCATGTCCAATTTGTAATGCGAAACAAAGGTATTAGGAGAGGTCCATGTGGCTGCCGCACAGATAGTGTCTATTGGTAGTCTAGCTTGAAAAGCTGTAGATGTAGCTAGTGCTCTAGTTGAATGGGCTTTTGGCTTAGAAGTTAATTCCCTGCCTCTGAGTTGATAAATAGATGTAATCACAGAAGACAGCCACCTAGATAGGGTTACCTTGGAAACAGGAAGGCCTTTCTTATTTTCTGCGTACGATAAAAACAGTTGATCAGACTTTCTTATTTGTTTGGTTCTATCCAAATAGTATAGGAGCTGGCGGTGAACATCTAGATAATGTAGCTTTTGCTCCGCTCTATTAGTATAGTTTGGGAAAAAAACTGGGAGATCAATTGATTGATTTAAATTTGTTCTTGAAGCCACCTTGGGTAAGAAGGATGGATTAGTCCTTAGAGAAACTCTGTCTTTATGGAAGATTAAGTAGGGAGGACGAATGCAGAGGGCGTGAAGCTCTGATACTCTCCGATACTCTCCTAGCAGAAGTAATGGCGACTAGGAAAAGTGTCTTCCAGGAAAGAAATTTCAATGAACCTAGCTGCTGAATCTAGCTTTGTTTATATGCTTGTTGTTTGTTTGCTTGTTATTTCCCTGGAACGCTAATTCCACCTAATACGCGGCTTCTCAGCGCTTCTGTGGATCACTAGTGATATCTGCATTGCTTACTGTACTTATTTCCTTGTTTCACTTGAAAGAAAGTTACTGTTTGTCGTTTTTGCATTTAAGTTACCTGTAACACATTGCACTTAAGTTACCTGGCACTTGCTCGCTAAAGCAATTATATAAGTCAGCACTAAAAATTAAAAGCACTACACCCTCACTCCCCACTGGCCCTTGTTTTCAATTATTAAGGAATTCCCAATATTATTCTAGCATGTCCAAAGGTCAGTTGCCAATCTCCTCCGGTCCAGCTGGTGAATCTGGGAATCTTGAGGCAATGTTACAACTGCCTCATGTACACAGACAACCCTCTCCTCCTCACAACAAATTCCAACACGTGAGAGATGCAACCATATAGCCAAACTGGAGGCTAAGCTCTCTCATCTCAGTACTGGCATAACCAGTCAGGAGGAGAAGGAAACCACACTCACTACAATTCCAGTCTCACATAGACCTACCACGACAGCAAACCAAACACATAATCACACAAAAACATACTCGGAGGCTCTAAATAAAGATCTGCCTAAGCAGCAGAGGCCTCCAAAGCAGACACCCAAGCAACCGCTACCCCAAAACAAAACATGTGCAACACATATCTCACAAAGCCAGTGTGCCGAACAGTCACAGCCCTTAAGACTAAACAACACACCTGATACACTTGTAATAGGTGACTCTATCGTCAGGCACACTGATGTCCCGCTCAGCCAAGGAGAGGGTCACGGTGAGCAGCCTGTCTGGCGCTAGGATCCGCCACATAACACAAGCACGCAGGTCACTCCAAGGCAAGTACAAATATGACTCAGTCATTGTCCATGCTGGTGTGAATGACCTGAGACGTACCTCCCTGGACTACATGAAAAGAGACATAAAGGAGCTCTCTGAGCATGTAGCCCAGGCTGGTATGACCCTGACCTTGAGTAGCATCTTACCCTCACCAAGAATGATGCCACAATATGAAGACAAGATGATCAATTTCAACAATTGGCTTAAGTACTGGTGTCATTCAAAGGGGATCCAATGCCTGTCAGCTTGGGATGATATGCTCGACAAGCCACGATGCTTCGCTAGGGACGGCTTGCACCTGTCACCCCTGGGCTTTTGGATATTGGCAAAGGCTCTTGCTACCCCCTTAGTGCCTTTTTTAGGCAAGGCTCAAAAGACAAACCCACCTCCATAGGTATCACAAGGGATAAGAAACTAAGAGTAATGCTACTCAACGAAAGAAGTCTAAACCTCAAGATGCACGCACTCGAAACTCTCCCTAGCATGGAGAACATCGATATCTGTGCAGTAACAGAAACCTGGTTCAGGGCTCCTGAGAGCACCCCAGCACTACCAGGTTATACCTCATACCATGCTTTTCGGCCCCAAAACTTGGACAGAACCACAAAAGGAGGGTGAGTATCAATATTCATCAAAGATACTCACACCTCCAGGTTGGTGGCAAAGCATGAAGCATCAGAGACTATCCATGTGCAAATAACAGTGGGTAAAACTGCCTTCCAGTTTATAGCCTGCTACAGACCACCCTCCCAAACCCAGGAACCCCACTCGGCCTTTCTGAGAACACTGGAAAATATGAAGGTCTCTCCAAACACCATTATATTGGGCGACTTCAACTACCCAAACATAGACTGGGAGCATTACTCTAGCTCCAACACCCTAGCCCAAAGGTTCCTAGAATTTATAAACTCAAATGCTATGGAACAACTTATTACCACTCCCACAAGAGGGGAAAAATAGAAGTTATGTCCTTACCATAACGTTCCATGTGGAGTGTTCATCTCGCCTTTGTTCTTACACATGGGTTCGGAGCCGATCCTCGGCTCCGTGTCGGCCGCTTGCAAGCTCTGCATCGAGAAGAAGCTCGAGACAACCTAATACCCACAATCCCCCTCTGCCTTTACCTCAGATCTAGTTTGCAAGCAAACTAGCAGTCAGAGAGAGAAACACTCATGCCAATATCACATATGCACAGAAACTAAGAGTCTATATATATACATACATATATATATATATATATATATATATATATATATATATATATATATACATGTCAACCATATATACAACAACTGCAATGCAGAAGCAGAATGCCCCAGACCAGGCACCAAACTGAACGTTCTTCCTAAGGGTGGGAGGGTGGGAATGTAAGAACAAAGGCGAGATGAACACTCCACATGGAACGTTATGGTAAGGACATAACTTCTATATGTGATAGTGTTCAATCTCGCCGTTTGTTCTTACACATGGGTAGCGTCCCTAGCTCCTTGTTCCTGAGGAACTCACGGAAGGACGTTCTTGAGCACAGTGGAACCAAAGGTTGCCCTGTCCCTAGAAACCTTGTCTACCTTATAAGGAGAAATGAATATATGTGGTTTAGACCAAGTAGCAGCCGCACAAATAGCGTCTAGTGGTAGGCGAGCTGCATGAGCCAGGGATGTAGACACTGACCTTGTGGAATGTCCTTTGGGTTTGTGTAAAAGAGTTTGATCTGAAGAATCATAGACATAGATGATACAATCAGTTAACCATTTAGAAAGAGTTCTTTTAGTAACCGCTACTCCTTTTCTGTTATCAGCAAAGGCTACAAAAAGTTGATCAGATTTCCTGTGATCTTTTGTTCTATCCAAGTAAAACCTTAGTTGTCTGTGGACATCTAATTTGTGTAACATATACTCCATTTTATTGGAGTGATTCTTGAAGAAAGTGGGTAATTCAATGGACTGATTAATATTGTTAATAGAACAAACTTTAGGAAGGAAGGATGAATTAGTGCTAAGAGAAACTCTGTCAGAGTGAAAGATCAAATAAGGGTGTTTAATGGAGAGCTTGAAGTTCAGATACTGCTAGCGGATGTAATGGCTACCAAAAGAGAGTCTTCCACGACAAAAATTTCAATGGGCAAGAGGAGGCTGGTTCAAAGGTGCAGCATCAACTTAGATAATAATAAGTTTAGACTCCAAGGTGACGTAGGAGATCTAATTGGTGGTCTAATATGAAAAGACCCTTTTAAAAAGGCTTTACAAAGTCTGTGGGCCATAACAGGAGCCCCACATTCTTCCACATGGAAATTAGAAATGGCAGCCAATTGAACTCTTAATGTGGCAGGAGAAGCACCCTGATGGAACAATTCTGTTAAAAACTCTAATATTTTATTCAAAGGAGCTATAACAGGGTCCACTTGCTGTGTATTTGCCCAGAATACAAAGCGCTTCCATTTACTAGTATATGTTTTAGTAGTGGAAGCTTTATGAGAAGCCACTAATATATTCTGAACTGCAGGTGAAAGAAGATCAGACCTGGCTAAGTTGGGAATTGGAGCAGCCAAGCTGCTAGATGGAGGGACAAGAGCGAGGGGTGGGGAGCCCCTGACGAGTGAGTCAATAGATCTGGCTCTGGGTCCAGGATCCAGGGTCCCCGAATGCAGTGTGTCATGAGGAAGGGGAACCAAATTTGACGAGACCAGAATGGGGAATGAGGATTATTGTCCTGTGTAGGTTGTTGGCTTTCTGGAGAAACTTTGTGATCAGGGGGAAGGGAGGAAATGCGTACAGGAGACCCGGGTGCCAATCGTGAATCAGTGCGTCCCTGGGGACTTCCCCTGGAGGGGGTAATAGGGCAAAGTAGCTCCTGCATTTGGCGCTCATTGGAGACGCAAACAGATCGCAGGAAGGCTGGCCCCACGCGAAAAATCTTTTCGCAACTGACTGTTTTAGGGACCACTCGTGCGGTAACAGTATTGCTCTGCTCAGCCTGTCGGCTATGACGTTGGATGACCCCGGGATGTGCGTTGCTATCAGAAAGTGACCCGTGGACTCCGCCCATTGCCAGATTCTCATGGCCTCTCTGCATAGCTGATAGGACTTGGTTCCCCCTTGCTTGTTTATGTACCAGACTACAGACATGTTGTCCGTCTGAACTGCAATAGTTCCCAGAGGAAGAAGGGGAGCAAAGTGTTGCAACGCTAGAAACACTGCCCTCAACTCTAGAACATTGATGTGCAGATTGTACTCTAAATTGGTCCATTCGCCTTGGACTGTCTGTCCCTGAAAGATGCCCCCCCACCCTATCAGGGAAGCGTCCGTGGTCACCGTAGCTGTCGTGGGTAGCACAAATGGTCTCCCCTTGGAAAGGTTGCAAGTCTGAAGCCACCAGTTTAGGTGTGATTTGCATGTGTTCGTTATAAGAATCTCGTGTGTCAGAGGTAGTTGTTGGAACGACCACTGTGCAAACAGTAGCCATTGTAGGACTCTCATGTGCAGTCTTCCCAAGGGTATTGCAATAAGAGAAGCTGACATGAGTCCCAAAACCTTCAGTACCAGTTTTGCTGGGGATTTCCTGGACAAAAGAAGAAGACGTATGTGAGTCTGAAGTGAAAGTATCCTTTCTGGAGGAAGTCTTAGAATTAACTGATGTGTATCTAATTCCGCTCCTATGAATAAGATACGCTGTGATGGCTGTAGTAAGGATTTTCCGAAGTTTACGGAAATTCCGAGGTGAACACACAGTTGAAGAGTGTAGTCTCTGGCCTGTAATAGTTGACGCTGGGTGGTGGCAGAAAGGAGCCAGTCGTCCAGATACAGAAACACCTGGAATCCTAGGCGTCTCAAGTGAGACGCTACCACTGCCATGCATTTGGTGAAGACCCTGGGGGCTGAGGTCAGACCAAAGGGCAGGGCTCGAAACTGAAAGTGACTGGCACCCAGCCGGAAGCGCAAATGATCTCTGGATGCCCTGGCCATTTTGATGTGGTAGTATGCATCCTTCAGATCTATTGAGCACATCCAGTCGTCCTTCTGTAAGAATGGAAGGATCGATTGAAGCGTGACCATTCAGAACTTTTCTTTCTTGACGAAGGTATTGAGGTAGCTTAGGTCCAGAATGGGCCTCCAGTCCCCTGTTTTCTTTGGAACTAAAAAGAACCTTGAGTAAGTTCCGAATCCTCTTTGGTCCGCTGGGACTGGTTGGATGACTCTTTTTTTTCTAGCAGCTTTGAAATTTTTATAGCTGCTGGCTCTTGCAGATGGGGCGGCACATCTGGGAGTCTTTTCTTTGGAATGGGATAGGATAGAAATGGTATATTGTAACCTCTGGTAACTACGCTTTTTACCCACTTGTCTGTAGTTATGTTTTGCCAGGCCTGAGGGTATAAAGCTAAGCGACCCCCGACTGCCTCCAGAGCAGGACAGTCGGGCCTCCTCTCAGGAGTGCTGGAAAGGTTTACCAGGGAGTGTATCCCTGTCACCTTGATTCTGCGGACCCCCTCTGCCACCAGGGCGGCGTCTTCCACCTCTGCCCCCTCCTCTGCCTCTAGACGGGGCATCACCCTGTGTGCCTGGGAAAGATCCTTGGGGTTTTCGAAACCACATTTTTCCACCACGTTGCCCTTTGGGGTACGGTCTGGATGGGGTGGAAAAACGGACTCCGACAGCAGACAGAGTCTTTCCCTCCTGCTCACACCGGGTAAGGGTCTCCTTTACTTTGGGGCCAAAAAGAGTGGCACCGCCAAATGGGGCGTTAGTAAAGGAAGACTTGAAGGCTTCCGAATGAACATAAGCGCATCCAGGATTGTCTGCGAAGAGCAATCGCTGAAACTGCTGCCCTACTCGAACCTTCGCGCGTAAGAGATCAGCCTCATGGACGAGTTCACAATGGATGTAAGGGTATTAAGGTGCGCTGTCACTTTCTCTGAGACAGCAGCATCTGTAGTACCCTGGAGGGTATCTCCCAACTCTTTGACTAGATCCCTCTGTAGTCGTGTAAAGTGGGTCAAATAGTTCAGGGATCGCATGGAAAAAGCCGATGAACTAAAAATGCGCTTCCCATACCTGTCCATAGTCCTAGAATCTTTATTAGGCGGATGGACAGATGAGGAAGATTCCGACATCTCCTTTTTTGTGGCCGCTGCCACCACCATAGCGTCCACTGGAACTCCTTTTGTCAAGTAAGTCTTGTCCTGGGGTGCAGTGATATACTTATTAGGCTTCCTAGGGACTGGTTTCACTGTGTCAGGAGTTCCCACGCCCTTGAGCAATAAGTTCCATTAATTCATCGAAGGGCGGAGTGACCCAGGAGGAGGAAGGGCGAGCACCAAATGCCTTCAGCAAGACTGACTCATCCTCAGAAGGGGGGAGGGACTGCCAGTCACCTCTCTGTTTCAGGATCTCCAATGTGTCAGAAAAAGAGACATCTTCTGAAGGTGACTTAGGGGACCCTTCTGACTCATCCAAGTCAGTATCGGATGTCAAAGATTCTTGTGGAGAATCTAAGTGTCTCCTCTTACACAATCTTTTCCTAGGGACTTCTTCGTGGGGAGCATCCAAGAAGCCTCCGAGGAAGAGGGGCACCTCCAGGGGTGGCTGAGACACCGGTGCTCGACGCTTGGATGTAGCCGTGGGTGCAGAGGAGGATAACGGACCTTTATGGGGAGGAGAAGCTGATCCTGCTGACGTGGTTGTCTGGGTAGACAACACCTTCCTCATGAGGTCGAAAGCCCCCGGGTCCCGAGTCGAGGTATCTCCCGGTTCCGAAGAAATGGGAAGAATCCCCGAAACAGGCACCGAAGGCATCGACCCAGAGGACGGAACCGAGTCGATCCGCGCCGAGGCTCCGAGAGGGAGCGTCGGAACAGAAACATCGGTCCGACTCTCGGTCCCGGAACCAAGGATGGATCTTCGGCTCCGAGACTCCGGTACCGGATCGGATGGAGTCGAGGTGAACGGAGCCGACCGAGAAAAGGACGGTTCTGGCTCCGAGGGCTCCACAATCAGCAGCTCAGCTTCTTCCGGCTCCGAAGACTGGACAGGTCTCGGAGGAGGAACAGATGGAGATAACGGAAGGCCTTCAAGTCTCGACATCAATTGAGAGGAGACCGAGATGAGCTTGGATAAGGCCGTATTCTCCATTAACTTCTGCACCACACGGTCTACATCGGTGTCGGAGAGAGGTCGGGAAGAACGAGTCGAAGGTATCGAAGACGGAGCCGACCTCAACAGAGTCGGTGGAGGGAGCTCCATCACCGGTTCCAAGACTCGAGGCTCCGAAACTGCCAACAGTTGAACACTCGGCTCCGAAGTCTGTGGAACCGGTGATCTAACTTTACTCGAAGAGCTCGGAGCCGATGACCTGGGCTCCGACGTCTTCGATTCCTTCGAGGATTTGGATGCCTGGTCTGAAGCATCCAGAGCCTCCTGAAAGGAAGGTTTTAATAACCCCCTGTCCATGAGTTTCCTGCGCCTATCTGTCATGACCCTCCCACTAAAAGAGTGACAAATTGAACAGTCCTCTTGTAAGTGGAGAGGGCCAAGGCAGTAGACACAGGAACTATGGTTGTCAGTAACTGACATTTTTCGGCCACACTGGCAACGTTTAAAACCTGATTTAATTTTCTCAGACATCTTAAAGAAGAAACAGGTAAAGAGAAAAAGGTCAAGTCCAGTAGAGTGACAAATCCAGTAAATATGTCGAATCCGATAATACAAGTCAGTCCGGTTGTCAAATTCAAGTAAGGGGTGGTAGGCCCCGAAAAACTCTAATAAGTTTAATTAAACTTAACGGTACCGAGTATTTCTACCTTACCACACACACATACACTATGTCACCAAATAGTACTTTAGAATAAATTTTTCCTGAAAAATAACAATAATAAAAGTTATTTCTTATCTGAAGTTGCTCGAGCTCGATCCCAGTGATGCGAACGCAGCAGCGGCAAACTAGATCTGAGGTAAAGGCAGAGGGGGATTGTGGGTATTAGGTTGTCTCGAGCTTCTTCTCGATGCAGAGCTTGCAAGCGTCCGACACGGAGCCGAGGATCGGCTGCGAACCCATGTGTAAGAACAAACGGCGAGATTGAACACTATCACATCATACTGGACCTGATCATCACCAACATGGGGACTCTATGCTCCAGACCAGAAGTGTATCCCTCACTGGTAAGATCAGACCATAAACTAATCTCACTGGATATTCACATCCCGGCCCCACCCCCTGCCCAGAAAACCACAGTGAAAAACTTCTCTAAAGCAAATTTCACACTCCTCAAAACCGAGGTGGAATCCTTCAAAGCCCCCAGGCCTGTGGAAAATAAGGCCCAGACCGCAGAATCCTTTATAAACGCATTCTAGGAACACCTTCAGGAATGCATGGATCATGCGATCCCAAATAAAACCAAGACCCAATCCTCCAAAGGCAGACGTCCTGTCTGGTGGACCCCAGCCATAAACAAACTATACAATAGAAGGAGGAAGCTACTAAATGATAGAGCAAAATCCCTAAAAGGGAAGGCATCACTGATCAGTATTAGCAAAAAACTACGGGCACACATAAAATTGTCTAAGGCCAGCTTCTAGAGAAAAATTGCACAGGACACTAAGGATAATCACAAGGCTTTCTTTAGTTATGTTAGGAACCTGGGTGGTAATTCCCAGATATGCTCAGAATTAGTCCAAAATGACAAAAGATACACTGAACCCACAGACATTGCCAACATCCTAGCTGACAGGTTCAGCGCAAACTTCTCCCTCCCCACCAAAAGGGCAAATATCTATCCCAGCAGAGTGCTGCCCCCCCTGACATCTCAGATGCTCAGGTAAGAGCCACCCTCTCCAAAGCAAAAACACAGCATCAATGGGACCAGACAGTGTCCCGGGCTGCGTCCTACATGAACTCCAAGAAGAGCTAAACCCAAACATAAAACTACTGTTCAATCTCAGCCTTACTACAGGATATGTGCCCAAAGAGTGGCGTACAGCAACAGTGGTCCCTCTCCATAAAGGTGGTGCCTCAACGGATCCTGGAAACTATCGCCCCATAAGCCTGACTAGCTTGGTCTGCAAAGCTATGGAAAGGATCATCATGGACCTCATAAATAAAAATATTGGGGACCTACAGACACTGGATCCTACCCAGTTCGGCTTTGTTACGGGCAGATCCTGCCTCTTAAACCTGGTTGATTTCTTTGAAACAGTCACCAAGGCCATTGACGAGGGGAAGGTGGTCCACACAGCCTACCTGGACCTCAAAAGCCTTCGATACAATACCCCACTGGCATTATAGATAAGCTCACCAGCTTAAATATAAACCCCTATGTCACTAGATGGATTGCAAACTGGCTCAAGGACAGAACCCACATGGTTAGAATTGCTGGAGCCATGTCATACTCCAAACCAGTTACAAGTGGTGTCCCACAAGGCTCAGTCCTGGGACCTCTCTTGTTCGGTATATATTTCTCGGAGGTACAGGCCAACACGGAAGGACTGTGGCTGACCAAGTTCGCAGATGACTGCAAACTGGGCGCCATAATAGACTCTCCAGCCGATACAAGCATCCTCCAAAAGGGCCTTATAGAAACAGACAACTGGTGCCAGAGCCATGGCCTCAAGCTAAATGCCAAAAAGTGTATAGTCATCCCCTTTGGCAAAAACAAAGTGCCCACAAATTACCACATAGGTGGTAATCCATTAAGTACAGAAGTAGTAATTAGGGACCTGGGGACCCAAGTTGATAGCAATCTCTCATTTGACAACCACGTGGCCAAAGTGGTTAGAAAAACATTTTATATAGCCCACCTAATCATGAAGGGATTCAGATCTAGATCAGGGGAGGTCATCGTGCCTCTTTACTCATCCCTCGTCAGGCCCATAATTGAGTACAATGCCCCTTTTTAGGATGTACCTTACCAGACACCTGCAGCAACTGGAAAGACCCCAAAAATACCTCACCAAGAGGATCAAAGGGCTCAAACAGATGCCATATGCTGCCTGGTTAAAGAAACTCCAGCTCTACTCAGTGGCATACCGCCTGTTCAGAGGCGATCTGTGCCTGATGTATAAAGCCATGTCCAACCCGGAATTAATGGACATGCTGCACCTCAGAAAATCCAAATCCCATCGAGCTACGCGCTCGAGAGACTCGAACCTCAGCACTGAAATAAACAGGACATGCTGGAGGGACAGATTCATAAGCCAGAGGCTCCCTTCACTCTGGAATAAAATCCCAGTCCAGGTTAGGCAGAGTCCCTCATTGACTCTCTTCAAGAGGAATCTTGATGAGTGGATGGGAGATCGTAGGTTTACCCCGGGTATCACTTCTGTGTCACTGTTAGACAGAGGGACAGTATACTAACCTCGAAAAAGGGCATAGCAAAATAAATTTAAAATGGGTGGCGAAAGCCAAACACATTCTGGCTAGGCTTATAAATGCCCTAGGGCAGATAGCCTAGTATGAACCTATGAACCTATCAACAGGAGGCCGCAGGTTCAAAGGGGGGGGAGAATCAAGGATGTTAAGACTAAATTAAGATCCCACTGAGGTGGAAGGTCTTTGATCGGAGGCTTAAGTAAATATACACCTTTAAGGAAGGCTTTGCAAAGCTTATTGGACATGATGTTGTGGTCCGATAAGCCTATATGAAAATTCGATATGGCTGCCAACTGAACCTTTACTGGAGAGGCAGAAGACCCTGAATGAAAAATTTCGGCTAGGAAGTCTAAGACCGAATGAATTGGGGCAGTAAAGGGATCTATATTCCTTGCCTTTGCCCAGAAGGAGAAACGTTTCCATTTACTAGTGTAAATCCTTCTGGTGGAAGATTTAAGGAAAGCTACTATGATATCCCGAACGGGATTAGAAATCATAGGAAGCCTGGCTAAGGACGGAAGTGGAGCAACCGAGCAGTGAGGTTGAGAGACTGTAGGGATTGGTGCAGCTGCCCCGACTGATGGGTCAACAGATCTGGAGCTGGGTCCAGATGCCAAGGCTGTACCAAAAGATAATGATGTAGGAACGGAAACCATATCTGTCGAGGCCAATAAGGGGCAATGAGAATCAACTTGGCTCTCAAGGCAGTTGCTTTCTGAATTACTTGTGGAATTAGAGGAAAAGGTGGAAAGGCATAAAGAAGTCCCCGAGGCCAATCTTGGACTAGAGCGTCTCTGAGGGGATGGCCTGGAAGGGGGAAGAGGGTGAAGAAGTCGGGGCATTTGCTGTTTTGGGATGTAGCAAAAAGATCGCAGCAAGGAAGGCCCCACTTCTGAAAAATCTCTTCTGCTACTGATTGTTTGAGAGACCACTCGTGTGGCATGAGTATAGCTCTGCTCAACCTGTCCGCTATGAAGTTGGACTTCCCGGGGATATGCGTTGCTATCAGAAACCGCTGAGAGGAGATCGCCCATTGCAAAGTCTGAGTGCCTCTCGACACAGGGGATAGGACTTGGTTCCGCCTTGCTTGTTGATATACCACACTACGGACATATTGTCCGTTTGGATTGCAATAGCTCCTAGGGGAAGAGAGTCGTGGAGGGCTTGCAACGTTAAAAGCACTGCTCTCATCTCTAGGACATTTATGTGCAGGTGGCGCTCGAAAGGTTGCCAAGTGCCATGGACCATCCTGCCCTGAAAATGTCCCCCCGACCCGATCAGGGAGGCGTCCGATGTCACCGTGGCGACCGGGGAAGGAGGAACAAAGGGTCTGCCCTGATGGACTTGAGGGGACAATATCCACCAGGACAGATGACTTTTGCAAGTTTGAGTTATCATGATCTTGTGGTGCATGGGGAGTTGCTGAAAAGACCATTGGGCGAAAAGCATCCACTATAGAAGACGCATGTGAAAACGTGCAAGGGGAAGAAGTGTTATGGCGGCCGCCATAAGACCCAATACTTTCGGGGCATAAGAGGCCTGAATTTTGTTGCTCTGAAGAAGAACATGGACACGGTTTTGAATATCTAAGACTCTTTGATCTGTTAACTTTGCTGAAGTTGTACGGTGTTTAAATTGGCGCCTATAAAGGTAATAGACTGACAAGGCGACAAGGCAGACTTTTCGAAATTTATAGAGATTCCTAGCCCTCTGCAAATGTGAATGGTGTAAGCTCTGGCTTGGAGAAGTTGATGCCTGGTGGTGGCAGTGAGGAGCCAGTCGTCTAGATATGGAAACACCTGGAATCCTTGCCATCTCAGGTGAGCCGTAACCGCTGCCATACATTTGGTGAACACTCCGGGGGCTGTAGTGACACCAAAGAGCAGGGCTCTGAATTGGTAGTGACTGGCCCCCAGCCAAAAGTGGAGAAACCTTCTGGAGCGCCTGTGAATTTTGATGTGATAGTACGCATCCTGAAGGTCCACGGAGCACATCCAATTGTCCTTGCCCAGAAAGGGCAGAATGGACTGTAGCGTGACCATCCGGAATCTTGTTCTCTTTACAAACTTGTTCAGTTTGCTGAGATCTAATATTTGTCTCCAGTCCCCTGTCTTTTTTGGTACCAAAAAGAACCTTGAGTAGATTCCGGATCCTAGTTGGTCTGCTGGGACTGGCTGGATGGCTCTTTTTGCTAGCAGTTTTGATATTTCTGATACTGCTAGTTCCCTTAGACCGGGTGGAACGTCTGGGAAGGGTTCCCTTTTGTTGAATTGGGGTTTGGATAAAGGGAATTTTGTAACCCTCGGATATGATCGACTGTACCCATTTGGCTTGAGTAAGGGAAAGCCAGGCTATTGGGTACAGCGACAATCTTCCCCCGACTGCCTCCGAAGGTGGACAATCGGGCAACATCTCAGGGATGCTGGAAGGGTTTGTCAGAGAGAGGCTCCCTGCTACCCTGGTTCTGCGGACCCCCTCTGCCCCTAGGGCGGCGTCTGTTGTTGTTACCCCCTCTGCCTCTGGGGTAAACTGACCTCTTGCGTCAGGTGTGACTCCTTGAGATTTGCGGAACCACATTTTCCCACCCTTCTGACCCTTAGGGTATGGTCTTGAAGGGGTGGAGAAACAGACTCCTACGGCAGAAAAAGTCTTGCCATCTTGCTCGCATCTGGTCAAGGTGTCTTTCACTTGAGGTCCGAACAAAGCCGAACCATCAAAAGGGGAATTTGTGAAGGACGCCTTGAAAGGGTCCGCGAAATTACACAGCCGCATCCAGGCGTGACGCCTTAAGGCCACTCCTGTGCCTGCGGCCCTTCTCGCTCCATCAGCTGCATATGAAATTAGATGCATGGAGGAGTTAACAATCGAGTTCAGGGTTCCAAGCTGTGAGTTTATTTTATCCTGGGACCCAGCAGCTGATGGATCCTGTAAGACTTCTCTTAACTCTTTGAGAATATCTCTCTGAAGGCGGGTGAAGTGACAGGTAATTCAGCGACCGCATGGCAAAGGTCGCTGAAGAAAACATCCGCTTACCATACCTATCCATGGTCCTAGAATCCTTATTAGGAGGATGGATAGGTACTGAAGGATCAGCTAGTTCCTTCTTGGTGGCTGCAGCCACCACCATGGCATCTGCCGGTACACCTTTTGTTAGGAATTGCTTGTCAACTGGTGCTGTGATGAATTTAGATGGCCTCCGAGGGGTGGGTTCCACCGAATCCGGGGCAGACCACGCCTTCCGAGCCACTACTTCCATAAGGGGGTCGAAAGGCGGAGACACCCAGGAGGTGGAGGGTCAAGAACCAAACGCCTCCAGGTACACCGACTCGTCCTTGGAAGGATTAAGGGAAGACCAGTTCCCCCTCTGCTTCAGGATTTCTAGGATGTCTGAGAAAGACACATCCTCAGAGGGGGACTTTGGGGATCCCTCCGACTCATCCAAGTCGGTGTAAGATGTAATAGACTCAGGGGAGTCCACATGCTTCCTCTTACATGTCCTCTTACGCGGAGGCTCCGCTAACAGGTCAGGAGATTCCTCGGAAGAGGAAGAAATTCCCAGTGGGGAAACCTGAGGCGTTGGATCTCTGGGTCCGGGAGCAAGAGAGTGGGAAGAGACATCAGAAGGGACTGTAGTGGGAGAAGCTGATGGAGCTGACCACTGACTATGCCCTGGGGCTAGTATGCTCCTCATCACCTCGAAGGCTCCCCTATCAGAAAGGCCAGAGGGCCCCCGCTCCGAAGAGGTAGGAACCCCAGGCCGCACCGACAGGGAAGGCTCGGAGGCCGATGTCGGGGCCGAGCTCACCAGCGCCGACGCTCCGAGAGGGAGAACGGGGTCGGACAATGGTCCGATGCCACTCGCCCCCTCGGAGCCGGCGAAAGAGATCAGGCGCCCGGATCCCTCCAATGAAGGTAATCAAAGAGGAGATCGGAGCGGAAGACGAAAAAGCCGAAGGGGGAGGTATCGGCTCCGACGCCACAACGGTCACGGCTCCGAGGAGCTCTGGCTCCGAACTCTGAGGGAGAGTCGAAGGAGGAAAAATAGGTGGAGTCGTAATAGCTACCGTCTGATGAGATGGGCTAGAAATAATCTGGGCCAATGCCTGAGACTTTAACAGCCTACTTACCACTCTCTCAAGGTTGTGATCTGAAAGTCTGGACGACCGAGAAGATCGGCTCCGATGGCTCCGCTCCGAGAGCAGGGGAGACCTCGGAGCCGAATGGATGGACTCCAATGAAGGGGATCTTGACCTCTTCTTAGATGGAGCCAACGGAGCTGAGGACACGTCGGCTCCAGCTGGAGCCGACAGCAAAAGCATGGGCTCAGAGGTATCGGCACCAAGTGGCACCGAGACTGGAACTTGTGACTCAAAGGGATCGGCTCCAGCCAGAGCCGATCTAGGCACAGACAAGGAGCCAGCAGCCGAAGGCTTAGTACTTGGAGCCGACTGTTTTGCTGGTTTCGAGGGCCTCCCCGACGCAGACTTAGTCGGGGAGCCCTCGGGCTTTAACAAGCCCCTCAGTATAAGTTTGTTCCTGCGCTCCTGCAGGACTCTTGGACTGAATGCATGACATACTGAACAAGAGTCCTGCAGGTGCAGGGGTCCCATGCAGTAAACACAAGAAGTGTGACCGTCTGTCAGAGACATTTTCTGACAGCACGAGTCACACTTCTTAAAGCCTGAGACCTTAGTTTCCTTAGGTTCCTTCGACATAACAGTGTCGAGGGTTCACAAAGGTAACAGGAAAAACACACACACACACACTCTCAAAAATTATAAATTAACAATAAAAATATTAATAGGGACACTGACACACCCAAACACTCCACAGGATCCCTAAGAAAAAATAGGAAAGGGGCAGGCTTAAGGCCTAACCTAAGAGTGGAGGGGGAGGGATATAGGGATAAAAAGGAAGACTTACCAGGAGCCGGTAAAAAAAAAAAACGCACCTCGCAAGCGAAAGCGGCAAACGAGATCTGGGGAGTTATCGCCTAGCATCATGGGATATAGGGTTGCCTCGAGCAGGTAAAATAAGCTCTCCAGCTTTAGTAAGTGGCCGAGTCGGAGCCGAGGATCGGCTCTGAACCCATCCAGCAAGAATGAAGGCGAGATTGACAACTTAACATCCTTTGTTTTATCCAAGTAGAAACTTAACTGCCTGTGAATGTCCAAAGAGTGTAGGAGCCTTTCCCCTTTATTCTGGGGGTTTGGATAAAAGGTGGGTAAATGAATGGTTTGGTTTAAAACCACACTGGATACTACCTTTGGCATAAAGGAAGGGTTGGCTTGTAAAGAGACTCTGTCTTGATGAAAAATGATGAAAGGCTCCACTGCCATTAGGGCCTGCAGCTCTGAGACTCTTCGTGCTGAAGTTATTGCTAGCAGCAGGGCAGTTTTCCATGACAAAATTTGTAAATCAGCTGAAAAAGCTGGTCAAAGGGCGGTAGTGTAAGTTTTTCCAAAACAAAATTGAGGTCCCAAGTTGGTGTTGGTGCTCTTCGGGGCGGTCTTATGTTCTTAGCCCCTCTGAGGTACTGTCTTAATAATGGATGTGAAAAAATAGGAGGATCCGTGTTGTGATGAGCTGAAATAGCTGAAGCGTGGATCTTTATAGATGAAAAGGAAAGGCCTTTGTGCAACATCTCAGTTAAATATTGCAGAATCTGAGGAATATTTGAGACAAGAGGATTTTGCCTTTAGCCTGGTTCCAGGCGCAGAATCTTTTCCATTTGTCTGAGTAGGTTTTCCTGGTGCTGGGTCTCCTGGCCTCCAGAATGACATCCATAACAGCTGTAGAGAGAAGTGTTGACTGGTTGTTTAGATAATCTGCCATGCAGCCGGATTTAAAGTCTTGAGCTGGCTGTGTAGAATCGGATTGTTTTGCTGAGCCAGCAGGTGAGGAATTTGAGGTAAAATACATGGTGGGCCTTGAGCCATGTTCCTTAATATTGGATACCAGTGTTGGCGTGGCCGGTCTGGAGCAATGAGTATCATTTGTGGCCTCTCTAATCTGGCTTTTAGCAGCACCTTTGCCAGAAGAGGCAGTGGTGGAAAGGCATACACTGTTAGTGTTTTCCAACTGAATGAGAGGGCGTCCACTTTCCAAGCTAGAGTGTGGTATGTCCTTGTGCAAAACTTTTGCAGTTGGTAGTTTTGGGGGGAGACAAACAGATCTATGTCTGGGCTCCCTCATTTTTGAGTTATCATTGTGAATACTTGTGGGTCTAGTTTACACTCATGAGGATCCATGTTATTTCTGCTTAGTTTGTCTGCCAATGTATTTTTCTTTCCTGGCAGGAATTGTGCTTGTAGTTGAACTTGGTAGGTCAGTGCTGTGTTCCACAAGGTCATTGCTTGCCTGCATAGGGGGTAGGAATGTGTCCCCCTTGTTTATGTACCACATCATTGTGGTGTTGTCCGTCTTTATTAGAAGTTGTCCTGGATGTAGGAGGTCCTTGAAAGCTGTTAGGGCATTTTGTACAGCTAGCATCTCTTTTTGATTGTTGTTGAGATGCATTTGATCTGCAGACCATTTGCCCTGAATACACTGTCCTGCCATGTGTGCTCCCCAGGCGTAATCCGATGCATCTGTTGTCATTGTTTGCCTGGCTGTAGGCAAGGTGAAAGGCTGACCCTTGTTGAGGTAACATGCCTGAGCCCACCATAGAAACTCCTGTTGAAGGCAGGGAATTAGTGGTATTATTGTTTCCAAGCTGTGGCTGTGTTGAGTCCATACGCTTTTCAGGTACCATTGTAATTTCCTCATATGCAGTTTGGCATATGGTATTAGTAGTATGCAAGATGCCATGAATCCCAAGGCCTGCAGAATTTTTCTTGCAGGGAGTTGGGTCTTTGTTGCCATCATTTTGAATTATTGAGTGAGTTGTCCTTGCTTGTCTGGCGTGAGATAAGCCATCTGGGCCATTGTATTTAAGCTGGCACCCAGGAATATTATGTCTTGTGTGGGCACTAGCTTTGACTTCTTTTCGTTTACTGTGTACCCTAGGCAACTTAGTAGGTTTTTTACAAACGCCAGATGTTTTAAAAGAATGCCCTTGCTGTCTGCTTGAATAAGGCAGTTGTCCAGGTATGGATATATTTGGATTCCTCTTTGTCTGCAGTATGCAATTACTGGTACCAGACATTTTGTGAAGACCCTGGGTGCAGTAGATAAGCCAAAGGGCAGTGCAGAGAATTGGTAATGAGTTGTACCTGCTATAAATCGGAGGTATCTTCTGCAATTTTGCCTGATAGGGACATGCAGGTATGCCTCCTTGAGGTCCAACGTTACTAGCCAAGCCTTCTTTCCCAGCATGGGAAGAAGTTGCTGTAGTGTGAGCATCTTGAATTTGGGTACTTCCAGGTATGTGTTTAGAATTGAAAGGTCCAGAATGGGTCTCCAGGCTTTGTCCTTTTGGGGAACCAGAAAGAGTCTTGAGTAAAATCCTTGTCCTTGCTCCTGTGTAGAAACCTGTTGAATGGCTCATGTCCATGAGTGCTGTAATTTGTCTTTGAGCCTCTGCCCGTTGATTTGATGTCAGGTTTGGCATTCCTTTTATCCTTGGTAAAGTGTGAAAGTGGAACCTGTATCCTTGAGTTACAATATTTAGGACCCATTTGTCTTTTGTGATGATGTGCCAATTGTCTGCAAAAAGTGCAAGTTTTCCTCCCAAGGGAGCTGCCAAGAGTGATTTGCTTGGCAGTCTGAGGGGTAAGTCATTGTGATTGTCTTCTGACAGTTTGAGACATGTCTTCTTCCTCCTTTCTGGGTTGTGGCACCTCATTGTCGTGGCTTGTGAGAGCCTTGTGGCTGACCTCTGCCCCTTGGGCGTCTGTATTTGTCCCTCTGAGGTCTGTCAGAAGCTGGAAAGGACCAGTTTTTGGTTGGCCAATTTCTGCTGAAACGAGGGGGTTGGACCTGTAAAAAATCCTTGACCGTCTGCATAGATTTTGCCTTATTCTCCATTTTCTTTAAAACCTCTTCTGCTTTCACAGCAAATAAAACATCCTGCTGTAAGGGTGCATCCAATAACTTTGCTTTAACATGATCAGGTAAAGTTTGTTCTTTTAAACAAGCATGCCTACGAATGACAGACCCTGTTACAGCTGCTCTGCAAGAGGCTTCCAATGAATCAAATCCACATTGCAAAGTATGTTTTCCCACTTGTTCTGCTGCATGCAACAAATCTTGCATTTCCTTGTAATCAGGCTGCTCTGTATGTGTGCTCATTTTTTGTTTTAATTGAGACATCAAATACTGTTGATATTTCAGCATGTGAAACTGGCAATTTAAGGCCCTCATAGCTAGAGTAACTGAGGTATATACTTTCTTTCCCCATCTGTCTAGTGCTCTAGAATCCCTTTCAGACGGTACAGGATTTTTAGCAATAGAGGCCTTAACCCCTGTGGGACCCTGGGAAATGGTTTCTGGGTCAGCAACAAGGCTTTTATATAGGAATTTATGTGAGTCAGGGACTCTGTAGTACCTGTCTGGTTTGGCTGGTGCAGGAGGTAATGAATCTGGGTTAAGGCTAGATTCTGAATAAACATCATCCACAATGTCTAACACAGGTGGAATAGCAAGGGGTCTGTGTTGGGGTAGTAAAAGGAACTCTCGGAGCCTTTTCTTAGAATCAGAGTAATCCTGGCCTTCCCAGTGGAAATGTTCCCTCATGGTATGTAAAGTTTCCCCAAAAGAGTAGTCTTCTGGGGGAGATGCTGAAGGAATAGACTCTTCAGCATCAGAGTCTTCATAAGGGGGAAAAGAGTACTCCTGTTCCTCAGAAGAATCTGAGGTAAAGGAAACCTGGTCAGAGGAAGTGTAGTCCTCCTCCTGTCTAGGCCTTTTGTTAGGTGGGGGATGGGAACCCCTGATTAGGGTAATTAAGTCTTCGGCCATCTTAAGCATCTGTTTCTTAGGCATGGGGCCTTGCACTGGAGACTGCTGTACATGCTTCCTTACTTTTAATGGAGTTTTCAGTTTTGCAAAGGATTTAATAGTCTGAAGACACCTTCAACAACTGACGGCCTTTCAACTGCACCGGAATCCCCATCAGCCATGGAGACGGAAGGGCTTAAAGATAAAGGCTCTGGAGGCCATGCAATCTCCGCTTGGGAGTCAGATGCAGGCTGGGGTTCTAAATCAGCGGTTGTCAGGGGCTGCGTAGGCGCCTCACTGAAAAGCGGAGAACCGGCGACTGGCCTAGCAGAGGCCTCGGTGTCTGGTTTGGATCTCGGCTGCCTGTCCTTATCTTTGCGTTTTTTATGCATCCCGGTTGTCAGTTGCTCCGACGGCATGGTATAATTAAATTTTCTACCAAAATAATGTCGGGCGAAATCAAACCGACATTTAATATTTCGTTTGTTAAACCTAGCACAAAACCAACATCCTGTGACGTCGTGGTCTTGGCCTAGGCAACGGATACAATAAGAATGAAAATCCCTATGAGGTATTTGCTTCCCACAAGAAATGCAATTATTAACTTTTTCTGACATCGGACTGAGGCAAGAAAAGGTTCCCCAACGGGGTACTTAGCTTTATTGAAGACTTCGGTCTGAAATTCGATTTGAAAATCTCAGGAGTCGGCCGACCGGCACTTGCGAACTGCTTCTGCTTTGGGCACCGCGCGGCAAGAAAGACTGAAGAAAATGGCGTCGGCTGCCTCTTTTATAACCCTGGCGCACTGACGTCAGGGAAGAAGCGACAGCAACCGACGTCGGACCAAGACTTTGGAACTCGGGCCGACTGTGGGACCGCCTGACAGCAGATAACCCAAGTGTGATGACTGCAGCAGTGTTACACGATGAACATCAATAAAACAATAACCGATGACATGGTGTGGTATATACTGAAGTTTTACCCATGGTTTGTGTGGTTTAATCACGAGGGCGAAGCCCGAGTGATTAAATAAAGCCAACCGTGGGTAAATTTCAATATACCACAACCACGGAGTTGGTTTTTGCTATTATAAAATGACATTATTTAAGAAAAAAAAGACTTACTTTTCTTAAATAATGTCTTTGTATAACAGTGCATTACTGTTCTTCCGCTGGTTGTGGTACACTGCTTAATTTTTTTTGATGTACTGAGCATGCGCCCCACTCCTACCCAGTACATCAATGCTTTGAAACGGAAGCAATGGAGAAAAGAGTCTCCATTGCTTCGTTTTTTTCTTTTTTATTTGTTTAAAAAAAAAAAAATGTTTTGAGCACTTTATATCAATGGAAAAAAGTCTGGGCGACCGGACCTTTTTCCGTTGGTATATTGTGGGATTTACAACGGGCACGCTGGCCAATCAGCGTACACGTTTTGACGTTTTGTAATATTAATGGGGGGGGGGGGTCATTGTATAAATAGCAATAAAACATAAAAAAAAAAAAGTTATGTCTTACCGTAACGTTCCATCTGCATTGTTGATCCTTGTTCAGTCATTACATGTGGGTAGTCGGTTCTGACCTCGGAACTGGGCCGACCATCTTCCAAGCTCGCTCCAGCTAGAAACTCTCGAGCTAAACTCTTACCCAGAATTCCCCTCTCCCTGTTACCTCAGATTGAGTTTGCAAGTCAAAAGTAGGTAGAGACTACCTCTGGTCAAATGACCTAACAGAACCGGATGGTGAGATCCACTAAACGCCACAGGAGGGAGAAGGAGGGAGGGTCGTAATGACTGAACGACGATCAACAATACAGATGGAACGTTATGGTAAGACATAACTTCTTTATTTGATATTGTTAATCCTCGTTCATTCCTTACGTGTGGGACAGAGTCCCCAGCTACCTTTATTCCTGGAAGGCTCTCATGGAAGGACATTCCTGAGCACAATGGAACCAAAAGATGCTCTTCCCCTGGAGGCCAAATCCAACTTGTAATGATTGATGAAGGTATGACGACTAGCCCAAGTTGCAGCTGCACAAATGTCATGTAGAGAGGTTCTGGCATGGAAGGCAGCAGAAGCTGCCACCGACCTTGTAGAATGAGCCTTTATGGTAGTAGTTAATGGAATATTACGTTTTCTATAAATGAAGGTCACGCAGTCTTTTAACCATTTAGCCAATGTGACCTTAGCAACACCACATTCTAATCTAGGTCCAGAATAGAACAAAAATAACTGGTCTGATTTACGAGAAGCCTTAGTCCTGTTCAAGTAGAAGCAAATTTGCCTGTGAATATCTAGGGCATGTAGGCAATACTCTCCTCTGTTTGAATGATTGGGGAAGAAAACTGGCAATTCAATGGTATGATTAATGAACACTTCAGAAATCACTTTTGGCAGAAAGGAAGGATTAGTTCTCAATGACACTATCTCTATGAAAAATCAAATATGGTCTCTTGATGCATAAGGCCTGAAGTTCAGAGATATGTCTGGCAGAAGTAATGGCGACCAAAAACAAGGTTTTCCATGACAAACATTTGAGGTCTCTAGAAGAAGCTGGTTCGAAAGGTGGCATTGTCAAAGCTTGTAGGACTAATGACAGGTCCCATGCTTGAGTAGGTTCCCTAAATGGGGGTTTTAGATGATTCACGCCTTTTATGTAAGTCTTGCATAATTTGTGTGACAGAAGAGAAGAGTCTTGGACACCATCATGAAAATTAGATATTGCGGCCAAATGAACTCTAATGGTGGAGGCAGATAGACCGGATTGAAATAAGGTAGACAGATATTCCAGTACTATCGACACTGGTGCTGAAAAAGGATCTACCTGTTTTTCTTTCATCCAAAATGTAAATCTTTTCCACTTGCTGAGATATGTAATTCTGGTGGAAGACTTATGAGATGCAATAAGAATATCACGTACTGGCAAAGAAAGATCATTCTGCCTGGCAATCAAAGGAATTGGAGGAGCCAAGCTGTGAGCTTCAGGCTGTTCAAATTGGGGTGAATCAGATTATGCAGATGGGAGATCAACCCCAGGATTGGATAGAGAATCCACGGTTGATCTAGCAGGTGAGGCCAAAGGAAGGAGAACCAAATCTGACGAGGCCAATATGGTGCTATGAGGATTACTTTGCTGTTCAACTGGCGGGCTTTCTTCAGAAACTGGGGAATGAGGGGGAGAGGTGGAAATGCATAAAGTAGACCCAAGGGCCAATCGTGGACTAGAGTGTTCCTGGGTGACTGTCCCAGAGGGGGAATCAGGGCGAGTGATAGCACAGGATCACCAACTGACACAAGAGCCTTCTCTGTTAGCTGGAAGGCCTGTCCACCTGAAGAGGGGTGGGGACCCACGGCAGGGGTCACCCCTCACCCAAGTGTCTCAGCCTGCCAACCCGGAGTCCCTAAATGGCCGTGAAACACCAAAGTACGTACGCCACAACTGACATCCGGGGCCATGGCAAGACTCTCCTGCCACAAATGCAATTGCAACTCCTTAGTTAGGTCCAGAAAGGGATCCGTAGTGGGGGAAGACTGTGCTATATCAAGGGGCTTCAAAGGCAATGAAGGAAGAGAATAAGTAGGAGTCTTTGGCAAAGGACGATCACCTCCTGAGGAAGGATAGCTCCTGGGGGCAGGATACCTCTGGCCAAAAGCAACTGATTCAAAAGACTCAACACATTGTGTTCAGAGAGGCTTCTAGTGGAGTTAACAGACATGGCTGTGGGAGAGTCAGGTCAATCCAAGGAGGAAGCAAGCTCGGTGCCCACCATGGGGGAGGTCTGCACTGAAAACAATGGAGCTGTAATGGTCTGAACTACTGGTGTATGCACCGAGGAAATCATCGGTGCCGAAGTCATGGTCTGCACCAACGATGAGGTCGGTACCGAAGTGTTTGTCGGCGCTAAGGCCTGAGCCGAAAACATCAGTGACGAAAACTGAATGGTCCGTACCAAGAGAGTAGTCGGTGCCGGGTAAGTTGTTGGAACCGAAAAAGGAATGGGCGTCGAAACATCCATCAATGCAGTAACAGTCTGCATCGACTGAACAGTCGGTGCCAGTAAGGGAGTCTGAACCGAGGAGCTCCTCGGTACCGATGTGGTATAGGGCACACTAGTCGGTGCCGAAGTCGCAGATGGCGCCGATGGCCTCAGTGCCGAAGGTCTAGGCACCGAAAGCGCTGGAGCCAAAAAAGTCAAATCTGAACTGGAAAGCTTAGCTTTCTTAGGTCTCGGTTCCTGAGAGTCCCCAGCTGGGGATGAAGGAAGAGACTTGGCCTTTTTTTTTTTGTTCATCACTCTTTTTCTTATGGATTCTTGGAGGGGCTGAAGCCTCCGACCCAGAAATAGCCTCTGAAAAGGGAGATTTAAGTAGCCCCTTCAATATTAATTTATTTTTTCTTTCAATTAACGTCCTGTTAGAGAAGTTCTTACAAATCCCGCAAGGCGGGCCAACAGTTAAGTGAGGCACACCCAAGCAGTAGACACATAGGGAATGTGCATCTGAAGTAGGTAATTTATGGCCACAACCCAAACATCTTTTAAACCCTGGACTACCTTTTTTATCTGCCATGGTTAGAAGGAAAGAAGGAGAAACCAGAAAAATACCAGCAATGGTACAAGGAATACCTGAAGGTAAAAAGGAAAGGGGTTTACCAACGATGGTAAAAAAAGGAATTACCTTGCAGTAAAAGGAGAAGACGAGTTGAAAAGGATTCGAAAAAGGTTGTCGCTAAATGCGATAAGGTAAAAGATAACTATCTAATAACTTTTTTTGTGAAAAAAGCTGTCTTAGAACTTAGATATGAAAAAAAAATTGTACTTAGCTCAAGAGAAGTAGCTTGACACGACCTAATGGCGATGCGGCAAACAAAATCTGAGGTAAAAGGGAGAGGGGAATTCTGGTTAAGAGTTTAGCTCGAGAGTTTGTAGTTGGTGCAAGCCTGAAGATGGCCGGCTCGGTTCCGAGGTCAGAACCGACTATCCACACGTAAGGAATGAACAAGGATCAACAATATCAGATTGGATATTACTAATGCACTTCATTCCATCACCTACATTTTGACAAAAGTCATGGTCATAAAGCATGGAATAAAGATGCAGTGACCAAACCTCATAAGCAGATACAAACAAACTGCCCTTTCACAAATTCTTGCATGCCTTTGCTACAACGTTATGGACTGTTATATTTTTTTTACAGGTATTCATTACTACATGCATTGGCACTACTCCTCACAGAGCACACCTTACTCATTGTTCAGCTACAGTACTTTTCATTTTCAGCTTAGGGCATGAAAAAAAAAAATCAAAGTAAAACAACACAATAAAACGTATAACATAACTCCAAACTAAACATATTAAGTTTGAATAAACTGTTGGCTAAATCAGTAAGATCCTCATGCTGTTTGGTACCTCTGCTGTACTTTTTCCATGAGTAGGCGGAAAGGAGGAAATGACATTCACTACAGAATGTAAACTGTTGGCATAAACCATGGTAATAGAGTCATTAGAAAGAGACGGGGATCGAACTCTGGTAATGAAACTTATGGTGTTGGCCGAAAGGCAGATGATCAAACTGTAGCCACTTTTCAGGGGTTTTCATTAGTTCAATGCATCAATTCTGATTATTGCTTGATAATTGCTGAGCTAAGAGTCTGCCTGTAACAATGAGGAAGAATAAAACATCCTCTGTAAAATGTGGGAGTATGGCAGCCAACTTCTTAATTTTTACAGAGCTGAAGGACTGACTAACAGTGATAGAAATTCACTTGTCTGAGTGTCACAATAAATACCACAGTGCTGAAATTACATTTTCTGGTTAGTACAGTGTTCAGGCTGCCAGTCACAGAAAACAAAAGGCACAAAAAAAAAAAAAAAAAAAAAAAAAAAAAAAAAAAAAATTCGAACAGTCCAACTCAAATTCGCTAATGAAGAATGGCATGAGAGGTGAATGTGAACAGAATTTTATGTCAGCATGAGAGGTGGATGTGAACAGAATTTTATGTCAGCAGGCAACAGCTCAGACTGGAGGAGTCACTTGGAATGTCAGCCGAGCAAAAGCATCACTGATTAGATGCTATAACAATGCTCAGCCACTAACTGATGAGATATTACCGTAGACTTGGGGTGGACAGAAGAGCACAGCAGGGAATCAGGATCTGGACTGTACATATTCAAGTATAGACTACGGAACTGGGAGGAGGGTGCAAAAGTCATAGTACAGTTAGGACGGACAAGGCACCGAGACGAACAGAAACTTTACGTAGTGGAAAGGGAAAAATAAAAAAATTAAATAAGTAAATAAAAATTGCGCCCTTAATGAGACTGGTCTGTACTGCGCTCTAGGCAGTTTTCTAGTTTGCCTATGCCTAATGCCTGCCGTGGGCCTAAAGGAATTGACTGTCCCTGTCAATCTGAATGAGCAGAATGAGTGACAGGATCCAACAGAAGTTGGGACAGATCTGAGCTCTAGCACCTGAGTTCAAAGGTCAACACTGCAATAGCAGCCAAGGGAATATCCTCCGTATCCCAAGGTGAAAGAAAAATCCCAGCCCCAACTGGCACCAACTTCGAGGCTGACCATGGACCCATGCCATCAAAAGTTGAAGCCGTGAGAGGCACAGATGGCTCCAAAAACGTCAGTCTACTCCACCACTGAGGCCAAGGTACTGATCCTTTGACTAAGAGACTTACCACGATTTGAAAGAATCAGAGTCGACAGAGTAAGGGATGCTGATGAAGTCACAGTTCCCCAAACTGCCAGCTCTGAGTAAGGTGCATGGTGGTGGTGGGGGGCTCAGATTCATGGGGACTGGATCCGAGGAACAGACTGCTACTGGAAAAAACAATGGAGGGTACGCGAACCTGTTCCTGAAGCACGCAAAGGAGACAGCACCTGGAAAATCCCTAGCTGGATTTGTCTCCTAAAGAATTTCTGCATAATCCAATCAACGTCCATCTTGGTAAGGCTTCTCATAAACTGGACGGTCCTTGAAGATGATGCCACCAACAGACGACTAGAGTACTGTAGTTCTTGTGGATTGGGGAATGGGATCTAGGACTCACCAGCTGCAGGGAAAATCCTGGATGTGGTGAGGGAGATTGGATCCTAGTGGCTTCTGTATCAGACTTCTCAGTTTTAAGAGTAGAACCCGAAGATCTGTCAGATCCGGAGAGCTTTTTCTACCCTTCTCTGTTCTCTTCTCTTCTCCCTGGATCTCTCTCATTCTTTAGACTTTTCTCTCTCCTTTTCCTTTTTCTTGTCCATTTTCTTACATGGGGAAGCTGAAGGTGATCTAGAAGTATTAGATGTTGAAGGTTGAGAAGAAGATGACCCTGTTCATGGGGAAGCAAACATTTTACGATTAATTTCTCTTTGTGGCTCTGAATGGCCTAGTTTCAAAAGAAACACAAATATCACAATTTACGTCGAGGTGAGCATCATCCAAATAATAAACACAAAAAGAGTGCGGGTCTTGAAGTGGAATGTTATGTCCACAAGCTGTGCACTTCTTAAAGCCTTGAGTTTTGTTGGGCATCAGTGTAAAACAAGAATACCACACAAAAAAAAATTAATGAAAACAATTCAACTTTCTTCCAAAACTACTATAAGTACTTAAGAACTTACGGGCATTTTACCCTAAGTAATATTAGAAAAAAATAACAGGAAAAAATATTTAACTAGCTAATCAAGAAAAAACTACACACACAGTGCACTTTGCAAATCTTATACATATCAACTAATTTCTAACAACTACTCTAATAATAACAAAGGTAGAAAAGGGTTAGAGAAGGAGAAATCTTAATTATTAGAAAAGGAACAGCAATCACTTATTGATGAAATTCATAGCCCTCTGAAAGATCAGGCAGCAAATGAGATCCGAGGTACTTCAGTGGAAAGGAAGGAATTATAGGTAGGGGAGGGGTCATAACTTCAGATCCATAGCTTCAAGAAAAGGCACTGAGGGTAGATCTGTTTGGATCAGAGAATCCAATGGTCCCAAAGGATGAATCTGATAAAAGCAGACATTAGATCAGATATTATAGTTTTGTCGACCTTCTTTTCAGCACACTTTCTGCTAATACATTATTTAGTACTGGTGAAACTGGCATTGGTCCATAATTGCCCCAAAAGTTCCCTGTAGTCTAGGAAGTTTTCCAAACTCCCCCGTAAGTAGAAACAAGAAGTTATGTACTTACCATAACGTTCGATGTATGTAGTCCATCTCGCCTCACATTCTTATCCGTGGGTTCGGAGCTGAACCTCGGCTCTGACTCGGCCATACTCTAGCTCGAAGTCTTCAATTGGCTCATGGCGAAGAGGTATCCCATGCTGCAATGCGCCTATCCCCCAGATCTTGTTTGCTGCGAGCTCACACACACACACACACAAACACGCTGAGAGGAAGAACCAACTCAACATATCAAGAAGGAGTACTGAAAACAGAGACTCGACCTCTAGGTCCTCCAGTAGGGGGTAGGTGGGTGGGTTAGTAAGAATGTGAGGCGAGATGGACTACATACATCGAACATTATGGTGAGTACATAACTTTTTGATGTTATGTAGTCCAATCTTGCCTACATTCTTACCCGTGGGATAGCGTCCCTAGCACCTAGACCTTGGGCGGCTCACTGGAAAATACTCCTGAGCACTGCGGAACCAAATGAGGATCTGCCCCTTGATACCAGATCCAATTTGTAGTGACTAACAAAATTGTGAGGAGATGCCCAAGTAGCTGCAGCACAAATATCATCCATAGACATCCTATCCTGAAAAGCAGTGGAAATAGACACCGAATGTGTAGAATGAGCCTTTACTTTAAAGGGTAATTCCTTGCCATTTGAAGAACAGATGAAGAAAATGCAGCTAGAAATCCACCTGGACAGAGTTACTTTAGAAACTGAAGTCCCTAGTCTATTGTCTGAAAACGAGACAAAGAGTTGATCAGATTTCCTAAAATCTTTTGTTCTATGTAAATAGAAACGCAATTGTCTGTGGACATCCAGCTGATGAAAAACACAGGCAGCTCAATAGACTGGTTGAGGTTGACCACTGAAGCAATCTTAGGCATAAAGGAAGGATTAGGTCTTAGCGAAACCCTATCCTTGTGAAATACCAAGTAAGGGGGCCGAACCGATAAAGCTTGGAGTTCGGAGACCCACCTAGCCGAAGTGATGGCTATCAAAAAGACTGTTTTCCAAGACAAAAATTTAATGTCACAGGTTGCCATGGGCTCAAAAGGAGGCGAAGTAAGCTGCTGTAGCACAAAATTAAGGTCCCATGGGATTACAGGATCAAAGATTGAAGTAGCGTAGTCCCTTTGAGAAATGCCCTGCAAAGTCTGTGCGGAATTAGATTGGGTTCATTAGCAACATGAAAAGTAGAAATGGCTGTCAACTGCACTTTGACAGTTGCCGCAGCTGATCCTTGGCTAAATAGTCGAGAAAGAAACTCTAAAACTGATGAGATGGGAGCTGTATAGGGATCAATCTGCCTTTCATGAGCCCAAATGGAGAATCGCTTCCACTTAATGGAATAAATCTTCCTAGTAGAAGGCTTGTGGGAGGAAGACAGAATATGAATCACCTCCGGTGAAAAATCATGAAGCCTGACTAGGGATGGAATTGGAGCAGCCATGCTGTCAACCTGAGGGTCTGAATGGAGGGGTGGAACTGCCCTGACATATGAGTCAACAGATCTGGCTCTGGGGTCCAGAATCCACACATCATCCATTAGATAAGGGTGAAGAAAAGGAAAACAGATCTGATGAGGCCAGTGTGGTGCAATCAGTATCATTTTGCTTCCCAAGGACTGTGCTTTCTGAATAACCTTCGTTATCAGGGGAATTGGAGGGAAGGCAAAGAGACTGGTGGGCCAATCGTGAACTTGAGCGTCCCTGGGTGCTTTCCCCTCTGGGGAAATAAGGGTGAAGTAGCTGCTGCATCTGGCATTGAGGGAGCTGGCAAATAGATCGCAGCAAGGCTGATCCCATCTGCGGAAAATTCGTTCCGCCACTTGTTCATTCACGGACCACTCGTGAGGCATCAGGATAGCTCTGCTCAGCCTGTTGGCAATCACGTTGGACTTCTCCGGTATGTGAGTTGCCACTAGAAAGCGCCAGGATACTGCCCACTGCCACACTCGAAGTGCCTATCTGCAAAGGGGATACAACTTGGTTCCTCCCTGTTTGTTCAGATACCAGACCACTGACGTTGTCTGAGTGGATTGCAATTGTCCCATGAGGAAGAAAGCTTTGAAGTGCTTGCAACGCTAATAGCACTGCTTTCATCTTTAAGACGATATGCAAATGGATCTCGTGTTCCTGCCACGTGCCTTGGACTGTCCTGCCGAGATAATGCCCCCCACCCGATCTGGGAGGCATCCGTGGTCACAGTGGCAATCGGAGAAGGAAGAACGAAAGGCATACCCGCGTTGAGATTGCTGGTCTGAAGCCACCAGCGCAGATCCTGCTTGCACCTGTCGGTTATTACAATAAGGTGGGAGAGCAGGAGATGCTGAAAAGACCATTGGGCAAAAAGTAGTCACTGAAGAAGCCTCACGTGAAGTCTTGCAAGAGGCACTAGCATAATCGTGGCAGCCATGGTCCCCAACAACTTGAGGGCCACTATTGCCTTGACCTTCTTTTTTTTTTAAAACAAGTTTATTATTTTTAACATACAAGTAAATATCATAACAATTTTATACAAGTAATTGAAATAGAAATGGTTATAACATTCAATAAAACAACCAAAGTATTTACAAAGACATCCACTACAATCAAATCAATTAATTAAACTAAAATACCATGCTATTGAAGTTTAAGATTTTTTTAACAAATTTTGTAAGGTATCCCATATAACATAATAAGATGTTTTTCTAGTAGTTCTTGATTTTATTGTCATCAATTCCATATGGCACACTACAGTCATAACATTTTTAAATTCATTAAAAGAAGGAGGTGTATCTGAAATCCAATTTCTGGTTATTATTTTTCTAGCCACTGCTAGAATAGACCATAACAAGGGAAGCTTAACTTTTTTAGCACTTTGAGGTACAGGAGTATTGAATAATATAAGAGATTTAGAAATAATAAAATTATCTGTAAAAAGAGCCTGCAAAAAATCGTTGATTGACTTCCAATATTCTTTCAATTTTATACAGTCATAAAACATATGTGCCCAATCAGCATTAATTTCTACATTACACCTTTTACATAGATTGTCTTTATTATTTATTTTATTCATCATCAAAGGTGTATAAAAGGATCTATGTAAAAATTTCCAAGTAAAAAGTCTCCAGATAATGGAAGAAGTAGTTTTATAGGCAGATTCCAATATATATTGTTTATCTTGTTGATTTGGTAATTCACCATTAATGGAAGTGAAATAATTCCAATAGGTATCTACATTGTAATGAGTTTCTTCTCTAATAATTTTATGTATGTATGAAAGTTTACCTTTATCAGAAACTTTATGTTGTAAATTTAATATCAAGTAATCAATCAGTGTTGGAATAGATTCTTTAACTGTTATAGACATTAAATCAATTTTATTAATGAGATGTTGTCTAAAGGTCTGAACTTCTAACCAACAAAGTTTCTCTCAGATCAAATTCTTGTTTTAAAAGATCTAAATTTTTAACTTTATTATCAGATAGCAACTGATACCAGTACTTTAGATCATTGTCTGTGACTGAATGAGTTCCTTCAGAAGCAGATGACAAAAGCATACCACGTGTATACTTTATAGGGAATATAATAAAATTCCATTCCTTATACTTAGGATGCATGAATATAAAATTACGATAACTAATAATAATGTTTAATGGATAACTAACTATATATTTTGGTGTAATAGGTGAAGTGCAAAATTCTTTTAGTAACCATAGCATGGAGTTATTTACAAACATATTTTTATGCGTTAAAGAGATTTTCATGAAGTGAACACTAATTAGTTCCCAGTAATCTTTCAATTTTGCAACATATGACTGATCTATTAACAAAGTAATAACTTTTATAGTAGAAGAGATAGTATATAAGTTAAAGTCTGGAAAAGAAATGCCCCCTTGAGACCAGCTATTGGTATGCTTCTTTAATGCAATCCTAGGTCTATTAGGTGCCCATAGGAAGTTTAACATTAATGTATTCAATTTCTTGATAATTATTTTTGTAGGTGGGAGTATTATTGATTGTATTAAATATAATATCTTGGGGAATATTATCATTTTAATAATTGTAAGTCTCTCTTCCATAGTAAAAAAACATATTATTCCAGGTATTGAAAAGATTTTGTATATTGAGATGACAGGTATTATAATTATTATGTATAATAGATTTGATATCTTTAGTTAATATTATACCTAGATAAGTTATCTAACCTGAATTGGGTATATATTTACTAAAATCACTAATGAGAACATTTTTTCTTGTATATATAGGTAGTATTTTAGTTTTTTCTTCATTGAATATTAAACCAGAAATATTTTTAAAACTCATCATTTTATCAAATAGGGACTGCATAGAGGAATTAGAACCTGCTGATGTAATTAGAACATAATCTGCAAAAAGTTGAATTTTAGATGTTGTATTTTCATCTATTTCAAATCCCTCTATATCAGTACTGTTTCTGATCAGATTAGCCCAAGGCTCCATTATTAAAGTAAATAATAGTGGAGAAAGTGGACACCCTTATTTTGTACCTTTTAAGATGGGTATTTTTTGTGAGACATATGTTCCTATCTTAATATAAGCCAATGCACCTTTATATAGATGTTCAATTAGATTTACAAATGCATCTGAGAAGTTTGTGCACTTCAGTAAGGTAAACAAGTAGTCCCAACTTACTGAATCAAATGCTGAACTTATATCTAGACTAATAAGGGTTAAATCTTTCTTTCTCCTATTTGCAAAATCAATTAATGTTAGAGTCCTCCTTATATTGTCAAAAGTGTTTCTATTTACAATGAAGCCTGTCTGATCTATATCTATAATGCCTGGAATGATTGTCTTCAATCTATCAGCAAAAATACTCATAAACATTTTATAATCAACATTAAGTAATGAAATGGGTCGATATGAAGTGCATCTAGTTGGATCTTTATTGGGTTTTACAATTGGCGAAATAAATGTGTATTGCCAAGATGGAGGAGTTATTAGCTCATTTTGGGCCAAAATAAAAACCTTATGTATTAATGAGTATGTACTTTTAGAAATAATTTTATATATCTCTGGTATAATACCATCATTACCTGGTGCTTTGTTTGATTTAAGCTTGTTTATTTGTGTAACAACCTCTGTATATGAAATACTTTTATCCAATAGTTTAGTTTGTTGTTTATTAGGTTTTTTATTCATGTTTGTAGTTATAAATTCCTTTATTTTATCTATAGGTTCCATGTTAATATTATTATGATTAATTTTGTGAAAGTGATTTCTAAATTCATCTAATATTTCTGGTAGACTAGAAACATTCTTCTTTTTCCTTTGAGAGAAAATTTCTTTAATATGATTTTGCTTATTCAACCTTTTTGTTTTATTTTTAAGTCTATGTAAGTATTTGGGGCTTATTGAATAAGACAAAAACTTGTATTTCTCTAAAGTTATTTTAACTTTATGAGTTAAAATTTCATTGTATTTCTCATTTAGTTTGTTTATTTCTTCAATGACTTTTTTGTCCATAATATTTTCTTTATCATTATGCTTATGAGTCTAATTTACTTTGAATATCTAGTAATTCCTTATCCCAAGATTTCCTTTTATTATTATACCATCTGATACTTTGTCCATATAAATATGATTTTAAAGCATCCCAAACATAAACAATGGAGACTTCAGGTGTATTGTTTATTTCTAAAAAATGTTGCACTTCTGAAAGTATATAATCTTTATAGTCTTTTAGCTGAGTTAAATATGCTGGTATCCTTTTGATCTGAACATTGTAAGTACTTTTTATCATGAACTCAAAGACAATTGAATTATGATCTGATATAGGACACGAAATGATTTTAGAATTTATTAATTCTGTTACCATCTGGTTAGAAATAAAGACTCTATCTATTTTTGAATAAGTTTTATATCTGTTAGAAAAAAAAGGTGTATGGTAATGATTTTGAGTCTATCTGATTATTAATATCATTTAAATGATAAGAATTAACAAAGTCCTTTAAATGTTTTGCATTAGATGTAATTTTCCTTTTTCCTATAGTAGTAGTATCTTTTTCATGTAGGATACAATTAAAGTCACCTGCTAAAATAATATCTCCTATAGAGAATGATATGATCTTATTAAGATGGTATTTCACTGTATTAATACCAATTCCTGGTATCCAATATACATTGATTAATGTATATGTCTTTCCATTAATTTGTATTGTAACCATACAGAACATTCCTTTATCATCTTCATAAGACTTAATAATTTTAGGTATGGGCATACTTTTATTCCATAAAATAGCCACTCCTCTTTTTTTCTGAGTGTGCTCTGAACTAACTAATACTGTATATTTATTAGTGGCTAATTTATCAATATCCTTTTTCAAGAGATGTGTTTCTTGAAGGAATACTAAGTTGGCCTTATGTAAATTAATGTATCTCATTAAGCTTGCCCTTTTACATGGGTTATTCAGTCCATTAATGTTTAAAGAAATTCCTTTTAGAGAAGTCATTTGGCATTTTTAAAACATATAAAACTTATAATCAAAATAACAATTAACAAAATAAGTAATGATATACCTCCTTCTTTATGTGTACCTTTAAATATAGCTGTATTTATTGAGACTCTTATGGGATTTTGTATAAGCTTCAATTTTGTTTGTAGTGACAATGAGCTTACAAAATGTATTGTGGATGTCAAAACTATATACAAATAACAGTAAAAAAAAAAAAAAAATAATAATATAAGGATTAAACCTTGCACCCAGCCTGGAGTTAAAAACTCCAACTTTGAGTAGCACATACTACTCAAGTTAACCCCCTACCCTAAGCAGCAGTACCTCAGCTGCCACCTTATCAATTTAATACTAGTTATTATTAACTAAAATTAACATCTTTCAATTAGATTATCTAGTAAGACAAAACTAAACATTTGATAAATCAGCATCGTATAGACAAATAGAAACTCTTAAAACAATTCATACTTCTATGTACATCTATTTAATATAATACATTTATAATCAAATAGCATTCAAATAGACTTGATATTAGGAACCAAGAAAAGAGAGAGAAATAAAAGAAGTGAGAGAGAGAGAGAGGGAGAGAAAGAAAAAAAAAAACAAATAAAAAATAATGTACCTATTTTCTGTCATAGAAATGCAGTTAACAGCTTCTAAAAGACTTTAAACTACTTGCATCAAAGCTTTTTTCTCATGCTTATTATTGCCAGTAAAATAAAATATTTATGTTTATAAAATTGGTTACAAATCATACTGCATAACTATATAAATTCCCAAATATACTTGCATTGCTGTGAAGAAAGCCATCTGTATTTTATATATCTGAACTGCTGCTTTAAAATATGTCACATGATAATTTCTTCTAAAATAAAATCATAATAATATTTATGCTTGTCAGTTAGATAAGTCAAATGAATTGTAACATTGTATATGTTTAAATCATAAGTACATACATACATACAATAATAAGTTGCAGTCAAGTAAACTTTCAAAAACATATGTATATATGTTTTACTTTCTGTGCCTTCTAAAATATCACATTTGTTTACTATGGGATACTGAATCATTTAAAATCATTATAACTTTCATATTTTATAAATTATAACATAAATAAGTAAATAGTTATAAAAACTAACTCACATTTAAATGTAATAGAGTTCATTTTCCATCGCAGAGTCGCATTTGCAGCAGTTCTACTTCCTGGTAGAGTGTTCTCCTTGAATCTGCGATGTGTCAGTGTGAATTCAGAGGTCAAAGTTCAAAATGACTGCATTCAGCTTCTCTGCGTGCATTCTGAGTGTTGAAGCTTTTAAACACCTCGAGGACACCATTCACGAGGTAACCCACATCCCAAATTGTCTCCCTTAACATTTTGGTGGGAATTTTAATAAATACAAGTGACTGACATTCATTTAGCAATATGAATGAAACTAAACAGAGCAAAACCTTCGCGGAGTAATTTATAAGTTATTACAGCCTCTATGACAGTGAAACTAAGCCCACAGTTATTAGTATATAATACAACTAATTTTTAAGTCCCTATTCAATTTTTATACAAATCCTATTATTTACTGTATCAGAACCATCGGGTGGCCTAATGGTTAAGGTGTTTGCCTTAAAAACACAAGGTGCAGGGTTTGAGTCTCACAAGGGATAATTGGGCTAGGCTTAAAATGGCTCGCAAGGGCAGTTAGCCTAGTACTAACCTATGAACTTATGAACCTATATGAAAGAAAAAGAGAGAGAGAGAAAAGAAAAAAAAACAGAGTAGAAAATAAAAGAAAGCAAGAGAAGAGATAAAAAAACAAAAAAGGAAGCCATAAAAAGTATCCACAGTGGAATATAACTTGCTGTATATATTAATAAAGATAGATATGAAACATATTATTTACTACCATTTAGTTCTAATTATTAATAATTAAAGCATGACAGGTTATTTGTAAACATGTATGATCAATAGAATCATGGAAAAATAATTAGCAACAGTGTTTAAACAGCATATATACTTTTTTACAAGGAATTAATGTTATTATTCCACTTATCATATTTTCATTACACTTCTCTACCTGCCCTCCCCCACCCCTTACTAAATGCATAATCTAAAAAAAATGTCATTATTTAAAATAAAAGAAAAAAAATGTATCAAATTACTAACCTCAAGTCTCTTTGTCACAAAGAGAAACAGATTGATTGATAGCTTGTTATTAGTTCCTCAGATATTTTGACTATTTATAAAACAAAAACAATTCTTTGTACACAGAAAGTAACTTTGATTAAATCTTTTTCAGAATATTTGTGGCTTTCTGAAAATGCAGTAACTGTATTTAAAAAGATTAATAGTGAAGAAAAAAGAGAGAGAGAAAAAGAAAAAACATAGAACAAGTCATTTGTTTTTTAGTCTTTTTTTCTTCTCTGAAGTCTTCCATGAAGCTTCTGTTGCCAACCTCTTTAATGAAGGACTAGCCCATTCCATTTCCTCTATTTTATCCAAAATCTTATTTTTTTGATAAACAGCAATGCAGAGTCTAAGTCTTCAAAGATTCTAGGGCCATCAGGAAGAAAGATTTTTAGTTTGGCAGGAAACAGAAGGTAGGTTTTAAACTGTGCTTTCTTAAGCTCTCTTATTAATGGCAGGAAAACTTTTCTTTTAGTTATTACCAAGGAAGAATAGTCATTGTCAAAACGCACAGTTGTCTCATTAATTTTAACAGGTGCTTTAGCCCAAGCAGTTTTAAGTACCATCTCTATCAAAAGATGATAGAAATCTAACTATAACTGACCTAGGATACTTTTTGTTAGAGTTAGAATTAGATATAGATCTATGGGCTCTTTCGATACCAAAAGAAAAAAGCTTCTGGTAAGTCTAAAGTTTTAGGGAGCCATGTATTTAAAAAAGAAGTAATATTGTTACCTTCAATATTTTCTGGCAGTCCAAAAATCCTAATGTTATTGCGCCTAGATCTATTTTCCAGGTCATCAAGTTTAGTTTGTAGATGTGTATTCTGTTTCAGCAAAAACTCAATGTTGATTTCTTCTTCTTGGATTCTATTCTCCATGTCATTTACAGTCTCTTCTATGCCTATAATCTGGGTCTTCTGTTGTTGCAAGTCTATATGTAACAAGTCTATTTGTTTTGTAGTTTTTTCTATAAAGGTATCAATTTTAGTATCCAGTTTATCCATTTTGGCAGTAAGTTGCTGGATTGTAGATATCAGAGACTGAAGTTCTTTCTTGATGCTGGAATCTTGAGAATTTGTCTTACTGGAACTCATTTCAAACAGAAAAGCTGACAGAAAAAATTTCCAAAGTGTTTTCTGAGAGGAATATTATTAAAATGTTCTTTCTTTTTTTGATATTATTCAAGTAATAGATATTCCAAATGTATTTAGAAAGAAAATTACTTCATAAATTAATTTTAAAAGTAATTATTTCCTGTCAGTGTTGTGAAATTGGTGGAGCTGAAGAAATCTGCTGCTATCCTGTGTTCATCCTTGGCCACGCCCCATTCCTTGACCTTCTTCAGTGGTAGCAGACCATAGGCTTGCTGCTGTAAAACCTGAATTCTCTTTTCTGGCAGGAAAACCCTCATGAGCACTGTGTCTAATTCGGCACCGCTAAAGGTAACATGCTGCGAGGGCAACAATGCAGACTTTTCTCAATTCAAGGTAATTCCCGGACTTTGGCACAGTGCTATAGTGGCATCCCTGGTCTGTAGTAGTAGATGCCTGGTGGTGGCAGACAGGAGCCAGTCGTCCAGGTACGGAAACATTTGGAATCCCAAACGTCTCAAGTGAGCCGTTACCACTGCCATGCATTTGGTGAACACCCTGGGGGCTGTGGTGAGACCAAAGGGCAGGGCGCAAACCTGAAAATGACTGGCTCCCAGCCGGAAGCGTAGGTGACTTCTGCATGCCCTGTCCATTTTTATATGGTAGTAAGCATCCTTGAGGTCGATGGAGCACATCCACACATCTTTCCCTAATAACGGGAGAATTGACTGTAACGTGACCATGCGGAACTTGGACTTCTCTATATGAAGGTTCAAATGGCTGAGATCCAAAATGGGTCTCAGGTCCCCTGTTCTTTTCGGCACCAAAAAGAATCTGGAGTAAGTCCCTAATCCTACTTGGTCTGAGGAGACGGGCTGGATGGCTCCTTCTAACAGCAACGTTTGAACTTCTAAGGTTGCGGATTCCCTTTGACTGGGTGGGACGTCTGGGATTCTTTTGTTTGGAGGGGGAGATGAAAGAAGGGGAATATGATAACCTCTGGGGATTATCTCTAATATCCACTCATCTCGGGTGATATCTTGCCAGGCTTCTGGGTATAGAGAAATGCGACCCCCGACTGGCTCCAGAGACGCACAGTCGGGGCCTCCTCTGAGGAGCGCTGGTAGGGAGAGCCATGAAAGAAATCACGGTCCCCCTGGTTACGCGGGCCTGCTCTGCCTCTAGGGCAGCGTCTACCTGAATTTCCACCCCCTCCTCTGCCTCTGGAGGGGGAATCACTCTGTGCATCGTGAAAAAACCTCTGCAATTTTCTGAACCACATTTTTTCACCTTTCTGGCCATTGGGATAAGGTCTAGAAGGCATGGAAAAATGGACTCCCATGGCAGACAGGGTTTTTCCTTCCTGCTCGCACCTAGTGAGAGTGTCCTTCACCTTGGTTAGAAATAAGAATGAACCGTCAAAGGGCACGTTGGTGAAGGTAGACTTGAAGGTCTCCGCGAAGTTGCACAGGCGCATCCAGGAGTGTCTCCTAAGAGAGACTCCGGAACCCGCAGCCCTGCTCGCTCCATCGGCTGCGTACGAGATCAGCCTCATGGAGGAGTTGGTAATAGAATTTAGGGTAGATATCTGAGCATTGACTTTCTGAGCCACAGCATCAGACACGTTACCCTGTAGAGGATCTCCCAACTCCTTTAGGAGATCTCTTTGGAGTCGTGTAAAATGCAATAAGTAGTTCAGTGACTGCAGTGTAAAGGCCGCAGAAGAGAACACATGCTTCCCATACCTGTCCATAGCCCTGGACTCCTTGTTAGGGGGATGGACGGTAGATGAAGTTTCTGCAAGTTCCTTCTTGGTGGCTGCTGCCACCACCATGGTATCTACTGGAACACCTTTTGTAAGAAATTCTTTATCAGGGGGAGTGGACAAAAACTTGCTGGGTCTCCTAGGGACTGGTTCCACAGTGTCCGGAGTTTCCCACACCTTTTGACAAATGAGGTCCAGGAGTTCGTCGAACGGGGGAGAAACCCAAGAGGGGGAGGGTTGGGACCCAAATGCCTTCAGGAACACCGACTCCACAGAAGGGGCTTAGATGGTCAGTCGCCTCTCTGTCTCAGTATTTCCAAGATATCTGAAAAAGAGGTATCATCAGAAGACGAATTAGGGGACCCCTCTGACTCCTCGAGGTCGGTGTCAGACATGAGGGACTCATCTTGGGAGTCAATGTGCTTCCTCTTGCACACTCTCTTTCTGGGTGGCCCCTCAGGTAAAAAACCCAGGAAGGCCTCAGAAAGCTGGGGACCACTCATGGAGGTATCCTGAGGCCTTAGGTCTCCGCTGTCCTTAGAGAGAGGGTGATCTGATACTGATATTGGTACTGGAAGGGGAACGGTGTCAGTACTGTAAGATGCAGTTGACGACCTGGCCAACACACGCCTCATGAACTCGAAAGCTGACCCTCCCGGCTCCGAAGGTCGACTAACTGCAGAAGACAACCTCGGAGCAGAGGAAACAAGGTCCAAAGCCGATGTCGGGTCCACGCTCACCCGAGCCGAAGCGCCGAGAGGAATGCTCGGAGCCAAAGAAGATCAACCCAATACCTCCCTCTCAGCTCTGACCTGCGAGCTGCGAATCCTGGACCCCATGGACAGCGCCGACGGGGTCGGGGTGGAGATCGGAGCAGAGATGCCAGAAGGGGCTACTGGATCTGACCTCGAGGTATCAGACAGAACCAACAGCTCTGGCTCCGAAGAAAGGTCCGGAGGAGGAACAGCCAAAGATGAAGGGAGGACGGGCTCCGGAGCCGACTGGGCTGGAGTCGAAAGCAATTTAACCAGCACAGATGACTAGTTTCCTCACCACTCTATCGACATCGTCATCGGAAAGTGTCCTGGAGGACATGGTCGGGGATCTGGATCTCCCTATAAAGGGAGACCTACGAGTCGGAGAAAACGGTAGAATAAAAGTACAGTTTTGTACCTACCATAAATGTAGATATTCGAGTGTTTACATTGCTGCAGTCATTAGTCCCGCAGTCGGCCTGAGTTCCAAAGTCTTGGTCCGGTGTCGGTTGCTGTCGCTTCTTCCCTGACATCAGTGCGCCAGGGGTATACAAGATGCATCCGACGCCATTTTCTTCAGTTTTTCTTGCCCCAGATGTCAGGTGCCCCCAAGTAGGTAGGCAATACATATTGCTAATCAAAAATATACAATAAAAACAGTACCTTCAGTTACCGGCAAATACACCTCAAAGGTTGTACAGGACAAAAGGTATAGATAAGTCCAGCTAGTTCAGAGGGGATGGAGGGAGGGTAACCTGGACTGCAGCAGTGTGAACACTTGAACATCTACATTTATGGTAGGTAGAAAACTGTACTATCTTCATCGTGTTACACTGCTGCAGTCATTACACTTGGGTAGAATCCCAAAGTTGAGGTTGGGTGGCTGGTCTATAAAGAGTTAGGACTGACTATGAGGCCCTGCAGAACTGTAGTGGCAAATCCTGCTCTGGATTTAGAGTAAAGAGGCAGGTGGTAGTGCTTGGTAAAGGTGTGCACTGAACTCCAAGTTGCAGCCTCCAAAATTTCCTTGGTAGGTACTCCTCTGAGAAAGGCTGTTGAAGTGGCTGTTGCCCTGGTGGAATGTGGCCTAATGTTATTTGGGACTGATTTTCCATGCTGTGTGTAGCAGTACCAAATACAGTGTCCTATCCATTTGGATATAGTCTGCTTTGAGACAGCCTTGCCCTGTGATCCTGCAGCATTATGCTACAAAAAGTTGCTCAGTTTTCCTGATGGCCTTTGTTTTGTCCAAGTAGAAGCGTAGCTGCCTGTGTATGTCCAAAGAATGCAGAAGTTTCTCCCCTTTATTCTGGGGGTTTGGATAAAAAGTTGGCAAATGGATGGTTTGGTTAAGAGCCACACTAGATACCACCTTTGGCATAAAGGTAGGGCTTGTCCTTAAAGATACCCTGTCCTGATGAAAAATTATAAAAGGTTCCACTGCCATTAACGCCTGTAACTCTGAGACTCTTCGTTCTGAAGTTACTGCCAGGAGCAGAGCTGTTTTCCATGATAAAAATTTTAGATTGGCTGTATTGGCTGGCTCAAAAGGTAATAGGGTCAGTTTTTCCAAAACTAAATTGAGGTACCAAGTTGGTGTTGGTGCTCTCCGGGGCGGTCTTATGTTTCTAGCCCCTCTGAGGTACTGCTTTAGCAAGGGATGAGAGAATAAAGGAGGATCCGTGTTGTAATGTGCTGAAAGGGCAGAGGCGTGGATCTTAATTGATGAGAAGGATAGGCCTCTGTCCAGCATCTCAGTTAAGTATTGTAAAATCTGAGGAATGTTTGGAACAAGAGGGTCAAGGCTTTGAGCCTGGTTCCATGCGCAGAATCTCTTCCATTTTTCTGAGTAAGCTATCCTGGTGCTAGGCCTCCTGGCCTCCAAAATAACATCCATAAAGTACAGTTTTGTACCTACCATAAATGTAGATGTCCGATAGGAATGCATCTGCAGTCCTTACAAATGGGTTGTCCTGTCGTCAGGCAGCCCTTCGGTCGGCCGGATTCCAAAGTCTGGGTCTGGCCTCGGCTGGTGTCGCACTTCACCCGACGTCATAGCTGCAGTTATTCGGGTACAAAGGCATCAGCCGACGCCATTTTCCTCAGTGTTTCTTGCCCCAGATGCCAGGTGCCCTCTAGGAAGGCTAAATTTGGATAAATGCCAATGATTCCAAATAGTAGAGAGCAAACACAAAAAATTAGCATGTATGTACATATATACACACAAATACACCATAATAGATTCCCCCAGCTACCTATAAGATGGGCAAATACCCTAGGAGTACCACAGAGGGCAAGGACGGTGGGTAATCCTGACTGCAGATGCATTCCTATCGGACATCTACATTTATGGTAGGTACAAAACTGTACTATGTCCTTCAAGGATGCATCTGCAGTCCTTACAAATGGGTAGAATACCATAGCCAAACTGGGGGAGGAGGAAAAAGGAAGTTATGGTGTAGTTAAGATCCCTTGCAAAACAGCAGTGGCAAAACCTGCTCGGGATCTAGAGTATAAAGGTAAATTATAATGCTTGGCAAATGTATGCACGGAGCTCCAAGTAGCAGCCTCTAAAATGTCCTTGGTAGCCACTCCTCGTAGGAAAGCTGTGGTAGTGGCTGTAGCCCTTGTAGAGTGAGGCCTGATGTTTTCTGGTGTTTTCTTTCCATGGTAGGAGTAACAAAGTCTAATGCAATTTCCTATCCATTTGGAGATTGTCTGTTTTGAAATTGCTTTTCCTTCCTTTCCTGTTGCATATGTTACCAGTAGCTGGTCAGTTTTTCTATTGCCCTTGGTCCTGTCCAAGTAGTAGCGTAATTGTCTATGTACATCCAAGGTATGCAACAGTCTTTCTCCCCTGTTCTGTGGGTTGGGGAAGAATGTAGGTAGGTGGATAGCCTGATTTAAAGATACTCTGGAAACCACCTTAGGCATAAAAGTAGGATTTGTTCTCATGGACACTCTATCTTGATGGAAGATCAGGAAGGGTTGTACTGCCATTAATGCCTGTAGCTCAGATACCCTTCTTGCTGAAGTGATTGCCAGCAGGAAAGCAGTTTTCCATGATAAGTATTGTAGTTCTGCTGTTGCTGCTGGTTCGAAAGGAGGAAGTGTCAGTTTTTCTAGCACAAAGTTCAAGTCCCATGTTGGCAATGGTGGCTTTCTAGGAGGTTTTACATTTCTAATTCCTCTCAGAAACTGCCTGAGCAGAGGATGTGAGAAGACTGGAGGATCCAAGTCGTATTTTGCTGAAATAGCTGATGCATGAATCTTAATGGAAGAATAGGACAGGCCTTTGTGGAAGAGCTCTGCCAAGTATTCCAGGATGTTGGCTATGTTTATCAGTGACACATCTTCTCCTTTTGCAGTACTCCAAATGAGATATCTTTTCCATTTTGCTGAATAATTTTTCCTTGTTGAGGGTCTGCGAGCCTCCAGGATAATGTCTTTAACCCTCTGGGATAAATTTGGGTTAATTGGCCTTATGCAATGTTCCAGGCAGTCAGCTGCAGCGTTTTCAGGCTTGGATGCAGGATGTTGTAGTTGTTCTGTGTTAACAGCAAGGGAACCAGGGGTAGGGGCCATATTTGTCCCGAGACATGCTCTTCAGTAATAGGTACCAATGCTGTCTTGGCCAGTCTGGAGCTATCAGAATGATCCTTGGACGGTCCTCTTTGATCTTCAGTAGCACCTTGTGCATCAAAGGAAGAGGTGGGAATGCATATGCTGTCAGGTTTTTCCAGCTGAACGATAGGGAGTCCACCTTCCAAGCAAGTGGATGGTACGTCCTTGTGCAGAATTTCTTTAGCTGGTGATTGTGTGGGGATGCAAATAAGTCTATTTCTGGGAGTCCCCATTTTCTTGTAATGGTTTTGAAGATGTCCGGATGCAGCATCCATTCGTGGGCATCCGTGGTAGTCCTGCTTAATATGTCTGCTAGAATGTTTTCTTTTCCTGGTACAAAAATTGCTTGTAGCTGAATGTTGTAGCTCAGGGCCACATTCCAGAGGTCCAGTGCCATCCGGCATAGAGGGTACGAATGTGTGCCTCCCTGTTTGTTGATGTACCACATAACTGTGGTGTTGTCTGTCCTTATCAATTGACCTTGTTGGAGAAATGGTCTGAATGCCTGAATTGCCAGTTTTACTGCCAGCATTTCCTTTAGATTTGTGTGTAGGTGCAGCTGGTCTGGAGTCCATAAACCTTGTATGCACTTGTCCTGCATGTGGGCCCCCCAACCGAGGTCTGATGCGTCCATCGTGATGGTTTGGCTTGGTTGAGTGCTGTGGAAGGGCAATCCTGTGTTTGATTGACAGGCCTAAGCCCACCATAGGAATTCTTGCTTCAGGCATGGAATTATTGGAATTTGAGTTTCTAGGCTGTGCTTGTGTTGAGACCATAAATTCCTTAGGTACCACTGTAACTTTCTCATATGCAGTCTGGCATGTGGAACCAATATTATGCAGGATGCCATGAAGCCCAGGGCTTGCAGGACTTTTCTTGCTGTTAGATGGTTCTGTTTTGTTAATGCCAAGAAGTAGAGAGGTAGATGCTCCTGTTTTTCTACTGTTAGGAATGCCATTTGTTTTGATGTGTCCAGCTCTGCACCCAAAAAGGTTATCCTTTGGGATGGTATCAGCCTTGACTTTTTTATATTGACTGTATATCCCAGGGCTTGCAGTAGGTAAATGACCCTTTTCAAGTCTTCTGCTAGCTTGTTTTTGTTGTCCGCTTGTATCAGGCAGTCGTCCAGGTAAGGGTAGATTTGGATTCCCTGAAGCCTGCAATGAGCAATTACTGATGCCAGGCATTTCGTGAACACTCTGGGCGCAGTAGATAAGCCAAAGGGCAATGCTGAGAATTGATAATGCTCTGATCCTGCAAGGAATCTGAGGTATCTTCTGCAATCTGGTCGTATGGGGACGTGCAGGTATGCCTCCTTGAGATCTAGAGTTACCAGCCAAGACTCCTTGCCCAGCATGGGAAGAAGCTGCTGTAGAGTCAGCATTTTGAATTTTGGAACAATGAGAAATGTGTTTAAAGCGGACAGGTCGAGAATAGGTCTCCATTTGTTCTCCTTTCTTGGTACCAGGAAGAGTCTGGAGCAAAATCCCTTTCCTTGCTCCATAGATGGTACCTTTTCCACAGCTCTCATAGTTAATAATTGAGATATTTGTTTTAGAGCTTCTGTCTTTTGATTTGGAGGTAGGTTTGGCATTCCTCTCTTCCCTGGTAGAGTATGGAAGTGAAACCTGTAACCTTGGTCTATTGTCTGCAAAATCCACTTGTCTCTTGTGATGTAATGCCAGTTTGTTGAAAATAAGGCTAGCTTCCCGCCTAAGGGTGCTTCTAGTTGTTCCCTGGTAGGCGGTGCCAGAGCCAAGTCACTGTGATTGTCCTGTAGTTGCGGTGGTGGCTGTGTCTGTGGCTGTACCTCGCTGGTTGTTACCCTGCCACTGGTGTCCCCTGTAGGCACCCCTGGATTGGCTTCTGCCTCTTGAATGCCTATTCCTGCCTCTCTGAGTTCTGGAGGAGTCTGGAAAGGACCAATTCTTGGAGGGCCAATTCCTGCTAAACCTTGGAGGTTGGACCTGTAAGAAATCTTTCACTGTTTGGACAGATTTTGCCTTCTCTTCCATCTTCTTAAGCACCTGTTGTGCAGGAGAGCCAAACAAATTGATCTTATCCATGGGAGCATCTAATAGCTTTGATTTGACATGGTCTGGTAAGGCCTGCTCTTTTAACCATGCATGCCTTCTGATAACTGTGCCAGTCATGGCTGATCTAAATGAAGCCTCCAGTGCATCATAGCCGCATTTTAAAGAATGGTTACTGACTTGCTGAATGTTATGTACCATTTCCTGAACAGATTTTTTGTCTAATGGTTCATCCGAGGACAGTTTTTTAGTTAATTGGTCAAGCATAAATTCTTGATACTGGATCATGTGAAATTGACAGTTCAAGGCCCTAGCTGAAAGAGTAGCAGAAGTGTAAACTTTTTTACCCAATCTCTCTAAGGATCTGGATTCCCTTTCAGAGGGGAGGGGGTTTTTGGCAGAGGTAGCTGATACAGCCTTAGGTCCTTGGGAGATAGTCTCGGGGTCTGCAAAAGGAGCCTTATACAAGTGGTAATGCATGTCCGGGACCCTGTAGTACCTATCGGGCTTAGCAGGGGCCGGAGGTAGAGAATCAGGAGCAGTACAAGCATCATTAAATGCATCATCTACAACAGAAAGAACTGGAGGTATGGCTAAAGGCCTATGTTGTGGTAAATGCAGAACGGTTCTAAGCCTTTTTCTGGAATCTGAAAAATCCTGGCCCTGCCACTGAAATTGTTCCTTCATAGCATGCAAGGTTTCCCCAAAGGAAAATTCCTTAGGCGGAGAGGCAGAAGGGATGGACTCTTCAGCATCAGAGTCTTCATAAGGGGAGAAAGGAGCCTCTGGAGGGTCTGTATCATTTGAATCATCAGAGGAATCATCTGTGGAAACTGGCTCAGGGGGCTCTGCTCTAGGCCTCTTCACTGGAGGTGGGTGAGAGGCACTGTCTGGTTGAGGTTGGGATCCCCGGATTAAAGAAATGAGATCCTCTGCTAAACTAAGCATTTGTGAACTAGAGCTAGGCCTGTGAGAGGGGGTCTTAGCAGGCACAGATTTAGTAGCTTTAGCTGCTTTAGCCCTGGCAAAGGCCTTAATGGACATGGCTGCAGGAGGCCTAGCAGCTCCACGTGCAGGGGTTGAAATATCCAAGGGAATAGTGTCAGATAATTCCTGAGAAACTGCAACAGCAGGTGGAACTTCAGAAGCCGATTCCACCAGGTTGGAAGAGGCCTCGGTAGAAGGTAAGTTTTCGGCTGAAGGAAGGGCCGTTTGCTCGGTTTCAGCCGAAACCGAGACACTCGCGGTTGGCTTACCCGCGGTTTCGGCCAAAACCGCGGACCGCGAGTGTCGGTCCTTATCCTTGCGCTTTTTGGATATTTGCGTAGTCGGAGGATCCGACGGCATAATATAAGCAAAATCGGAGCCGAAAAACTCCTCAGCAAATTCCGACCGGCGTCTAAGCGTCCGCCGGTTAAAAGAAGCACAGGCTAGACAAGCTGCTACGTCGTGGTCTGGGCCTAAACAAGGTAAGCAGTAAGAGTGGAAATCTTTATGAGGTATTTGTTTCCCACAAGTTAAACAGTTATTCACTTTTTCTGACATCGGCTAAGGCAAGAAAGAGTCCCCAACGGGGTACTTAGCTTTTTAGAAGTCTTCGGTAGTAGTATTCGGTAGAAATCTCTGGTTCTGACCGACTGGCACTTGCGAACAGCTTCTGCTTCGGGCGCCACGCGGCAAGAAAGACTGAGGAAAATGGCGTCGGCTGATGCCTTTATACCCGAATAACTGCAGCTATGACGTCAGGTGAAGTGCGACACCAGCCGAGGCCAGACCCAGACTTTGGAATCCGGCCGACCGAAGGACTGCCTGACGACAGGACAACCCATTTGTAAGGACTGCAGATGCATCCTTGAAGGACATCAGCTTTAGAGAGAGGTGTTGTCTGTTTGACTAATGTATCTGCCATGCAGCCAGGTTTAGGGTTTTGAGCTGACCGTGCAGGATCTGATTGTTTTGTTGAGTCAGAAGGTGTGGAATTTGAGGCAAAATCCATGGTGGGCCTTGAGCCAAGTTCCTTAAGATAGGGTACCAGTGCTGGCATGGCCAGTCTGGAGCAATCAGAATCATCTGTGGTTTTCCTTGTCTGGCATTTAGGAGTACCTTTGAAAGGAGAGGCAGTGGCAGGAAGGCAGAAACTTTTAGGTTTTTCCAGCTGAACAGAAGAGCATCCACTTTCCATGCTTGTCTGTGATAAGTCCTTGTGCAGAATTTTTGTAGTTGGCAATTCAGTGGGGAGGCAAAAAGATCTATGTCTGGGCATCCCCACTTTTGCGTTACCATGCTGAAGATTTGTGGATTAAATTTCCATTCGTGAGGGTTCATGATATTTCTGCTTAGATCGTCTGCCAGAGTATTTTTCTTTCCTGGCAGGAATTGTGCTTGCAGGTGAACTTATACGTTAGATCTGTGTTCCACAAGGTCATGGCTTGCCTGCATAGGGGATAAAAATGAGTGTCCCCTTGCTTGTTTATGTACCACAGTACTGTGGTGTTGTCTGTCTTTAGTAGTAATTGTCCTGGATGTAGAAGGTCCTTGAAAGCTGTTAGGGCATTTTGAACAGCCAACATCTCTTTTTGATTGATGTGAAGATGCATCTGATCTGTGGTCCACTTGCCCTGAATGCATTTTCCTGCCCCAGGTGTAATCCGAAGCATCTGTTGTTAGAGTTTGCTTGGCTGTGGGTTGGGTAAAAGGCTGACCCGTGTTTAGGTGACATGCCTGTGCCCACCATCGAAACTTTTAGTTATGTACTCACCATAACTTCAGATGTTTGGGATCCATCTCGCCTACATTCTGACTGATGGGTTCGGAGCCGATCCTCGGCTCCGACTCGGCACGCTTATGCCAAAGAGCGAAGTCTCTTATTGGCTGAGCTTACTATATCCCAGGATGCACCACTACCAGTCCCCCAGATCTAGTTTGTCCGCATACATGCACACACGCATGCACTGCTTATATAACATTGACAGATGATACAAGATAAAAAACAGTAGAACCCAAACCGTTCAATCTCTTCTGATCTCCAAGGCAGGGGGAAGGAGGGTGGGTATTAGGAATGTAGACGAGATGGATCCCAAACATCTGAAGTTATGGTGAGTACATAACTAAAAGATGTTATGTGATCCTATCTCGCCTACATTCTGACTGATGGGACAGCGTCCCTAGCACCTAAATCCTGGGTGGCTCACTGGAAAACACTCCTGAGTACCGTGGAACCAAATGATGCTCGTCCTTTAGATGCCACATCCAATTTATAGTGGGAAATGAAAGTGTGCGGGTTGGACCAAGTAGCCGCAGCACAAATTTCAGAAATAGCGAGCTTGGAATGGAATGCAATAGAGGTAGCCATAGCTCTAGTAGAGTGAGCTTTGACAGATGTTGTAAGTTGCTTATTTGAAGAGGAATAAGCTTGAGTTATGCACTCTCTGATCCATTTGGCAATAGTAGCTTTAGTGATGGATTTACCCAATTTATTATCTGAAAAGGACACAAACAATTGATGTTTTCCGAATTTGCTGAGTCCTATCTAGATAGAAGCGCAATTGCCTGTGAACATCCAATGTATGGAAGGTGTATTCCGCTTTGTTTGAAAATTTTGGAAAGAAAACTGGTAGCTCTAAAGATTGTTGGAGACAGAGATTAGAGCAAACTTTGGGGACAAAAGATGGATTAGGTCTAAGTGATACTCTATCCTTGTGAAAAATCAAGTATGGTGGTTTGATAGATAGGGCTTGAAGTTCTGAAACTCTTCTTGCAGAGGTAATTGCAATCAAGAAGGCAGTTTTCCAAGACAGATATTTCAACTCACATGTAGCAGCCGGTTCAAACGGGGAAGATGTTAAGGCACGAAGTACCAAATCAAGATCCCACGGAGGCAGGATGAAAAACTGGGGGTCTTAAAAGCACAGCACCTTTCATGAAAGTTTTACATAATCTGCTGCTCATCAACGGTGGGTCTGTGGAATCGTGAAATTTGGAGATAGCTGCTAATTGGACTTTAATAGTAGAGACTGAAGATCCTTGATTAAACAAGAATGTCAAAATTTCAAGACCTCTGGTATCGGGGCAGAAATAGGGTCTAATCCTCTGAGTTGAGCCCAGATAGCAAACCTCTTCCACTTACTGTGATACAACTTCTTAGTGGTGGGTTTGTGGGCTGAAGATAAAATGTGAATAACTTCCGGGTCCAAGGTGTGATTTCTGACTATAGTCGGAAGTGGAGGAGCCAAGCTGTTAATTTCAAAGTGTGAAGGGACTGGTGCTGTTGTCCCGACTGATGAATCAGAAGGTCCGGAATTAGGTCCAAGAACCAAGGACCGTCCAGAGTATATTTCTGTAGGTAGGGGAACCATACCTGACGCGGCCAGTACGGAGCAATTAGAATCATTGTGGACCCCAATTGGGAAGCTTTCTGGATGACTTTGGGGAGGAGTGGAATCGGAGGAAAAGCATAAAGCAGTCCTGTTGGCCAAGGTTGGACTAGAGCATCCGTAGCTGTCTCCCCTTGACGTGGGGTCAAGGAAAAGAACCTTTTGCACTTCGTGTTTCGTGGTGTTGCAAACAGGTCGCAGCACGGAATCCCCCATCTTTTGAAAATCTGAGCTGCTACTGTTTCGTTCAGAGACCACTCGTGAGGAGAGAGAATTGTCCTGCTCAGTCTGTCTGCCAATACATTGGATTTGCCTGGAATGTGGGTCGCTACCAGGAAGCGCTTGGTAGCCACTGCCCATTCCCATACCCTCATGGCCTCTCTGCAAAGGGGGTAAGATCTGGTCCCTCCTTGTTTGTTTAGATACCAGACTACAGACATGTTGTCTGTATGGATGGCGATAGTGCCTTGAGGGAGAAACTTGTGGAGGGCTTGTAAGGACAGCAGTACAGCCCTCATTTCCAACACATTGATATGGAGAGATGTTTCGTTGGGAAGCCAAGAACCTTGAACTGACCTGCCCAGACAATGCCCCCCCCCACCCCATCTGGGAGGCATCCGTCGTCAAGGTGGCCACCGGAGGGGGTATAACAAAAGGTCTTCCCTGATTCAGATTGGATGGCAGAAGCCACCAGCGGAGGTTCCGTTTGCACGTTTCTGTAATCAGTATGTGATGATTGAGGGGGAGATCCTGAAAAGACCATTGTGTTGATAACAGCCACTGAAGAATCCTCATGTGCAATCTTGCCAGAGGAACTAGGAGAACCGTGGCAGACATTGAACCTAATAGTTGCAGGACCATCCTGGCTGGGGCTTTGGATCTTAGAAGCAGGGCTTGGACTTGATCTTGTAATGTTTGTATCCTTTCGGTAGGAAGGAAGATTCGCATTAACTTTGAGTCTATCTCTGCACCTATGAATCTTATGCGCTGAGAAGGCAGCAAGACAGACTTTGACCAGTTGAATGTAATTCCCAGGGAAGCACCCAGGGAGATGGTGGCTTGTAGGTTCTCTAGTAGTAGATGCCTGGTGGTGGCAGTCAGGAGCCAGTCGTCCAGATAGGGAAACACTTGGAATCCGAGACTCCTCAGGTGAGCAGTCACTACTGCCAAACACTTGGTGAACACCCTGGGGCTGTGGTGAGACCAAAGGGCAGAGCACAAAATTGGAAATGACTGTCTCCCAGGCTGAAGCGCAGATACCTCCTGGGCCTGATGTATCGGTATGTGATAATAGGCGTCCTTGAGATCTATGGAGCACATCCAAACATCTTTCTCCAACAATGGGAGAATCGATTGCAAAGTGACCATTGAATTTGGACTTCATGACGGACTGGTTTAGTTTGCTGAGATCCAAAATGGGTCTCAGGTCCCCTGTCTTTTTGGCACTAAAAGAACCTTGAGTAATTTCGGATCCGATCTGGTCTGAGGGACCGGCTGGATGACTCCTTTTCTAGCAGCTTTGAAGCTTCTACGGCTGCAATTTCCCTTTGACTGGGTGGTGGGTCCGGGATTTTTGGACGGTGGGGTGAGTGTGTGAAGGGAATGGTGTAACCTCCGGCAATAATCCGAAGCACCCATCTGTCCTGAGTAATAGACTCCCAGGCTTTTAGGTGCTTGGCAACGGCACCCGACTGGCTCCGGAGCAGCACAGCCGGGCAATCCCTCATGAAGTGTGGGAGGCTGAAGAGCCACGAAAGGACTCTCGGTCTCCAGTGTTGCGGGGGCCTCTGCCGCCTCTGGGACGGCGTCTCCCAGAAAAATTTCCCCGTCCTCTGCCTCTGGAAGGGGAATCTTCCTGCTGTTGGGGAAAGAATTTCTGTGATTTGCGGAACCACATCTTCCCTCCTCTCTTAGCCTTGGGATAAGGCCGAAAGGGAGTGGAATAACGTGCTCCTACGGCAGATAAAGTCTTTCCCTCTTGCTCACAGCGGGTAAGAGTGTCTTTTACCTTGGGTCCAAACAAAGAGGACCCATCAAAGGGAGCGTCGGCAAAGGAAGACTTGAAGGCCTCCGCAAAATGACACAAACAGAGCCAGGCTTGTCTCCGTAGAGCCACGCCTGTGCCTGCCGCTCTGCCCGTCCCTTCGGCCGCATATGAAATGAGCCTCATGGACGAGTTAGAAATGGAGTTAAGGATAGCCAACTGAGAGCTAACCGACTGGGCTAGCTGCTCAGGTAGGTTACCTGAGAGGGAGTCTGAGAGCTCCTTGACCAGATCCCTCTGTAGTCTGGTGAAATGTGCCAAATAATTCAGGGACCTCAGAGTAAAGGCCGCTGAAGTCGGGGTGCGCTTCCCGTACCGGTCCATGCTCCTAGACTCCTTATTAGGAGGATGGACGGACGTTGAAGCCTCTGCCACGTCCTGCTGGGTAGCAGATGCCACCACCATGGCATCTACAGCCACGCCTTCGTTAAGAACTCCTTCTCGGGTGGGGCAGACAAAAATTTGTTAGGGCGAAGGCACTGGTTCCACAGTATCTGGATGTTCCCACCCTCCGACAAACCAAATCCAGGAGCTCGTCGTCGAAGGCGGAGACACCCAGGAGGCGGAGGGCTGAGCCCCGAGGCCTTGAGGAACACCGACTCGTCAGCGGAGGGGTTTGGAATTCCAGCCGCCTCGTTGCTTGAGGATCTCTAGAATGTCTGCAAATGAGACATCATCCGAGGCGACTTTGGGGACCCCTCCGCATCATCAAGATCAGTGTCCGGCGTAAGAGACTCATCGGGAGTCCACGTGCTTCCTCTTGCACGATCTCTTCCTTGGGGGCTCCTCCGAAGACAACTCCGAAAGACCCTCAGGAGGAGGGAACCCCAGTGGGGTAACCTCAGGCCCGGGCCTCCGCTGCCTAGAGACAGGGGAACTGCCAAAGACCCAGTCTCCATGCCCAGGGAAGGTGCCGGTAAAGCCGTAGAGATGGCCGAAGACTTGGCCAATGCACTCCTCATAGCTCTGAAGGCCGGACCCCAGAATCCTGGGAGGGTCCAGTCTCCGAGCCATGATAGCAGACGGATCCCCAGCGAAGCACCGAGAGGGAGGCTTGGAACCGACAACATTGGTCCCGAAACGTCACCCCCGGGTCCGGCCGAAGAAGTCCGTGTGCTAAACTCGGACCCGAAGGCCGGGGTTGGAGTAAGGGTCGGAGCCGACCCTAGGATCTCCACTGGCTCCATCAGCACCTGCTCCAACGGAGCCAAAGCGGTCGGAGGAGGAATGGCCATGGAGTGGGCTATCGGCTCCGAAGCCAATTGGGTCGGAGCCGAAACAAATTTCTGAAAGACTGGGGACTGGAAAAGTCTTTGGAGCACCCTGTCTATGTCCGAATCTGACATCCTTGATGACCTGGAAGAGACCGAATGGGTCCGAGTAGGCCTCTCCAACGGCTCCAAGGGACTAGGGGACCGGCTCCGAATCAACTCTACAATTATCGGCGCCGAAGGAATGTCCAAACCCATTTCCATCGGTGCCGAAGAGGGCTTCGGCGCCGAGGAGGAAGTGTCTGAGCGGACAACCTTCATCGGCTCCGAGATCAGTGGAGCCGATGAAGATGACCCGCCTCTCGATGCCCCAGACGTCGGCTCCGAACCCAGAGGAGTCGAGGCTGGAGGCATTGAGGCAGACCGTTCCGCCCTCGGCTCCGAAGTCCGTGGAGCCGAAGGAGAAGCCTGCCTATGTTTTTTGGCGGTCGGATCCGACGGACTGGTCGGAGCCGACACCCTTTTCTTTTTAGCAGGAGAAGGAGAGGAAGCTAATGCCTCTTCAAAAGAGGGTTTAATAAGGCCTTTTAATATAAGTTTATTTTTCCTCTCTTGGAGGACCCTCGAGGAAAACGCGTGACACACGCTGCAGGACTCCTGCAAATGTCTGGTGCCCAAACAGTATACACAGAGAGAGTGATCATCTGTGATCGACATTTTGAAACTGCACTTAGTGCACTTTTTAAACCCTGAAGGCCTAGGAGCCTGTGACATTATGGCAATCAATCAGTGAGCTAGCCAAAAACACAAAACACTCTAACTATCACAGAAAGATTTCTTTTCTCTCTCTCTTCTTTCTCTTTTTTTTTTTTTTTAGAAGGATTGTCACAAATAGACAAAAAAATAAGACTAAGGATCTAAGACCCCTGAAAATAATACGGGACTAGCCAGACAAAGACTGACAGGGGAAGGCCCTACAACGCAAATGGGACCTTTAGTCAGACAATACTCAGTCACTACACAAAAATTTCACCAAGAAAAATCTTCACTCACACACAAAAAACATACGATAGCTGTTAAAACAGCTTTTTGTTGAATTTTAAGGAAAACCCTGACAGGAAAAGTAAGTGAAAAAACACTACTTAGCTCAGCCAAGCTCGAGACCACGTCTTTGCTTGTTAGCGGCAAACGAGATCTGGGGGACTGGTAGTGGTGCATCCTGGGATATAGTAAGCTCAGCCAATAAGAGACTTCGCTCTTTGGCATAAGCGTGCCGAGTCGGAGCCGAGGATCGGCTCCGAACCCATCAGTCAGAATGTAGGCGAGATAGGATCACATAACATCTCCTGTTGTAGGCAGGGAATCATTGGTATTACTGCTTCTAAACTGTGAGTGTTGAGTCCAAACACTTTTCAGGTACCAATGTAATTTCCTCATATGCAGTCTGGCATATGGTATTAGTAGTATGCAGGATGCCATGAATCCCAGGGCCTGCAGAATTTTTCTTGCAGGGAGATGGGACTTTTTTGCCAGCAATTGAAAATATTGAGTTAGTTGAACTTGTTTATCTGGCGTGAGGTAAGCCCTCTGGGTCGTTGTATTTAAGCTGGCACCCAGGAATATAATCTGCTGCGAGGGCACTAGTTTTGACTTCTTTTCGTTTACTGTGTACCCTAGAGAAATTAGCAACCTTTTTACAAACGCCAGATGCTGTAGAAGAATGTCCTTTGTCTCTGCTTGAATGAGGCAGTTGTCCAGATATGGATATATGTGAATTCCTTTTTGTCTGCAAAATGCAATTACTGGTGCCAGGCACTTTGTGAATACCCTGGGCGCAGTAGATAAGCCAAAGGGCAGTGCAAAGAATTGGTAGTGCATTGTACCAGCTTTGAATCTGAGGTATCTTCTGGAATTTTGTCTGATAGGGACATGCAGGTATGCCTCTTTGAGGTCCAGAGTAACAAGCCAAGCCTTCTTGCCCAGCATGGGTAGAAGCTGCTGTAATGTCAACATTTTGAATTTTGGAATATCCAGTTAAGTATTTAGAATTGAAAGGTCTAGTATGGGCCTCCAGGCCTTGTCCTTTCTGGGGACCAGGAAGAGTCTCGAGTAAAATCCTTGTCCTTGTTCCTGTTGTGGTACTTTTTGAATAGCTCTCATGTCCATGAGGGCTGAAATTTGTTTTTGTGCCTCTGTCCATTGATTTTATGGCAGGTCTGGCATTCCTTTTAGCCTTGGTAAAGTATGAAAGTGGAATCTGTAACCTTGAGACACAATATTCAGGACCCATTTGTCTTGGGTGATAGTTCTCCAGTTTTGAGAAAAAAGTGCTAGTTTCCCCCCTAAGGAGGCTTCCAAAAGGGACGTGCTTGGCGTACGAAGGGGAAAGTCATTGTGACTGTTTCCTATAAGGTTGAGACTTGTCCTCACCACCTTTAGGGGTTGAGGTGCCCCACTGTCATTGTCTGTTTGAGCCTTGGGGTTGAGATCTGCCTCTTGGGAGTCTGCATCTGCCTCTCTGTGGCCTGTCTGACACTGGAAAGGACCAATTCTTTGTTGGCCAATTTCTGCTAAATAGAGGTGGCTGTACCTGTAAGAAATCCTTGACTGTTTGCATAGATTTAGCTTTATCCTCCATTTTCTTTAACACCTCTTCTGCCTTAACACCAAACAAAGTATCATGCTGTAAAGGAGCATCCAATAATTTTGCCTTAACACGATCAGGTAAACTTTCTTTTTTTAACCAAGCATGTCTTTGAATCACAGAACCTGTAACTGCGGCTCTACAAGAGGCCTCTAAAGAATCAAAACCACATTGCAGAGTATACAACTGTACCACACGAAAGGATACAAAACTAAAAAACTAAAAAACTGAAAAGTACCAGTGCTATCAACAGATGCAGCCGACAATATTTTTTAGCGCTTTCAATCACTTTTAATTTACGTGACCTTCTTCAGAAGGTTCTGAAGAAGGTCACGTAAATTAAAAGTGATTGAAAGCGCTAAAAAATATTGTCGGCTGCATCTATTGATAGCACTGGTACATTGCAGAGTATGTTTTCCCACCTGTTCAACTGCATGCAAAAAATCCTGCATTTCTTTACAATCAGGAGCTTCTGTGCTTGCAAGCATTTTCTGTTTTAACTGAGCCATTAAATATTGTTGGTACTTAAGCATGTGAAAATGGCAATTTAAAGCTCGTACTGCTAAAGTTGCAAAAGTGTATACTTTCTTCCCTCATCTATCCAAAGCTCTGGAATCTCTGTCAGAGGGTACTGGATTTTTAGCAATGGAAGCATTAACCCCTTTTGGACCCTGGGAAATAGTTTCTGGATCAGCAGAAAGTTTTTTGTAAAGAAACTTGTGAGAGTCAGGGACTCTATAATATCTATCTGGCTTGGCTGGAGCAGGGGGCAAAGAATCAGGAGATAAACTGGATTCAGAGAACACATCATCCACAATATCTAGCACAGGCGGAATAGCCAGGGGCCTGTGTTGAGGCAATAAGAGGAAATCCCTGAGCCTTTTCTTGGATTCTGAGTAATACTGGCTTTCCCAATGGAAATGCTCCCTCATGGTATGTAAAGTTTCCCCAAAAGAATAATCCTGAGGAGGAGAGGCTGAAGGGATAGATTCTTCAGCATCAGAGTCCTCATAGGGGGGTAGAGAGTATCCCTGGTCTGAAGAGGAATCAGGGGAAATGGAAACCTGATCAGAGGAATCATAGTCTGTATCCTGCCTAGGCCTTTTCTCAGGAGGGGGATGGGAACCCCTGATTAGAGTAATGAGGTCTTCGGCCATTTTAAGCATCTGTTTCTTAGGCATGGAGGACTGTCCAGGAGAATGCTGTACTTGTTTCTTTGCCTTTAATGGTACCTTTGTCTTGGCTGTTGTTTTAATGGTAAGTTGTGAAGGTCTGAAAATACCCTCAGAAGCCGATGCCTGCTCAGCGGCTCCGGACCCATCTCAGGGATTAGTTTCCATAGGCCCAATACCTTGAGTTTCCAGAAGCCTAGATGTCTCCAAGTGGGAGTCGGAAGCGGCCTGTGGTTCTGAGGTAGCGGGTGTCAGGGGCTGCGAAAGCGCCTCACTGAGAACCGGCGACTGGCCTAGAAGAGGTTTCGCCGTCGGTTTTGGACCTCGGATGCCTGTCTTTATCCCTGTCTTTGCATTTTTTCGGTATTGTGGTCGTTGGCTGATCCGACGGCATCATATAATTGAACCTTCGGCCAAAGTAGTGCAAAGCAAAATCAAAACGTCTTTTTATAGTGCGTTTGTTAAATCTAGCACAAAACCGACAACTAGTGACGTCGTGATCAGGGCCTAGGCATGGAATACAGTAAGAGTGAAAGTCCTTATGAGGTATTTGCTTCCCACAAGAAATACAATTATTAACTTTTTCTGACATCGGTCTGAGGCAAGAAAAAAGTTTCCCCAACGGGGTACTTAGCTTTATTGACGACTTCGGATCTGAAATTCGACTTCGAAAATCTCAGGAGTCGGCTGACCGGCACTTGCGAACTGCTTCTGCTTCGGGCACCGCGCGGCAAGAAAGACTGAAGAAAATGGCGTTGGATGCATCTTGTATATCCCTGGCGCACTGACGTCAGGGAAGAAGCGACAGCAACCGACGCCAGACCAAGACTTTGGAACTCAGGCAGACTGCGGGACCGCCTGACGGCAGGATAACCCAAGTGTAATGACTGCAGCAGTGTAACACGATGAACATCTGGAGACCGGCTCCAAACTGACAAATCTGTCACCGGCTCCAATAAACTGGGAGCCGATGTAGACATCATCGATGCACTGTCTTCTGTCAGCCCCGAAGCCAGTGGAGCAGAAGAAGCAATTCTAGTTTTAATGATTTTCTCTGGCAGCTCCGAGGAGACTGACGGAGCCAGAAAGCATTTCTTAGATGATTTTTTGTCCATATTTTTGTCTGGTTTGGAAGGAGAAGACTTGGAACTGGAAGATCTTTCCAAATCCTCTTCAAAGGAAGGTTTCAGCAATCCCCTTAATATTAGCTTGTTCTTCCTCTCTTGCAGCACGCGAGGGCTGAAAGCATGACAGAACAAGCATGATTCCTGTAAATGAATAGCCCCCAAGCAATACACGCATAAAGAGTGCCCATCCATCAAAGACATCTTGTTGTTAGACTTAACACACTTTTTGAAGCCCGAAGGCCTGTGCTCTTTAGAATCCTTAGACATGTTAAAGACAAGAACACACACACACACAGGGGAAAATGGTAGGGGCACCTTCACCACAGAAATCAAAGATAGCGTGGGAAACTAGAGCCTCTAACTCAAACGGCCTACAGACCGCAAGGTAACCACAGGGAGGACTAGGTCCTCTAAGTTAAACGGGCCTAGCACAGGAAAAAACAAGGGAACAACAAACAGTCACACAACAAAGAACCCGCTGACAAAGGAATCAACTGCTACACAACAAGAACAAGAACAAAAACAGGGGAGGACTAGGTCCTCTAACTGAAATGGGCCTAGCCCGTAAACACCAAGGGAAACGGGATACCAAGAAAGTTCAATTGAACCGGTTAGAAGCACACACACTAGCTATTAAAATAGCTTTTGGAGCTACTAAATCGAAAAAATAGCAGAAAAATTGTACTTAGCCACAGCCACGAGCGAGACCACGTCCGAGCGGCAAACGAGATCTGGGGGATAGGCGCATTGCAGCATGGGATACCGTTTAGCCACGAGACAATTGAAGACTTCGAGCTAGAGTATGGCCGAGTCAGAGCCGAGGTTCGGCTCCAAACCCACGGGTAAGAATGTAGGCGAGATTGGACTACATAACACTGACCTTTTTTCCCCCAAAATTAACCATAAAAAGGTACAAAAGTTAGGGAATATCAAAGAATTATGTATGAAAGCACTTTTGTCATCCTTTTTCACAGTATTGCAAGTATGCTGATAAATTCTCTTTTTAAGAGACATTTTAGTCTTGCTGATGCAGAAGGAATCATGAGTCACAACAGGACAGGTGTACCAGCCTGATGTACTACAATTAAATCTACCTAAGCCTCTCCATGCTTTAAGTTTATAAATGATTGTTCCCCTTTTCCTGGTGGTTAATAAGTGGACAGTGCCTACAATGCCAACACTGTATGGTATGAGATCTTGTCTGGTAATCGTGGCCTGCTCTGGTGCCCAAAACTTTTTTTTATGTTATTTTTTCTTTTAAAAAGTTTTTTTGAAGTTTTGATTAATTACACCATAAATAGCATGATTTCCACTGTTCAAGAAAACATCCAATCCATGTTTAATAATACAGCCATATTTAAGGCTGAGTTCTGAATGAACAAATTTAAGTCTCCCGACCTAAAATGTCCATGTAGCCTCTCTCCAAAAACATATTAATGTGTCAGCCTCTTTAATAAATGTCACTTCATCAGAAACCAGTCTATATAATTTAATACACTGGTACGTAACAAGCTGCTGTTCTTGGTGTGAGGGTAGCAACTGGAGCAGTGCAAAAAGCAGTTGCTGTAAGTTGTTTCCTATTAATATTGGTAAAAAATCCACTACCTATATTGTTTTTCAAATTTATACCCAAAAAATTAAATTCCAAGAAATCTGTTGTGTGTTATGAAAAATTCAAACTGTTTAATTGTCCATTTCCAGACGATGAAAATGTCATCTGAAAATCTAAAATAAACAACACACTTCTTAATATTTACATGTTCTGTAAAAAAAAAGTATGTACTTACTGTTACAACAGATCCATGCTGTCTATTTTACGTCTAGTTAAACATAAGGGATGACAGATCTGACCTTGGAACCGAATTCTGACTCCTCCCCTACCCATAACTTCCTGAGCTCCATTCTAATACCTCAGATCAAGTTTGCCCTTCATTAGAGTTCTCACTCCTATTTATGAAGAAATTTTAAATAATATACAATCAATCTTAAAAGGGACCAATGAAGGAGCCCAAAGTAGTTAGGCAGTGCTGCTCACAGACAAGGTGTGAAGTGGCAACCACTCAATCATCTCAAAGCTGTGTGTGTGTGTGTGTGTGTGTGTGTGTGTGTGTGTGTGTGTGTGTGTGAATTTGGAAAGGGATTGTGGGGAGGGTTGAACCAGACGAAAACAGACAATGTGGATCTATCATTATGTTAAGTACTTAACTTTCATATTCAACGTTGTCTATTTTTGTCCGATTCAGCATATGGGACAGATTTCCAAGCTGTCTTTCTGGGTGGTATCAAGGCAAGTCATTCCTGAGTATGGTAGAATGAAGGAGGAATGAGAACTGGACTGCACATCCAACTTATAACGAGTAACAAAGGAGTGCACAGTGGACCAAGTTGCTGCTGTACAAATGCCATCAATAGGTAGTCTCAAAGGAGGCCATTGAGGTAGCCACTGTTCTGGTTGAGTGAGCCTTTGGTTTGGACTCTAAATTTAGATCCATCTTACTATAGACAAATGAAATACAGTGCGACAGCCATCTAGACAGCAACAGCTCTACCAAGTCTAAACTTTGAAAAGGCAATAAAGAGTTATCAGACTTTCTGAATTGTACAGTCCAATAAAGATAGAACCTGGGCTGACAATGAACATCTAGCACGTGCAATATGTATTTTCCTTTGTTTCAAAAATTTGGAAAGAATACTGGAAAATCAGTGGATTGGTTTAAGTTAGTTCTAGATGCTACCTTTGGAAGGAAAGATGCATTAATCTGGAGAGAAACCATATCCTTATGGGAAACCAAATAAGAAAGTTTACATGAAAGTGCTTGTAATTTCAAAATTCGTCTGGCAGAACTGATTGTGACTAAGAAAATTGTTTTCCAGCTAAAATATTTGATATTTATTGTGGCAGCAGGTTTAAAGGGAAGTTGAGTTAGAGCTTGAAGCATGATGGCAACATCCCATGTGGAGGATGTAACAGGAAGGTTTCTTTTAGAAAAGCTTTTGAGATTTTTAAGGAGGCTGCAGAAGTATACTTTTTTCCAGTATGAAAACTGGAAATTGCTGCCATTTGAACTTTGAAGGTAGAATAACTAGAACCTCGTTGAATAAGTTCAACTAAGAATTCCAAGACAGAGGGTTTAGGAGCAGAGAAAAGATCTAAGCCTTTAGCTATTGCCCAAAAAGAAAACTTTTGCCACTTGCTGTTTTAAACTTTTTTGTAACAGGTATTTGGGAAGCTGATATGATGTGAACAACTGTATTGGGAAGTTTGGCATGTGTGGCTATAGTCAAGATTGGAGGAATCAAGCAGTTAGTTTCATAGTAGTCTGATCCAGTGGAGCCATTCCATATGTGTGTCAGAAGATCTGAATACTTTTCCAGCAACCAAGGAGGATGTACTAGTAGACGCCACAAAGGGGAACAATGTTTGTCTGACAAAAAGGGGGCAACAAGGATTACGTTGGCGTTGCACTGTCTGGCTTTCTGAATGAATTTGTTCCTGAGCGGTAACTTGGAAAAAGCATAGAGAAGACCAGAGGACCAACTGTGGATCAGACTGTCCCTTGGTGATTGTCCCTGTGGAAGGATCAGGGCAAAGTAACTGCTGCACTTGTTGAGGTAGGAGGTGAAAAGGTTGCAGCAAAGGTGGCACCAGTGGCTGAAAATTAAGGCTGTCACTATTGGATTGAGGGACTACTAGTGAGAAGTTAGGATAGTCCAGCTAAACTTGTCTGCTAGCACACTGGAACATCCTGAATGTGCGCTGCTATCAGACAACGGTGCAAAGACATTGCCCACTGACAACCCTCATGGCCTCCCGACACACGAGGTAAGAATGGGTAACTTTCTTGCTTGCTCATGTACCAAGTGACAGCCATGTTGTCTGTCTGTATGGAAATCACACCCTTGGGGAATACATCCTGAAGTGCCTGCAACGATAGGAGAACTACTTTCATCTCCAAGACAATGATGTGAAGGTTGGCCTCTAAACATGACTAAGCAGCTTGCATCATTCTCCCTTCAAAATGACCCCCCCCACCCCACCGTAGAAGGGAGGCATTAGTAGTCACTTCACCTATTGGCAGATCTATATAAAAATGCTGTCCTTCTGTTACTGAATGGGAGGTAATCCACCACAATATGTGTTGTCTCCAAACCATTGTGAGATGAATCTTGGCATGTAAAGTGTGGAATTTCTTACACCACTGAACTGCAAGTGTCCACTGAAGTATTCTCATGTGGCAAGAAGCCAAGAGAATCATTAGAACTAAGGAAGCCATGAGACGTAACAGACATAGGACTAGTTGTACTGGAGGGTACGGATGATGCATTACTTGTGTAGCCATTTGATACAAAGAGAAAACTCTGTGCTGCGGAAGTCTGATAATTTGCAGAGTTGTACTGAGGAGGCATCCAATAAGTTCTCTCTGTTGGGTTGGAAGCAAGTGACACTTGTGAAAATTCACTTATATGCCTAGATCCAGTAAACACTGAAGGAGAAGGTCCAAATGATGTAACAGTAGATGCTTAGATGTAGCAGTTAGGAGGCAATCATCTAAGTAGGGAAAAACTTGGATCCCGGGCATGTGCAAGTGAGCTGCCACCACTCCATTACCTTAGTGAACACCCTGGAGGCTGTGGTGAGACAGAAAGGCAGGGCTCTGAACTGTTAATGATTGGCTCCCACTCAAAAATGAAGAAATCTCCTGTAGTACTTCTCTATTTTCACATTATGGTAAGTGTCCTGGAGATCTAATTGAGAACATCCAACTGTCTTTCCTTGGAAGAGGCAATATGGACTGAATTGTGACCATCCTGAATATTGTCTGTTTTTCAAACTGGCTGAGAAGACTGAGATCCAAAAATTTTGTAAATGTCCCCCATTTCCTTAGCACTACAAAGACGCTTGAGTAGACTATGGATCCTAACTTGTCTGGGGGTACTGGTTGTATGACTCTCTTTTTCTAGCAGCTTCGAAGTTTCTACTACTGCTGGTTCTCACTGACTGGATGAAATATTGGGAATCACTTTCTTTTTTGTGGGGGATAACAAAGAGGAAAGGAATAGCCTCTGGAAATTATTTTTAGCAGCCATGTACCTTCTGCTATGTTTTCCAGGCTTGAAGAGTACAGATATAAGCATACCTCACTGTCTCCAGATTGCAGCATTCGGGCAAACCCTTCAGGGATGCTGACAGGGCCGCTCAGTAAAGGGACTGCATAAGCCCTGGTTATGCATTTTTTCTCTGCCTCTAGGGCAACGTCTACAGGAATTTCCTCCACCTCTACCACATGAAAGTCTATCACTAGAAGAAACCTGGTAAGAAATCTGTGACTTGCGAAACCACCTCTTTTTCCCCAGCTCTCTGATTCCTGGAATAGGAACTTTGCTGGTGGAAAAATGGATGCCTACTGCACAGAGAATTACCATTCTGCTGGCTCCTGATCAACCTGTCTTTTCTTTGGGCCAAAAGTTTAATGTTGCTGGATGAGGCACTGATGAAGGACATTTTGAAGCCTTCTGTGAAATCAAAAAGATGCATCTAGGCATGCCATTTTACCATAAGCCCGGTGTCTGGTGCTCTGGCTAAGCCATTGCCTGCATTAGAAATAAGAAGCATGGCTATGTTAGAGGTTGACTGCAGAGCAGAATGATGGGAGTCCACAGTTTTTTGGATGTCCGCAGGCAAAACTCCAGAAAGAGACAGTACAGTTGTATACACTTACCATAAATGTAGATGTTCGAGTGTATTCACTGTCGCAGTCATTACATTTAGGGTAATCATGCTGGCAGGTTGCCCTCAGTCGACCTGAATAACAAAGTCTTGAGTCCTGCGTCGGTTGCTGTCTCCTCTTCCACGACGTCAGGTCGTCAGGAGTATAAAACATGCAGCCGACGCCATTTTAATCAGTTTTTCTTGCCCCAGATGTCAGGTGCCCCTCAAATGGGGAGAAAAAAAAATAAATAAATAAATAAATATATTATATATATATATATATATATATATATATATATATATATATATATATATAAACAGTAATATATGAAAATGCACTTTTAGCAACATAAACTTTACCTTCATCTAAAAGCAAATACACCACAAAGGCTTTAGAGTATAGTAAAGGAAAGAGAAGTTATAGAACAGGGGGATGGCAGGTGGGTAACCCGGACAGCAACAGTGAATACACTCGAACATCTACATTTATGGTACGTGTACACAACTGTACTATGTTCTTTGTGTTTCACTGTTGCAGTCATTACATTTGGGGAGAATCCCAAAGCTATGGATGGGAGGATGGAGCTAGATAGCATTAGGAGCGGCTATAAGGCCCTGCAGAACTGCAGTGGCAAAGCCTACCCTGGATTTAGAGAAGAGAGGCAAATTATAATGTTTTGTGAAGGTATGAACTGAGCTCCAAGTAGCAGCTTCTAGAATGTCTTTGGTTGGTACTCCTCTGAGAAAGGCTGTTGAGGTAGAGGCAGCTCTGGTGGAATGTGACCTGATTCCCTTGGGTACAGGTTTACCATGATGCAAGTAGCAGAAACGAATGCAGTGGCTTATCCACTTAGAAACAGTCTGCTTTGATATAGCCTTCCCCTCTGATCCTGAAGCAAACGCCACCAGTAGTTGCTCAGACTTTCTTAGAGATTTGGTCCTGTTTAGGTAGAATCTTAGTTATCTGTGTACGTCCAATGAATGCAGAATCCGCTCCCCCTTGTTCTGCGGATTTGGGTAAAATGTTGGCAGGTGAATAGTTTGGTTAAGAGCCACGCTGGATACCACCTTAGGCATAAAGGAAGGATTGGTCCTGAGGGACACCCTGTCAGGGTAAAATGTAATAAAAGGCTCCACAGCCATGAGAGCCTGTAGTTCTGAAATCCTTCTTGCTGAAGTGATTGCCAAAAGGAAAGCTGTTTTCCAAGATAAAAACTTTATATCCGCAGTAGCTGCTGGTTCAAAAGGAGGCAGGGTGAGTTTTTCCAGCACAAAATTGAGGTCCCATGCAGGAGTTTGTGATCTTCTGGGAGGCCTTAAGTTTTTGACCCCTCTAAGATGCTGTTTTAGCAGAGGATGAGAAAAGATGGGAGGCTCCGTGTTGTAATGAGCTGAGATGGCAGAGGCATGGATTTTTATTGAAGAGAAGGACAGGCCCTTGTCAAGCATCTCAGTCAAGTATTGTAAAATCTGAGGGATATTTGGTTTTGCTGTGTCCGTTCCTTGTGCTTGGTTCCAAGCACAGAATCTATTCCATTTATCAGCATACGATTTTCTAGTACTAGGCCTTCTGGCTTCCAAAATGAAATCCATAACAGATTTACTGAGAGGTTGTTGTTGTTGTGTCTTTCAGCTTTTCCCAGTTAGGGGTCGCCACAGTGGAACTCCGGTCCGCTAATGATTGGCAGTAGATTTTTATGTGCCGAGTTGCCAGCTCTGTTGCACAACCTACAACGAAGGTACGCCCATTCATGCATGTCTCCACACAGAAGATGCTCTAGCTGAGAATCGAACAGGACAACGTCTTACTGTGAGGCGACAACGCTACCGCAGCACCACCACCACGTTGTTTGAATAATTACATGATCAGCCATGCTGCAAGGTTCAGAGCTTGGAGCAGAGTGTGCAGAATTTGATTGTTCTGATGAGACAGCAGATGAGGTATTTGAGGTAAGTTCCAAGGAGGGAGTTGAGACATATTCCTTAGAATTGGGTACCAGTGCTGGCGAGGCCAGTCCGGAGCAATCAGGATCATTTTTTTTTCCCTGTCTGACCTTTAGTACGACCTTGGAGAGAAAAGGCAGAGGGGGAAAGGCGTAGACTGATAGGTTTTTCCAACTGAAGGATAGGGCATCCACTTTCCATGCTTGTCTGTGATAAGTCCTTGTGCAGAATTTGTCCAGTTGAAAATTTTGGGGAGAGGCAAATAGATCTATGTCTGGGCTCCCCCATTTCTGTGTTACCATGCTGAATACTTGTGGATCCAGTTTCCACTCGTGCGGGTCCATGAGATTTCTGCTTAGGTCGTCTGCCAGAGTATTTTGTTTTCCTGGCAGGAATTGAGCTTGAAGATGTACTTCGTAAGTCAAGGCTGTGTTCCACAATGCCATGGCTAGTCTGCAAAGGGGGTAGGAATGTGTACGCCCCTGCTTGTTTATGTGCCACATAACCGTGGTGTTGTCCGTCTTTATCAGTAGTTGTCCTGGATGAAGTAAGTCCTTAAAGGCTGCCAGGGCATTCTGAACAGCTAGCATCTCTTTCTGGTTGATATGCAGATGCATTTGTTTTGGGATCCACATGCCCTGAATGCATCACCCCGCGAGGTGGGCCCCCCAAGCATAGTCTGATGCATCTGTAGTTAGGGTTTGGGTGGCAGGGGGTAGAGTGAATGACAGCCCCTTGTTCTGGTGACATGTCTCTGCCCACCAAAGAAACTCCTGTTGTAGGCAGGGAATGAGAGAAATCATTGTTTCCAGACTGTGACAATGTTGACGCCATAAACTTTTTTTTTACCTCTGAAGTTTCCTCATATGCAGTTTTGCATATGGAATTAGTAGAATGCAGGATGCCATGAACCCCAAAGCCTGCAGAATTTGTCTTGCAGATGACTGGGAGAAGATATCTATCTAAACATATGTATATAAATATATCCTCTTCTACATGTATCTCTTATAAGGGCTACCAAAAGGGAGCAAGAGAGCTAGTCAGGAGATAACTCTGGTGACAAACAACATCTCACAAAAAACTCTAGGTCTTTCCAGGCTAGGGGGATGGAGGGTGGGACGCAAGAAAGAAGGCGAGAAGAAGACAACTAACATGGAACGTTATGGTAAGTACATAACTTCTCAATGTTAAGTTGTCAATCTTGCCTTCATTCTTGCTGGATGGGACAGCATCCCTAGCACCTTAGTCCTGGGTGGCTCAATGGAACAGACTCTTGAGTACGGTGGAACCAAAATCAGCCCGACTTCTGGAGGCCATGTCCAGTTTGTAATGAGAAATGAAGATATGAGGAGAGGCCCATGTGGCCGCTGCACAAATGTAATCCATTGGCAACCTTGCCTGAAAAGCTACTGAAGAAGCTAGTGCTCTGGTTGAATGAGCTCTAGGCTTTGTAGGGAGCTCCTTATGCCTCAATTGAGAAATTAACATAATAAGAGAAGACAACCATCTGGACAAGGTTACTTTGGAAACTGGGAGGCCTTGCTTCCCTTCCGCGTAAGACAGGAAGAGCTGGTCTGCTTTCCTCATCTGCTTAGTTTATCCAGGTAGAAACGTAATTGACGGTGAACATCCAAACAATGTAACTTTCGTTCAGCTCTATCGGTATAATTTGGGAAGAAGACAGGAAGTTCTTTGAACCGACTTGTTCAGCCTGCTGAGATCCAAAATAGGTCTCCAGTCCCCTGTCTTTTTTGGTAGCAAAAAGAACTTGGAGTAGATTCCGGATCCTTGTTGGTTTGCTGGGACTGGCTTGATGGCTCTTTTTCTTAGCAGCTTTGAAATTTCTAGTGCTGCTTGATCTCTCAGACCGGGAGGTACTTCTGGAAGGGGCCCTTTTGGCTGATGTGGGGTGTGAATAAAGGGAATTTTGTAACCCTCGGATATGATCGACCGTACCCATTTGTCTTGCGTGAGGGAATGCCAGGCTTCTGGGTACAGTGATAGTCTTCCCTCGACTGCCTCCGAAGGTGGACAGTCGGGCAGCTCCTCAGGGGTGCTGGAAGGGTTTGTCAGAGAAAGATTCTCTGCTACCCTGATTTTGCGGACCCACCCCCTGCCCCTAGGGCAACACCTATTATTGTTCCCTCCTCTGCCCCTGGAGGGAAGCTCACCACGTGCGTCAGGCAGTACTCCCTGGGGTTTCCAGAACCACATTTTTCCACCCTTTTGACCCTTAGGGTATGGTCTAGAAGGGGTGGAAAAACAGACTCCCACGGCAGAGAGAGTCTTGCCTTCCTGCTCGCACCTGGCCAATGTATCCTTCACTTGAGGTCCAAACAAAGCAGAACCGTCAAAGGGGGTGTTAGTGAAGGACACCTTGAAGGGGTCAGCAAAGTTGCAAAGCCGCATCCAGGCATGTCTCCTTAGAGCAACACCCGTGCTTGCAGACCTACTCGCTCCATCGGCAGCATAAGAAATGAGCTGCATGGAGGAGTTTACAATAGAGTTCAGGGTCCCTAGCTGGGAGTTGATCTTTTCCTGAGACCCCGCAGCTGATGGGTCCTGTAAGGTATCACCTAATTCTTTGAGAAGGTCTCTCTGAAGACAGGTGAAATGGCACAAATAATTCAGCAAACGCATGGTGACTGTCACTGAAGAAAACATCCGCTTGCCGTACCTATCCATAGTCCTAGATTCCTTATTAGGAGGATGGACAGGGACTGAAGCGTCAGCCAACTCCTTCTTAGTGGCCGCCACCACCATGGCATCAACAGGGACGCTCTTAGTGAGAAACTGCTTGTCCGAAGGGGCTGTTATAAATTTAGTGGGCCTCCAGGGAGTTGGTTCCATAGTATCCAGAGCCATCCATGCCTTCCGAGCCACCACCTCCATGAGTGGGTCGAAAGACGGGGACACCCAGGAGGTGGAAGGACGAGAACCGAACGCATCCAGGTACACCGACTTGCCCTCGGAAGGGTTGAGGGCAGACCAGTTCCCCCTCTGTTTAAGGATCTCTAGAATGTCAGAAAATGAGACATCCTCAGAGGGGGACCTTGGGGACCCTTCTGAATCATCTAGGTCGGTGTCAAAAGTCACTGACTCCGGGGAGTCCACATGCTTCCTCTTACATGTCCTCTTCCGAGGGGGCTTCCCCACAGGATCAGGGGAGGCCTCAGAAGAGGAGGATATGCCCAATGGGGCGACCTGGAGCGTTGGTTCTCCACGCCTGGGTTCGGGAGGGTAGGCAGAGGCTGAAGCAGGCACCATGGAAGGAGGGGCCGATGGGGCCGACTGTGGCGCTGGTATATGAGCCAGCATGCTCCTCATGACCTCAAAGGCGCCCCTATCAGACAGAGAAGAGGGACCTAGCTCCGAAGAGATGAGAGCTAGTCCCGGCACCGAGCGGGACGGCTCCGAGGCCGATGTCAGGGCCAAACTCACCTGTGCCGAAGCTCCGAGAGGGAGAACGGGGTCGGACAAGGGTCTGATGCCACTCACCCCTCGGAACAGACGAGGGAGTCCCGGCGCCCGGATCCCTGCAAGGACGGAGCCAATGAAGGGATCGGAGCCGATGAAGGAACCGATAAGGGTGGAATCGGTTCCGACGCCCCCATGGTACCAACCCCGACGGCCACCGGCTCTCAGCTTGAATGAATAGTCAGAGGAGGAACTGGAGCAGGCGTTGGGGAAGCCACTGTCTGTTGAGACAGGCTATGCAATAACTGGGCGAGCGCCTGTGACTTCAAAAGCCTACTGACTACCCTCTCGAGGTCGTGGTCCGAAAGCCTGGAAGATCTAGAGGAGTGAGACCTATGGCTCCGCTTCGACAGCAGAGGAGACTTCAGAGCCGACCTGACCGACTCCAACGAAGGAGATCAGGAACGCTTTCGGCTTGGAGACAGCTCCGACACCAAGGTTGGAGCCGACTGAGGCCTCGATGCATCGGTTCCAGCCGGAACCGACGAGGCAGAAGAAGGTCCGCCCGGTGCCGGCTCAGGACCTGGAGCAGACAGTTTGGCGGGCTTAGAAGGTTTTCCTGACAGAGGCTTGGTAGGAGAACCTTCGGGCTTTAATAAGCCCCTTAGAATGAGCTTATTTCTGCGTTCCTGCAGGACTCTTGGGCTAAAAGCATGACAGATGGAACAAGAGTCCTGCAGGTGCAGAGGGCCCAAACAATACACACAAGAAGTGTGACCGTCTGTCAGAGACATCTTCTGACAGCACGAGTCACACTTCTTGAATCCCGATATCTTGGTATCCTTAGACATGATACGACAGGAACGGGACAAAAAAGGTCTAGTCAAGTATGCTGACGCAACCGATACACACACAACACTCGAAAAGACACTCTCACAGAAAAAAAAAATTAAGTTTACTACAGAAAACAAAACAAAATTTCACACACACACACACACACACACACACACACACACACACACACACACACACACACACACACTAAATGGAACCTGTACAAAAAACTACTACAAGAAAGGGGGGGAAGGGCCTAACCCCTTAAGGTTGGAAAGAGTAAGGAAAACTATTAATAAAGGGGGGGAAGACTAGTCGAGAGACTACTATGAAAAACAAGGTAAGGAGGGCGAACACAAAGAGCATGAAGTTCCGACACCCTTCTAGCTGAGGTGATAGCTACTAAGAAGAGTGTTTTCCACGATAGCAATTTTAACGAACAGGAAGCCACTGGCTCAAAAGGAGGGAGATTAGGTCCCATTGTGGGGGAGGATCTTTTACTGGGGGCCTAAGTAAGAGAGTTCTTTTTAGAAAGGCTTTACAAAGCTTGTGGGACATAATGCTAGTCTCTGACAAGCCAACATGGAAATCTGCAATAGCCGCCAGCTGGACTCTGATGGTGGCTGAGGAAGAGCCCATTTGAAAAAGTTCTGCCAAAACTCAAGAACTGTTTGGACAGGAGCTGTAAAGGGGTCCACTTGTTTTTGCCCTGCCCAAACAGAGAAGCGCTTCCATTTGCTAGCATAAGTCTTTCTAGTAGTAGACTTGTGAGAAGCGAGGATAATGTCACAAACTGACTGGGAGATTAAAGGAAGCCTGGCTAGGGTTGGAAGTGGAGCAACCAAGCTGTGAGGTTGAGAGATCGAAGGGATTGATGCAGCCCGCCCGATTGATGGGTCAGAAGATCTGGCGCAGGGTCCAGATGCCAGGGCTGTTCCAGAAGATGACGTTGCAGGAACGGAAACCAAATTTGTCAAGGCCAGTAAGGGGCAATGAGGATCATTCTGGATCTGAAGGCAGTTGCTTTCTGGACTAACTGAGTAATTAAGGGAAAGGGGGGGAAAGGCATACAGAACACCCCGGGGCCAATTGTGGACTAGAGCGTCTTGGGGGGGAGACCTGGGAGAGGGTGAAGTAGTCTTGACACTTGCTGTTTTTAGGGGTTGCGAAAAGGTCGCAGCAAGGCTAACCCCACCTTCTGAATATTTTTTCCGCTACTAGCTGGTTGAGAGACCACTCGTAGGGCATGAGAATGGCCCTGCTCAGTCTGTCCGCTATGACGTTGGACTTCCCGGGAATATGCGTTGCTACCAGAAACCGTTGAGAGATCGCCCACTGCCAAAGTCTGAGTGCTTCTCGACATAGGGGGTAGGACCTGGTTCTGCCATGCTTGTTGATGTACCACACTACAGACATATTGTCTGTCTGGACCACAACAGTCCCGGAGGGTAGAGTGTCCTGAAGGGCCTGCAACGCTAAAAGTACCGCTCTCATTTCCAAGACATTTATGTGCAGGTGGCATTTGAAGGGTTGCCAAGTGCCCTGGACTGTCCTGCCCTGAAAATGCCCCCCCCCCACTCAATCAGGGAGGCATCCGTTGTCACAGTGGCAACAGGAGGAGGAAGAACAACAGGTCTGCCCTGGAGTACCTGAGGGGAGACCATCTACCAAGAGAGGTGTCTTTTGCAGGACTGAGTGATTAGAATATTGTGTGACATGGGGAGCTGCTAAAAGGACCACTGGGAAAACAGCATCCACTGCAGGATCTGCATATGAAAACGAGCTAGTGGGATTAAAGTGATTGCTGCTGCCATGAGACCAAGTGTTTTTAGTACAAATCTGGCTTGGACCTTGCTCTCCTGTAGTAGAATCTGAACATGGCTACGAATGTCTGAAACTCTTTGTGTAGGCAGTTTTGCTGACAGCTCCACCGTGTTTAAAACGGCGCCTATGAAGGTAATAGACTGACAAGGTGACAAGGCAGACTTTTCGAAATTTATAGAGATGCCTAGCGCGTTGCACGTTTGTACAGTGTAATCTCTGGATTGGAGTAGTTGGTGTCTGGTGGTGGCAATAAGAAGCCAGTCATCTAAATATGGAAACACCTGGAATCCTTGTCATCTCAGGTGAGCCGCAACCACTGCCATGCATTTGGTAAACACCCTGGGGGCTGTGGTGAGGCCAAAGGGCAGGGCTCTGAATTGGTAGTGACTGGCTCCCAGCCGGAAGCGGAAAAACCTTCTGAAGTGCCTGTTCATCTTGATATGGTAGTACGCATCCTGAAGGTCTATAGAGCACATCCAATTGTCCTGACCCAGAAAGGGCAGAATGGACTGTAGCGTGACCACCCTGAACTTCGCTCACTACTACGGAAAAACTCAGGGAAAAAAAACTATCAAAAACTAACTATAAATATCAAAAAATCTTAAATACTACCTGGAGCCGGTGAAAACGCAACCTCGTAGCTGAAGCGGCAAACAAGATCTGGGTATATGACGTCTAGCATTATGGGACATAGTATCGCCTCAAGCCGGTGAAAAATAGCTCTCGAGCTTTGGTAATAGGCCGAGTCAGAGCCGAGGTTCAGCTCCGAACCCATCCAGCAAGAATGAAGGCGAGATTGACAACTTAACATCGTCCTTGTTCTCTGCTTGAATGAGACAGTCATCCAAGTAAGGATAAATTTGTATGCTTCTTTGTCTGCAAAATGCAATTACTGGTTCCAGGCACTTTGTAAAGACCCTGGGCGCAGTAGATAAGCCAAAGGGCAATGCAGAGAATTGGTAATGCATAAAACCTACCTTGAAGCGGAGGTATCTTCTGCATGATTTCCTTATTGGGATATGCAGGTATGCCTCATCTGGAGTCACTAACCAAGCGTTCTTGCCCAGCATAGGCAGTAGCTGTTGTAAAGTCAGCATTTTGAATTTTGGAATGTCCAGGAACGTGTTCAAAATGGATAAGTCCTGTATTGGACGCCAGGCATTGTCTTTTCTGGGTACTAGGAACAGTCTTGAATAAAAACATTGTCTTTTTTCCTGTTCTGGTTGAATAGCCCCATATCCATGAGGGATGTAACTTGTTTCTGAGCCTCTGCCCACTGATTTTGTGGCAGATCTGGCCAACCGTTCGGAATTGGCAAAGTATGGAAATGAAATCTGTACCCCTGGGATACTATGTTTAGTACCCACTTGTCCTGGATAATTAAATCCCAATTTTGAGCATGAAGTGCTAATTTCCCCCCCAAGGGGGCTGCCAAAAAATAAGTGCTTGGTGATGGCAGAGTGAAGTCATTGAAACTGCTTACAGTAGAGTTGTTCTTTGTTTCCTCCAGATTTGGAGGTGGAGGCACCCCACTGCTTTGACCTGTAAGTACCCTGTGATTGGTATTTAGAGCCTTTTGAGCACCTAGATTTGCCTTGACAGGCTCTATTGGACACATGAAAGGACCAATTTTTAGTAGGCCAGTGCCTACTGAATCTGGGTGGCTGCACTTGTAAGAAATATTTTACAGTTTGCATAGATTTAGCTTTGTCTTCCATTTTCTTTAAAACCTCTTCTGCCTTATTACCAGAGTATCATGTTGTAAAGGGGCATCCAACAATTTAGCTTTAACATGATCGGGCAGATTTTGCTCTTTGAGCCAGGCATGCCTTCTAATCACAGATCCAGTAACTGAGGCCCTGCAAGAGGCCTCCAAGGAATCAAAACCACATTGCAAAGTATGCTTTCCAACCTTTTCTGCTGCATGCAATAATTCCTGTAATTCTTTATTTTCCACACAATCAGAAATCAACATAATTTTCTGTTTCAAAAAGCCTGTAATATGCTGTTGATATTTAAGCATATGAAACTGGCAGTTTAAGGCCCTAATTGCCAAGGTTGCAGACGTATAAACCTTCTTTCCCCATCTATCCAGCACCCTGGAATCTCTATCAGAGGGGGTAGGATTTTTGGCTGTAGAGGCCTTTACACCTTTGGGACCCTGTGAGATAGTTTCAGGATCAGCAGCAGGATTTTTTAATAGAAATTTGTGGGAGTCAGGAACCCTGTAATATCTGTCTGGCTTACTAGGAGCCAGAGGTAGGGAATCAGGAGCCATGCTTTTTTCCGAAAACACATCATCAACAATGTCTAATACAGAAGGTATAGCCAAAGGCCTATGCTGAAGAAGAAGAAGAAAATCCCTAAGCCTCTTTTTTGATTCAGAGAAATCCTGACTTTCCCAATGAAAATGTTCTCTTAAAGTATGTAAGGTTTCTCCAAAAGAATAATCCTCAGGAGGAGATGCAGATGGGATGGATTCTTCTGCATCTGAATCCTCATAGGGTGGTACAGAAAATTCCTGATCAGAAGAGGAATCAGAAGAAATAGAAACCTGAGGGGGGGGGGTTGAGAACCCCTGGATCAAGGTAATTAAGTCCGCAGCCATTTTGATCATCTGTTTTTTAGGCATAAGGGGCCTGAGCACGTGGCTCATGCGTCGGTTTTTAGACTTAGAAGTTGTGTTTGATCTTGTTTTTTGAAGCTGGCGTCGTTTTTATGTAAAAATGTTGAGGCCTGAAAACATCCTCAGAAGCCGGTGCCTGCTCAGCGGCTTTGGACCCATCCAAGGGAGAGACATCCGCGGGATCAATACTCAGAATCTCACGGCATACCGGACTCCACATGGGTCTCAGTAGAGGCCTGCGACTCAAAAGTAGCGGGTATCAGGGGCTGCGAAAGCACCTCACTGAGTACCGGCGAACCGGCGACAGGCTTAGGAGAAACTTCGTTGTCGGTTTTGGACCTCAACGGACTGTCTCTGTCTTTTTCTTTGCGTTTTTTGTGAACTCCGGTAGTCGGATTGCTATCCGATGACATTTCCGGGTAATTAAATCTGGATCCAAAATATTCTGAAGCAAAAATATACCAACGCTTAATAGTGCATTGGTTAAATCTAGCACAAAACCGACAGCAAGGCACGTTATGATCTGGGCCTAGGCAAGGAATACAGTACAAATGAAAATCCTTATGAGGTATTTGCTTCCTACAAGTAATGCAATTATTAACTTTTACTGACATCGGTAAGGAGCATGAAAAAGTTTCCCCAACGGGGTACTTAGCTTTAGTTGAAGACTTCGCAAGTGCTGGTCGGCCGACTCCTGAAATTTTTACATTCGAGTTTCAGAACCGAACTGCTTCTGCTTCGGGTACCACGCGGCAAGAAAGACTGGTTAAAATGGTGTCGGCTGCATGTTTTATACCCCTGATGACCTGACGTCATGGAAGAGGAGACAGCAACCGACGCAGGACCCAAGACTTTGTTATTCAGGCCGACTGAGGGCAACCTGCCAGCAGATTACTCTAAATGTAATGACTGCAACAGTGAAACACGAAGAACATTTGGAAATTTCTTTAGTCAATTCTCTCTGAAATCTGATAAGAGCTAAATAATTAAGTGACCTAACTGCAAAGTTCACTGATGAGTATGTCCATTTCCCAAATGTGTCTAAAACCCTAGATTCCCTGTTAATGGGATGGACAGAGAAACTTTTCAGACAATTACTATCTGGTTTCTTGGGCTCCACACATGTATCCTTCCAAGCCCATTGCACCATGAAGTTGACTACTGGGTCAAAGGGTGGTAACCACCCAGGACATGTTCAGCTAGAACTAAAGGCTTCCAAAAATACAGATTCATCTGGTGATGGATCTTTGGTGGACCATAACCCTCTCTGCTTCATGAAATCAAGGATTTCACCAAAGGTGACATCTTCCGAGGGGGACCTAGGTGAGCCCCTGCCTTCATCCAGGTCTGTATCGTCCGTGAAAGATTCTGAAAAGTAATTATATGCTTTCCCTTGCACGTCTGTTTCTTGTGACCTTATTCTTTTGGGAGGACAGATGGTTCAGAATCAGACTTGGAGATGATTGACCAAGTTGTTTCAGAAGCCTGTGGCCCCAACTCTCACTGTATGGCAGAATGAAAAGAAGATGACACTGCAGGATCTAGTTGGAGTTTGGGTGGACCTGAATTAGGAGAAAGCATCTTCTCTTTGGGTAAGCAACAAACCCTTTCAACAACCTCAAAGGCCAAAGCCGAAGATCTTCCAGGATCTAAAGAGGATACAGAGACCTTGACCCTGACCAGTCCCAGCTCTGAAGTTGATCTTGGACCTGAACTGTCTAGTGCCGATGCTGCGATTATGTGAGGTATTGCCAGCTATGTCAGGAGATGTAGGATAGTATATGTGTAACAAATGCCAGCATAGCTAGCTAGAGTTTTATAAAGAATTATATGTCATTTGTATATCAAACTGATTTATACGGGTGCTTGTGTTAAAAAAATGTACCAACAGTGGGTCCTGCTGGACAGAAAAAGAAATGTACTTGTATATCAGACTATATGGTAACTATTGAAATGAATACATTGTAACAGAGGATACTTGAAGAGAAGAGGTTAATCTCAGTCCAGCTAACTTTGAAAAATAGCCTGAAATTAAATTACTTTGTATAAGTGAAAGACTGTATCTCACATGTCTCAACACAGTCAGAGACAAAAAGTCTGTACTAGGAAGCTTTCTGGATTGTCCTTGGGGGTGAACTAATAGCTACTCTGGAAGGGTGGAAGTTTGAAATTGTTTTATGACTTCCAGAAGCTGCAACACATCTTAATAAAGGTCCGTGTGTATGGTAACAATTATTTTTGAGATTCTGGTTCAGTTTCAAGTAAAGTGGGGTGGTATGGGAACCAGAAGTCAGATGACCACATATATGTGCTGTCATTCTGTAATCCAGCACAAAAAAAGAAATTATGTTCTTACCATAACGTCCCATCTGTGTTGTCTATCTTCATTCATTCTTGATGAATGGGACTCTGTTCCGATCCTCTGAACTGGCTCGGCTGTTATACAGCTTGCGCCAGCCCCCCAAAAAAAAAACTCTTGAGCTAAGACTACCCATAAGGCCCCTCTTTCTATTACCGCAGATCGAGTTTGCAACAAAAGTATACAAAGATAACAAAAGCCATGTCTAAGGTGAAAGCTAAAAGCTCCCAGAAAAAGTGTCCAATCCTCCAGAGGTCTATAGGAGGGAGCAAGAGGGTGGAATGCCAAGAATGTTTGAAGATCAACAACACAGATGGAATATTATGGTAAGAACATAACTTCTTTACCTGATGTTGTCAATCTTCATTTATTCTTGATGAATGGGACAGAGTCCCTAGCTACTTTAGGTCCTGGGTGGCTTTATGGAAGGACATTGCTGAGCACCATAGAGCTGAAAGATGCTCTTCTCCTGGAGACCATATCCAACTTGTAATAAGTGATAAAGGTATGGGGAGTAGCCCATGCTGTGGCTGCACATATTTCTTCCATGGAAGCCTTTGAATGGAAAACAGCTGACGTGGCTACAGATCTCGTGGAATGCTCTTTATCAGGCACAGGCAACTTGTGGTTATTACAACTGTAAATGAAGGTAACACGGTCACTAAGCCATTTTGATAAGGTAACTTTTGAGACAGGTTTACCCAAAGATGAACCTGAAAAGGACACAAATAGTTGATCTGATTTTCTAAACTGGTTTTGTTAAGACAGAAACATAACTGTCTGTGAACATCTAGTAAATGCAAGCAACACCCTAATAATGGACGATTTAAACTACCCCACCATTAACTGGGAAAACTACTCATGTCCCAACTCTTTTGCTCAACGTTTTCTTGAATTCATAAATTCCAGTGCCTTGGATCAACTTATCCACACACCCACCAGGGGCAGCAATATCCTACACCTGGTCATTACCAACATGGGCGACCGGTGTTCCACACCAGAGGTCAATTCCTCATTGGTCAGATCTGACCACAAGCTAATCAGCCTACACATCCACATCCCGCCCCCATTAGGGAAATCACCATAGAAAATTTCTCCAAAGCCAAATTCACGCTTCTTAAGACAGAAGTGGCAAACTTCACAACACCCATGCAGATGGACAATAGAGGTAAGACTGCTGAATCCTACACAAATGCACTTTATAAGCACTTACACAAGTGCATGGATTGTGCTATCCTTAACAGAACCAAGATGCTATCCTCCAAAAAAAAGAAGCCAATCTGGTGGTCCCCTGCCATAAACAAACTCTACAACAGAAGAAAGAAACTGTTGCAAAAAAGAGTAAAATCCCATGACTGGAAGAACTCCCTGGTCAGCCTCAGTAAGAAGCTGAGATCCCTCATGAAATCCTCCAAAGCTAGTTACAAAAACAAAATCGCCACTGATTCTAAAGACAACCACAAAGCATTCTACAGCTATGTCAAGAATCTCAGTGGCAACACTGATCTGCTCTGAGTTACAGCACAATAGCAATAAATATACAGAACCAACTGATATTGCCAACATCCTGCAGATAGGCTCAGTGCTAACTTTAGCCCCCCTCATCCCATAAAGGGCCCATCTCTATACCAGAAGAATGCAAAGTTCCTGTAATCATGGCTTCACAGGTAAAAACTACACTCTCCAAAGCCAAGGACACAGCATCCATGGGACTTGACAACATTCCAGACTGCCTTCTACATAAACTACAGAACGAACTGGCACCCCACCTAAGCAGCATGTTCAATCAAAGCCTGACCTCAAGCTTTGTGCCCACCTAATGGCGCACAGCGATGGTTATCCCACTCCACAAAGGGGGAGCCACCATGGACCCCGGGAACTTCCGCCGCATTAGCCTAATGAGCCTGGTCTGCAAGGCCATGGAACGTATCATCATGGAACTTATAAACAAAGACAGTGGTAATCTCCAACCTCTGGATCCCACCCAGTTTGGGTTTGTAAAATGTAGATCATGTCTCCTAAACCTGATTGACTTCTTTGAAGCAGTCACCCAAGCTATAGACGAGGGTAAGGTGGATCACACAGCCTATCTAGATCTCGCCAAGGCTTTCAACACCATCCCCCACTCTGAAATTACATATAAACTCACTAAACTAGGTATAAATCCCTATGTCACAAGATGGGTTGCCAACTGGCTCACTGACAGAACCCACACTGTGAAAGTAGCAGACTCCAAATCCGACTTCAGACCAGTGAAATGTGGAGTACCACAGGGTTCAGTCCTGGGTCCTCTCCTATTTGGTATCTACTTTTCTGAAGTACAGGCTAACACAGAAGGTCTTTGGCTAACGAAGTTCGCAGATGACTGCAAACTAGGAGCCATAACTGAAACTCTTAACGATGTGGACATCCTACAAAAGGGCTTCACTGAGACAGATGCCTGGTGTCACAGCCATGGCCTCAAGCTCAATGCCAAAAAGTGCATTGTCATCCCCTTTGGTAAAAACTCTGTACCCATGAGCTACCACATAGGTGGTAGTTTACTTAACACCGAAAGTGTGATAGAAGACCTTGGGACACAGGTGGACAGTAGTCTCTCCTTTGATAATCACATTGCCACAGTAGTCAGGAAATCCTTCTATGTGGCACACCTCATCGCAAAAGGTTTCTCATCCAGGAAAAAAGAGGTCATTGTTCCCCTCTACTCGTCACTCATTTGACCCATCATAAAGTATAACGCCCCTTTTGGTATGGACTTCACAAGACATCTACAACAACTGGAAAGGACGCAAAAATACCTCACAAAGAGGATTTCTGGCCTCAAACTGATGCCCTCAAAAAACTCCAGCTTTACTCAGTCGCATATCGTCTACTCAGAGGCAATCTCTGCCTAACATACAAAGCTATGTCAAACCCAGAGCTGTTGGACATGCTCCACTTAAAGAAATCCCAATCCCTCCAAGCTACACGCTCTAGGGACCTAAACCTTGTCACCACAATAAATAGGACATGCTGGAGGGATAGATTCCTGTCCCAGAGACTTCCCATACTCTGGAACAAACTACCTATCTATATCAAACAAAGCGCCTCATTAGCACTCTTCAAGAAAAATCTTGATGACTGGATGGGAAATTCACCCTGGGATCACCTCTGTGGCTCTGCTCGACAGGGGCACAAGAAAATAATTTTCTTGGGTGGCAAAAGCCAGGGTACCTTTTTGGCTAGGTTTGTATAGGCTCTAGGGCCAATAGCCTAGTACCTACCTATGAACCTATATTCATCTTTATTTGAAAAATTGTGGAAGAAGACAGGCAAGTCAATAGTCGGTAGGAAAGGACTGGTTCTCAATGAAACCCTGTCCTTATGAAAAATCATATAAGGATAAGGATGTTTCACACATAATGCTTGCAATTCAGAAACCCTACTGGCAGAAGTGATGGCCACCAGAAAAAGAGTTTTCCATGACAAGAACTTGAGAGTGGAAGTATTTGCTGGCTCAAAGAGGTGTGGAACCAAAGATTGTATTTCTAGGGTCAAATCCCAAGGAGCTATAGGATCCTTAAATGGGGGCTTTAGAAGTAAGGTGCCTTTAAGAAAAACTTTGAATAAAGGGTGGGAAATTAAGGTATGATCGTCAAACCCATTGTCTAAAGCGGAAATGGCTGCTAATTGGACTTTGATGGTGGAGGCAGAAGCTCCTTGATCAAAAAGTGAAGCCAGAAATTCCAAGACCTTGTTAACAGTTAACTGGTAATGGCGATCAATAAAATAGTTTTCCAAGTCAAAAACTTTTAGAGGACAAGAACTGGCTGGTTCGAATGGAGGAAGAATCAAGGCAGCTAGGAGTAAATTTAGATCACAAGGAGGAAGTGGTTGTTTTATTGGGGGTCTCAAAAGAATGGTACCCCTCAGAAAAGCTTTGGATAGCCTGTGGGACATAACATTAGAACACATTTCTCCCACATGGAAGTTAGAAATAGCAGCCGACTGAACTTGGATAGTTGCTGCTGCTGCTCCTTGGTTAAAAGTTTCAGCCAGGAATTCTAGTATCTTTGAAATGGGTGCAGTAAAAGGATCAATATTATAGTTGACAGCCCAACAACAGAACAGTTTCCATTTACTAGTATACAGTTTTCTTGTAGAGGATTTGTGAAAGGAGGTGAGCATATGTTGTATGGCCGGGGAGATGTCAGGAAACCTGGCTAAACTGGGACATGGAGGAACCAAGCTTGAGGGTCGGTAAGGAAGGATGGAGTGTGCCCGACTGATGCATCAGCAAGTCCGGAGCTGGGTCCAGGATCCAAGGCTCCTCCAGGAGATGGGGCCATAGAAACGGGAACCAGATTTGATGAGGCCAGTAGAGGCAATGAGGATTAGCTTGCAACCCACCAATTTTGCTTTCTGAAGAACGTTGGGGATCAGAGGAAAAGGACGAAAGGCATACAGAAGTCCCGGAGGCCAATTGTGAACAAGTGCATCCCTGGGTGATTGTCTTGGTGGGGAGACTATGGCGAAACAGCTGCTGTATTTGGCATTGATGGATGTGGCAAAAAGGTCATAGCAAGGCTGGCCCCACTTGAGAAATATCTGATTTGCAATGTCTTGTTTCAAGGACCACTCATGAGGCATAAGGATAGCCATGCTTAGTTTGTCCGCTATCACATTGGATTTCCCCGGGATGTGCATCACAATCAGAAAGCGTTGGGAGGACATCATCCATTGCCATACCCTTAGGGTATCTTGACATAAGGGATAGGATCTGGTTCTGCCTTGTTTGTTGATGTACCATACGACTGACATGTCGTCCGCGTTAATCGCAATCGTCCCCATGGGGAGAGAGCTGTGAAGTGCTTGCAACACCAGGAGCACCGCTTTCATTTCGAGGACATTTATGTGCAAATGGTACTCGTGTTGTTGCTAAGTTCCATGAGCAGTATGTCCCAGATAATGCCCCCCACTCTATCTGGGAAGCATCCGTGGTCACTGTGACCACTGGTTGGGGGAGAACGAACGGTCTGCCTATCAGCTCGGTGGACTGAAGCCACCATTTTAGGTCCTTCTTGCAGGTCTCTATGATGAGAATTTTGTGAGACATAGGTAGATCTTGCATGGACCATTGAACAAACAGGAGCCAGTGCAATAACCTCATGTGGAGACACGCCATGGGAACTAGAGTTACAGCTTTAAGAACAAATCTTGCTTGAATCTTTTTCCTCCCGATTAGAGTTGCAACTTGGTGTCAAATGGTGGACACTCTTTCCTGAGGCAATTTTGATATCATGTCTTTGGTGTCTAGACCTGCTCATATAAATGCAATATACTAACAAGGCAACAAGGCAGACTTTTCGTAGTTTATAGTGATGCCTAGCTGAGAGCAGAGGCGTATTGTGATGTCCCTTGTCTCGATTAGTCGATGCTCGGTGGTGGTGGTGGTAAGAAGCCAATAATCTAGATATGGAAACACCCGGAATCCTAGACACCTCAGATGAGTCGTGACTACTGCCATGCATTTGGTGAACACCCTGGGGGCTGTGGTAAGGCCAAAGGGTATATGGTAGTATGCATCCTGGAGATCGATAGAGCACATCCAATTTTCCTTTCCAAGAAAGAGAAGTATGGACTGCAGTATCACCATCCGGAACTTTTTTCTTTTTGACAGACTTGTTGAGTCTGCTGAGGTCCAAAATGGGCCTCCAGTCCCCTGTTTTCTTTGGTACTAAAAAGAATCTTGAGTAAGTTCCAGATCTGATTTGGTCTGCGGGGACTTCTTAGATAACGCCTTTTCTTAGCAGATTGGGTGGCACATCTGGGATGGATTTTTGATTTTGGGGAAGAGGTGGCACGGAGAAAGGAATATTGTATCCCCTGGATATTATCAACTGTACCCATGCGTCTTCTGTCATCTCTTGCCAGGCTTCTGGGCACAGTATCAATCTTTCCCCCGACTGCCTCCAGATGTGGACAGGCGGACCACCTTTCAGGAGTTCTGGAAGGGACTCCCAGAGAATGTATCTTCGTCGTCCTGACACTGCGGATCCCCTCTGCCGTGAGGGCAGCATCTCCCATTATTATTCCCCCCTCTGCCCCAGGGGGAAATTCACCACGTGCGTCAGGCGAAGTTCTCTGGGATTTCCGGAACCACATTTTTCCACCCTTTTGACCTTTGGGGTAAGGTTGAGAAGGCATGGAAAAACGTACTCCTACAACAGAGAGAGTCTAGCCATCCTGCTCGCACCTGGTTAGAGTCTCTTTTAATTAAACACACAAAAGAACAAAATATATTCCAAAATAACCAAGTCGATGAGCAAAAGTAACAGCCAGACTGTAGTGAATAAATCCGTTTAATGAATTCTGGTGCTCATCGACTTGGTTGTTTTGGAATAGAGTCTCTTTTAACTTAGGCCCGAACAACGACGAGCCATCAAAGGGGGCGTTGGTAAAGGAGGACTTGAAAGGCTCAGCAAATTGACAAAGGAGCATCCAGGAATGCCTTCGTAGGCGACTCCAGAGCCTGCAGTCCTGCTTGCTCCATCAGCTGCATAGGAGATAAGCCACATGGAAGAGTTAACTATCGAAGATAAGGTCACAAGCTGAGAAGCAATCTTATCTGCAGCTCCCACAGCTGTAGGATCCTGTAGGGCATCTCCTAGCTCTTTCAGGAGATCCCTCTGAAGATGGGAAAAATGGGACAGATAATTCAGCGACCTGAGAATAAAGGCTGTTGAAGAAAAGACATGCTTCCCGTATCTGTCCATCGTACGTGACTCTTTGTTCGGTGGCTGGACAAATGTAGAAGTCTCTGCTAATTCCTTCTTAGTGGCTGCCACCACCACCATAGCACCAACTGGTACACCCTTGGATAGGAAGGATTTGTCATCAGGGGCCGTTATGAATTTATTGGGCCTCTGCGGAACTGGTTCTATCGATTCCAGAGAGCTCCACGGCTTTCGACTTACAACCCCTAGCAGCGGGTCAAAGGGTGGAGACACCCAAGAGGTGAAGGATCGGGAACAGAATGCAACCAGGTACACGGGCTTGTCCTCAGAAAAGGAAAGGGACTTCCATCCACCCCTCTGCCTGAGGATTTCTAGGATGTTGGATAATGAGATACTCAGAGGGGGATCACGGGGATCCTTCTGCGTCCTCCAAGTCCGTGTCCGATGTCAGAGACTCAGGGAGTCCACATGCTTCCTCTTACATGTCCTCTTCCAGGGACCTCCTCAGGGGATCCTCTGGGGAGGTTTTGGAATGGGGGGGTCGCCCATTGGGGTGTCCTGGGGCACTGGTTCCCTGCGCTCAAAATGGAGGGGTGGTGAGAGAGAAGACACTAGCTCCGAAGGGAACGGAGTAGTTGAAGCAGAGGGAGGAGCTGTCTGAGAGGACAGCACACTCCTCATCACCTTGAAGGCACCACGCTCCCAGCGCAAGAGTGTTGCCGGCTCTGAAGAGTACTTGCATCCTTATTCTTTGTAGTCTGTGTAGAGGAAGAGAAGCTACACAAGAAATTGTGTTGAGGACTGCTCCTATAAATTCTAGGTCTTGTGTTGGAGTCAACTGGGATTTCTCTCTGTTAATCGTAATGCCAAAGGACAGGAAAAGATGCAATTTGTAGTTTGTGGCTTGAAGCTGTAGATGTCTGGTGGGGGCAGTGAGGAGCCAGTTGTCTAGGTATGGAAACACTTGGAATCCACATAGGCTCAAGTGAGCTGTTACCACTGCCATGCATTTGGTGAACACCCTGGGTGGGCTGTGGTGAGACCAAAAGGCAGCACTCTGAACTGGAAATGACTGGCTCCCAGCCAGGGTCAAAAAAGACAGAAAAACCCTTTCTGCTGTTGGAATTTGATTTTCTCCTCCTCAATAGTCCTACTCTAGGAATCAGAGAAGTGGGAAAATGTGGTTCAAAAAGTCCCAAGTGCCTTTTCAGGACACATGTGGTGAATACTCCCCTTGGGGCAGAGGGGGGAGTTCTAATGGAAGACACCCTCCCCATGGCAGAGGTGGCCTGTGGAATCAGGGCTCCAGAGACCACTCCTCCGAACAGCCCTACCAGCACTCCTGAATGGAGGCCCGATTGCTTACCTCTGGAAGCAGTAGGGGGAAAATTTTTACTGCATCAGGCAGCCTGGCTATTCCTTCAAACCCAAGATGGTAATTAGAAATAGTAGCCAATTGAACCCGAACTGTTGCTGCTGCAACTCCTTTGTTAAAAATCATAGTCAAGAATTCTAAGATGGAAGCTACAGGGGCATGGAAAAGGATCAATATTATTTTTAGAAGCCCATACAGAAAAAAATTTCTTCCATTTGCTGAGATATAGCTTTCTAGTGGAAGACTTATGAGAGGACAAAAGGATCTGTTTCGTCTCATTGGAAAGGTTATGGGACCCGCCAAGCTGTCTGCTTCAGGGACTGCAAAGAGGGATGATGATCCCCCAACGGGTGTGTCAGAAGGTCTGGAACTGGGTCCAGGATCCAAGGATCCTCCAAAATGTGAAGTTGAAGAAAGGGGAACCAAATCTGACAAGACCAATGCGGGGCTATAAGAATGATGGTCCTTCCCAGGGATTTTGCTTTCTGTAGAACCTTGGGTATCAACCGGATTGGTGGAAATGCATAGAGGAGACTTGGAGGCCAATCATGTATGAGTGCATCCCTCGGGGCTTCTCCCAGAGGGGGAAGCAGGGCAAAGTAGCTTCTGTATTTCGTGTTCATGTGACTGGCAAAAAGGTCGCAGCAAGTCCCCTGCAGAATATCCTGTCTGCAATTTCTTTCTTGAGGGACCACTCTTGGGGCAACAAGATTGCCCTGCTCAGTTTGTCTGCTATCAGGTTGGATCTCCCCAGGATGTGCATTGCCAAAAGAAAGCACTGGGTGGAAACAGCCCACTGCCAAACTCTGAGAGCCTCTTGATAAAGGGGGTAGGGATCTGGTTCCTTCTTGTTTGTTCAAATACCAGACCACTGACATGTTGTCTGTCTGAATCGCAATCATACTCAGAGGAAGAGAGTCCTGAAAGTACTGCAACACCAGACGTACTGCTCTAATCTCTAGGACATTGATATGCAGATGTGTCTCTTGATTGGTCCATGTGCCTTGGGCAGTCTTTCCCTGAAAATGCCCCCCCCCCTATCAGGGAAGCGTCCGTGGTCACAGTGGCTGCTGGAGGGGGTAGCACAAATGGGCGTCCTATCGTGACATGAAATAAAGTCAACCATCACTGAAGGTCCTTCTTGCAAGAATTTGTGATCATAACAGTGTGATTCATGGGTAGCTCTTGGTAAGACCATTGAGTGAACAACAGCCATTGAAGTATCCACATGTGCATCTGCGCTAGTGGTATGGCTAGAATTGCTGCTGCCATCATGCCTAATACTTTCAGAACTTCCGATGCCGTTGCTTTGTCTTTTGATATGAGGATGGTGACATGTTGATGGATGAGAAAGACTCTTTCTATTGGAAGTCTCAGAGTGGGGAATGGAGGTGTCCAACTCTGCCCTGATAAAAACGATATGCTGCGAAGTCGACAAGGCAGATTTTTCTGAGTTGACTGTAATGCCCAGATGATTGCAGAGCGACAGAGTGAACTCCTTGGCCTGAATGAGTTGATGCCTGGTGGTGGCGGTAAGGAGCCAATCGTCCAGATACAGAAACACCTGGAATCCTAGACGGCTCAGGTGATCCGTGACCACTACCATGCATTTGGTGAACACTCTGGGGGCTGTAATAAGACCAAAGGGCAGGGCTCAAAACTGGTAATGATTGGCTCCCAGCTGGACGCGCAGGTGATCCCTGGATGGCCTGGCCATTTTTATGTGGTAGTACGCATCCTTGAGATCTATCGAGCACATCCAATTATCTTTTCCAAAGAAGGGAAGTATAGCCTGAAGTGTGACCATCCGAAACATCTCTTTCTTTACGTACTGGTTCAGTCTGCTGAGGTCCAAATATGGGTCACCAGTCCCACGTCTTCTTTGGAACCAAAAAGAATCTTGAGTAAGTTCCGGATCCTGTTTGGTCTGCTGGGACTGGCTGGATGACTCTTTTTGCTTGCAAAGTTTGGACCTCTGTATTTGCCTGTTCAATGTAACTGGGTGGAACGTCCGAGATTTCCCTTGACGGTGGAGGGGGTGTTTCGAGACAGATGAAGTATCTTCTGGAAATTATACTTTGTACCCAGTTGTCATTTGTTATTTTGAGCCAGATAAGCGACCCCCGACTGCCTCCAGAGCAGGACAGTTGGGCCTCCTTTCAGGAGCGCTGGTAGGGCTTTGCCAGAGAAGTAATCTCTCGCCCTGGTGTTGCGGACCCCCTCTGCCACGAGGGTGACATCTTCCATTATTGCCCCCTCCTCTGGCTCTGGAGGGGGGTTCACCACGTGTGTGCTGAAGGCTCCTTGGGCTTTTCGGAACCACATTTTACCTCCCCTTTGACCCTTAGGATAGGGTCTGGTAGGGGTGGAAAAACAAACCCCGATGGCAGACGGTCTTTCTGTCCTCTTCACACCTGGTTAAGGTTTCCTTCACTTTAGGCCCGAAAAGAGACGAGCCATCAAAGGGAGTGCTCACGAAGGATGACTTGAAGGGCTCCGCGAAGGAACACAAGTGCATCCAGGAATGTTTCCTAAAAGTGATTCCTGTACCCGCTGCCCTACTCGTTCCATCAGCTGCATGGGATATGAGATGCATGGATGTGTTGACAATAGAATTTAAGGTAGGAAGCTGGGCAGCAACTTTGTTAGAGGCTCCTGCATTAACTGTACCCTGAAGAGCATCTCACAACTCCTTAAGGAAATCTCTTTGCAACCTGGTAAAATGGGTTAAGTAGTTCAGCAAATGGAGAGCTGACCTGAACATGCGCTTCCCATATCTATCCATAATCCTGGAGTCTCTGTAAAGAGGATGGATAGACAAAGAAGTCTCAGACATTTCTTTCTTGGCGGCCACCGCCACCACCATGGCATCAACCGGAACACCTTTAGTTAAGAATGTTTTGTCAAGTGGGGCAGAAATAAATTTATTAGGCCTCCTAGGGACAGGCTCCATAGTATCTGGAGACTACCACGCCCTTCATAAGACCAGCTGCATCAGCTCATCAAAGGGCGGAGACACCCAAGAGGTGGAGGGCTGAGACCCGAAAGCTTTCAGGAGAACTGACTCATCCTCAGTAGGGCTTTTGGACTGCCAATCACCCCTCTGCCCAAGGATCTCAAGTATCTCAGCGAAGGGGATATCCTCAGAGGGGGACCGTGGGGACCCTTCTGACTCATCTAAGTCAATATCCGATGTGAGAGACTCCTGTGGGGAGTCCAGGTGCTTCCTCTTGCACAATCTCTTCCTGGGAACCTCATCAGTGGGGGCCTCTGGTGAGGTCTCGGAAGAGCAGGGGCCACCCATTGGGGCTTCCTGAGGCTCTGGGTCTCTAAGCTTGGTCAGGACATGTGATGTAGAAGCAGACACAGGCACCTTTGGGGAGGAGGAGGGCAGACCAGAGGTCAAGGATGTCCTAGGAGACATGACTCTCCTCATGGCGTCGAAAGCACTTCTGCTCTGATGCGATGGAGCCCACGGATCCGAGGAAACCGTCGACAGCCCCGGCAACAGGACAGTGGGCTCTGAGCCCGAGGTAGGAGCCGAGCTCATCCGAGCCGAGGTCCCGAGAGGCAAAGTCGGTCTGATTGTCCTCCCCGGACCTGACCAGGGAGTGTTGGCTCCTGGAGTCCTCAATAGACACCGAAGACATCAGAGTACACGGAGCCGAAGACACTGGAGCAGGCGTCGGCTCCAAGGGTTCCACTAACATCAGGTCTGCCTCCTCCGACTCCGAAGGACCAACATGGCTTGGAGGAGGAATAGAAAGAGTTGGTGCAATGGTCTTTGGCTATGAAGCCATTTGGATCGAAGCCGATAATATTTTGGCTAATGCCGGTGCTGACAACAGCTTCTGTACCACACGATCCACGTCCAGATCTGACAGGGTGATAGATGATCAAGAAGATCGTACAGAAGGTGGTACTGATTGGAGAACAGGACTCTTCGGAGCTTCAGAGACCGGTTCCAAGACTGGGGACCGGCTCCGAAAGGATAAAGACTGTTGGCTCCTAGGGCAGTGGAGCTGAAGTCGATGACTTCTTTGAGTCCGAAGTCTTGGAAGACTTTGAAGACCGACTGGAACCATCCTGGTCACTCAAAGCTTCCTGAAATGAAGGCTTTAATAAGCCTCTATTGATCAGTTTCCTCTTCCTTTCCTGCAGGAGCCTAGAGGAGAAGGAATGACAAATGCCACAACTGTCTTGCAAATGCAGAGCCCCTAGACAGTAAACACAGTTAACGTGGCTGTCTGTAACTGACATTTTCTGGCCACACTTTGGGCACTTTTTGAACCCAGACTTGGGGTGTTTAACTTGATCAGCCATAGTAAAGATAGAAAATATTTACCATTACTGCACAAAAAACTACAACAATAAATTTTCACACAATAGAAAAAAAAATACCAGGCAAGCCTTAATAAAAGCAGGCTAAAACACACTCTTATCTAAATCACAAATTTTAACAGTAGTAAAATGACTAAGCCTTATCTAAAAAAGAAGGCTAGACAGACCACACAGAAGTCTAATTACCACAACTATCTAAGAAATGTGACAAAGGTCACTAAATAACACAGCAAGTAATAACCTATTCATATAAATAAAGGTTTACTGTACAAAGCCTTATATAAACAACTAAAGGCTAGACAGACCACACATAGAAAGAACTACTACTAACTAGGCCTAAAAGAGGCCAACTATAATTTTTAAGAAAAACAGTAAATGGGAAGGGAAAACACACCGAAAGCTACAAGAGCTTTATAAACAATGCTAACTAACTATACTAGCTATCAAAAAACTTCTTTAGAAAATTTTTAATGAAAAATTTGCTTATCTGGCCCGAGCTAAATCAGAATCTACGATCTGTTGCAGCGGCAAATTAGATATGAGGTAATTCACAGGTGCTTCATGGGATAGGGACTTGGCCAAGCTATTTGAAGACCTCGAGCTTTGCAATGGGCCATAACAGAGCCAAGGGATCGGCTCCGAACCTATCAGTAAAGAATGAACGGTGAGATTGAACAACTTCACATCAGACATTATACTTCAAATATATTGCCTTATATCATATAACCTAAGCAACATTACAAAAATTATTCAATTCCTGACCCCTTTTTTTAAACAATAAACATCTTTATAAAATTATCACTTACGACATAAGCAATCATACATTTATATAAATGAAAACAAACCACAACGACATGATCCTAGTTGCAAGCATTTCACATCACAAACCATTCTGATACACTCCCATTTGCAAACATCACTTACAATCTATCCAATCATTTTCAGTCAAACATTACACATCTCATTTAAGTCCTGCCTTCTTTTAAATCTCACTCTTCCCCCTGCATGTAATGTTCCCACAATTCCCATTTTTTCCTATGTAGTTTGCTCCTACCCTTTTCTAAAGATCTCAATTCCAGCTTTTACCTCTGTCACTACATTCACTGCTACTAATACAGTTGGTTTAGATTTTAATTTCCATTTTCTAGTACATGCTTTTTTCGGTAGCCACTATAATTAGACAAAGTAAGGCCTTACCACATAGGGGCAATTCTGATTCTGTATCACTGCTCAGAAAAATCATCTCCCTCGTCACACCAATCCGCCCACCCAGATGTTCGAGTGTTCACACTGCTGCAGTCATTACACTTGGGTTATCCTGTCGTCAGGCGGTCCCGCAGTCGGCCAAAGTTCCAAAGTCTTGGTCAGGTGTCGGTTGCTGTCGCTTCTTCCCTGACGTCAGTGCGCCAGGGGTATATAAGATGCATCCGACGCCATTTTCTTCAGTTTTTCTTGCCCCAGATGCCAGGTGCCCCCAAGTAGGTAGGCAATACATATTGCTAATAAAAAATATACATATAAAATAAAAACAATACCTTCAGTTACAAGCAAATACACCACAAAGGTTGTATAGGATAGAAAGGTATAGATAAGTCCAGCTAGTTTAGAGGGGATGGAGGGAGGGTAACCTGGACAGCAGCAGTGTGAAGACTCGAACATCTACATTTATGGTAGGTACAAAACTGTACTATGTTCATCGTGTTACACTGTTGCAGTCATTACACTTGGGTAGAATCCCAAAGCTAAGGTTGGGTGGTTGGTCTATAAAGAGTTAGGATTGGCTATGAGGCTCTGCAGAACTGCAGTGGCAAATCCTGCTCTAGATTTAGAGTAAAGAGGCAGGTGGTAATGCTTGGTAAAGGTGTGCACTGAACTCCAATTTGCAGCCTCCAAAATTTCCTTGGTAGGTACTCCTCTGAGAAAGGCTGTTGAAGTGGCTGTTGCCCTGGTGGAATGTGGCCTAATGTTATTTGGGACCGATTTTCCATGCTGTGTGTAGCAGTAATGAATACAGTGTCTTATCCATTTGGATATAGTCGGCTTTGAGATAGCCTTGCCCTGTGATCCTGCAGCATATGCTACAAACATTTGCTCAGTTTTCATGAAAATTTTTGCTTTGTCCAAGTAGAAGCGTAGCTGCCCGTGTATGTCCAAAGAATGCAGAAGTTTCTCCCCTTTATTCTGGGGGTTTGGATAAAAAGTTGGCAAATGGATGGTTTGGTTTAGAGCCACACTAGATACCACCTTTGGCATAAAGGTAGGGTTTGTCCTTAAAGAAACCCTGTCCTGATGAAAACTTATAAAAGGTTCCACTGCCATTAATGCCTGTAGCTCGAGACTATTCGTGCTGAAGTTACTGCCAGGAGCAGAGCTGTTTTCCATGATAAATATTTTAGATCAGCTGTATTGGCTGGCTCAAAAGGTGGCAGAGTTAGTTTTTCCAAAACGAAATTGAGGTCCCAAGTTGGTGTTGGTGCTCTTCGGGGCGGTCTTATGTTTTTAGCCCCTCTGAGGTACTGCTTTAGCAAGGGATGAGAGAATAAAGGATGATCCGTGTTGTAATGTGCTGAAATGGCAGAGGCGTGGATCTTAATTGATGAGAAGGATAGGCCTCTGTCCAGAATCTCAGTTAAGTATTGTAAAATCTGAGGAATGTTTGGAACAAGAAGGTCAAGGCTTTGAGCCTGGTTCCAGGCGCAGAATCTCTTCCATTTTTCTGAGTAAGCTTTCCTGGTGCTAGGCCTCCTGGCCTCCAAAATGACATCCATAACAGTTTTAGAGAGAGATGTTGCCTGTTTGACTAATGAATCTGCCATGCAGCCAGGTTTAGGGTTTTGAGCTGACTGTGCAGGATCTGATTGTTTTGTTGAGTCAGAAGGTGTGGAATTTGAGGCAAAATCCATGGTGGGCCTTGAGCTAAGTTCCTTAAGATAGGGTACCAGTGATGGCGTGGCCAGTCTGGAGCAATCAGGATCATCTGTGGATTTTCTTGTCTGGCTTTTAGGAGTACCTTTGAAAGGAGAGGCAGTGGCGGGAAGGCATAAACGTTTAGGTTTTTCCAGCTGCACAAAAGAGCATCCACTTTCCATGCTTGTTTGTGATAAGTCCTTGTGCAGAATTTTTGTAGTTGGCAATTCAGTGGGGAGGCAAAAAGATCTATGTCTGGGCATCCCCATTTTTGCATTACCATGCTGAAGATTTGTGGATCCAATTTCCATTCGTGAAGGTCCATGATATTTCTGCTGAGATTGTCTGCCAGAGTATTTTTCTTTCCTGGCAGGAATTGTGCTTGCAGGTGAACTTGGTACATTAGAGCTGTGTTCCACAAGGTCATGGCTTGCCTGCATAGGGGATAAAAATGAGTGCCCCCTTGCTTGTTTATGTACCACATTACTGTGGTGTTTTCTGTCTTTAATAATAGTTGTCCTGGATGCAGAAGGTCCTTGAAAGCTGTTAGGGCATTTTGAACAGCCAACATCTCTTTTTGATTGATGTGAAGATGCATCTGGTCTGTGGTCCACTTGCCCTGAATGCATTTTCCTGCCATGTGTGCTCCCCAGGCGTAATCCGAAGCATCTGTTGTTAGAGTCTGCCTGGCTGTGGGTAGGGTAAAAGGCTGACCCTTGTTTAGGTGACATGCCTGTGCCCACCATCGAAACTCCTGTTGTAGGCAGGGAAGCATTGGTATTACTGCTTCTAAACTGTGAGAGTGTTGAGTCAAAACACTTTTTAGGTACCATTGTAATTTCCTCATATGAAGTCTGGCATATGGTATTAGTAGTATGCAGTATGCCATGTATCCCAGGGCCTGCAGAATTTTTCTTGCAGGGAGATGGGACATTTTTGCCAGTAACTGAAAATATTGAGTTAGTTGAACTTGCTTGTCTGGCGTGAGGTAAGCCATCTGGGCCGTTGTATTTAAGCTGGCACCCAGGAATATAATCTGTTGTGAGGGCACTAGTTTTGACTTATTTTTGTTTACTGTGTACCCTAGAGAAATTAGCAACCATTTTACAAACGCCAGATGCTGTAGAAGAATGTCCTTTGTCTCTGCTTGAATGAGGCAGTCGTCCAGGTATGGATATATTTGAATTCCTTTTTGTCTGCAAAATGCAATTACTGGTGCCAGGCACTTTGTGAAGACCCTGGGCGCAGTAGATAAGCCAAAGGGCAGTGCAGAGAATTGGTAGTGCATTGTACCAGCTTTGAATATGAGGTATCTTCTGCAATTTTGTCTGATAGGGACATGCAGGTATGCCTCTTTGAGGTCCAGAGTAACAAGCCAAGCCTTCTTGCCCAGCATAGGTAGAAGCTGCTGTAATGTCAACATTTTGAATTTCGGAATATCCAGGTAAGTATTTAGAATTGAAAGGTCTAGTATGGGCCTCCAGGCCTTGTCCTTTCTGGGGATCAGGAAGAGTCTTGAGTAAAATCCTTGTCCTTGTTGTGGTACTTTTTGAATATCTCTCATGTCCATGAGGGCTGAAATTTGTTTTTGTGCCTCTGCCCATTGATTTTGTGGCAGGTCTGGCATTCCTTTTAGTCTTGGTAAAGTGTGAAAGTGGAACCTGTAATCTTGAGACACAATATTCAGAACCCATTTGTCTTGGGTGATTGTTTTCCAATTTTGAGAAAAAGTGCCAGTTTTCCCCCTAAGGGGGCTTCCAAAAGGGAAGTGCTTGGCGTACGAAGGGGAAAGTCATTATGACTGTTTCCTGTAAGGTTGAGACTTGTCCTCACCTCCTTTTGGGGTTGAGATGCCCCACTGTCGTCTGTTTGAGCCTTGGGGTTGAGATCAGCCTCTTGGGCGTCTGTATCTGCCTCTCTGTGGCCTGACACTGGAAAGGACCAATTCTTAGTTGGCCAATTTCTGCTAAATCGAGGTGGCTGTACCTGTAAGAAATCCTTGACTGTTTGCATAGATTTAGCTTTATCCTCCATTTTCTTTAACACCTCTTCTGCCTTAACACCAAACAAGGTATCATGCTGTAAAGGAGCATCCAATAATTTTGCCTTAACATGATCAGGTAAACTCTGTTCTTTTAACCATGCATGTCTTCGAATCACCGAACCTGTAACTGTGGCTCTACAAGAGGCCTCTAAAGAATCAAAACCACATTGCAGAGTATGTTTTCCCACCTGTTCAATTGCATGCAATAAATCCTGCATTTCTTTACAATCAGGAGCTTCTGAGCTTGCAAGTATTTTCTGTTTTAACTGAACCATTAAATATTGTTGGAACTTAAGCATGTGAAACTGGCAATTTAAAGCTCTTATTGCTAAAGTTGCAGAAGTGTATACTTTCTTCCCCCATCTATCCAAAGCTCTGGAATTTCTGTCAGAGCGTACTTGATTTTTTGCAATGGAAGCCTTAACCCCTTTTGGACCCTGGGAAATAGTTTCTGGATCAGCAGAAGGATTTTTATAAAGAAACTTGTGAGAGTCAGGGACTCTATAATACCTATCTGGCTTAGCTGGTGCAGGGGGCAAAGAATCAGGAGATAAGCTGGATTCAGAGAACACATCATCCTCAATATCTAGCACAGGCGGAATAGCCAGGGGCCTGTGCTGAGGCAATAAAAAGAAATCCCTGAGCCTTTTCTTGGATTCCGAATAATCCTGACTTTCCCAATGGAAATGCTCCCTCATGGTATGTAAAGTTTCCCCAAAAGAATAATCCTCATGAGGAGAAGCTGAAGGGATAGATTCTTCAGCATCACAGTCCTCGTAGGGGGGTAGAGAGTATCCCTGGTCGGAAGAGGAATCAGAGGAAATGGAAACCTGATCAGAGGAATCATAGTCAGTATCCTGCCTAGGCCTTTTCTCAGGAGGGGGATGGGAACCCCTGATTAGAGTAATGAGGTCTTCGGCCATTTTAAGCATCTGTTTCTTAGGCATGGAGGACTGTCCAGGAGAATGCTGTACTTGTTTCTTTGTCTTTAATGGTACTTTTGTCTTGGCTGTTGTTTTAAAGGTAAGTTGTGAAGGTCTGAAAACACCCTCAGAAGCCGATGCCTGCTCAGCGGCTCCGGACCCATCTGAGAGATTAGTTTCCGTAGGCCCAATACCTTGAGTTTCCAGAGGCCTAGTTGTCTCCACGTGGGAGTCGGAGGCGGCCTGTGGCTCAGGGGCTGCGAAAGCACCTCACTGAGAACCGGCGACTGGCCTGCAAGAGGGTTCGTCGTCAGGTTTGGACCTCGGATGCCTGTCTTTATCCTTGTCCTTGCGTTTTTTCGGTATTGCGGTCGTCAGTTGACCCGACGGCATAGTATAATAGAACCTTCGGCCAAAGTAGTGCAAAGCAAAATCAAAACTTTTTTTATAGTGCGTTTGTTAAATCTAGCACAAAACCGACAACTAGTGACGTCGTGATCAGGGCCTAGGCATGGAATACAGTAAGAGTGGAAGTCCTTATGAGGTATTTGCTTCCCACAAGAAATACAATTATTAACTTTTTCTGATATCGGTCTGAGGCAAGAAAAAAGTTTCCCAAACGGGGTACTTAGCTTTAATGAAGACTTCGGATCTGAAATTCGACTTCGAAAATCTCAGGAGTCAGCCGACCGGCACTTGCAGACTGCTTCTGCTTCAGGCACCGCGCGGCAAGAAAGACTTAAGAAAATGGCGTCGGATGCATCTTATACACCCCTGGCGCACTGACGTCAGGGAGGAAGCGACAGCAACTGACGCCGTACCAAGACTTTGGAACTCCGGTCAACTGCGGGACCGCCTGACGGCAGGATAATCCAAGTGTAATGACTGCAGCAGCGTAACACGATGAACATCCACTGCCCTCCCAGAAAATATGTTCCGAAGTACCTCTTTCTTCCCCGTCACACCTTCAACATTTGATATCAACCAGAGGAAATATTCTCTAGAGTCTACTTGGGCTATAAAAATATCTATGCAAACATATCCAAGCAAAAATCCTAAATCTTCTAGATTTGCTTGCATATTTAGGAGACATACATATAACCTACCATTGTTTCTTTGTGAATTCCTTATCCAATCTTTCCAATATTTTCTAACCTCCTCTGATTGATTATTACAGTTATCATGCAATATTCTATATGACCTACTAATTATTCCTTTTTTAATGCCTGCTTCTGTTCTAGCCTCTACTAAAAACTCTACCAGTCCTAGTCTTTCACTTAGGACCCCCCTATTTTCTTTCTCTTCGCCTATATTCTGATCAGTCCTTGATAGGGAAGGCAATCTCTAGAAGGCAAGAAAAAGGATCCCAACAGGGTACTTATCTTTTTTGAAGACTTCGGGTCTGAAACTCGAAAATGAAAATTTCAGGAGACTGACAACCGGCATTTGCGAACTGCTTCTGCTTCGGGCACTGCACGGCAAGAAAGACTGATGTAATGGCATCGGCTGCATGTTTTATACCCCTGACGACCTGATGTCATGGAAGAAGCGACAGCATCCGACGCAGAAATCCGAAGACTCTGGTATTCTGGCCGTGAGGGCTACCTGCAGGCAGATAACCCAAATGTGATGACTGTAACAGTGAAACACGAAGAATATCTGGACAGGTTGGGACATGCATATGTTGAAAATAGATCTATTACCACCTGTAGCATGATGTTCTATAACAATACAATAACAGCTATGAATGAAAATTTGTGCTGTGATGTGATTTATATAGATTTAACTTCAGCATTTGACAGGGTCATGCACAAAACACTCATCAATAAATTAGTACAACTAGGTATTAATGTACTGTTGATAAGATGGATAGCTGTATGGCTTATAAACAGAACATGGCAAGTATCACACACCAACTGGACAGGTGAAATCCTTGGTTATAGTCAAGGTGCCCACGGGGCTCTGTACTAGGCCCTTACTTGTTTAGATTTTATCTTTCAGACCTTACTTTTTCATCTGAGGTGTTCTACAGTCTATATGCTGACGACCTGAAATTGGGTAAACTGATTACAAGTGTAACAGATAAAGCATGCCTGCAAAATAATTTGACTAAATTGACCATTTGGGCACAGGTGTATAATGTGTTGATAAATACATCAAAGACTAAGCATATGAGATTTGGGAGATGTAAACTGAAACGTGAATATTTAATACAGTGCACAGTGATGCACTCGAGGCCCTTCTCAGTATGGAGAACATCGATGTCTGTGCTGTAACTGAAACCTGGTTCAAGGCTCCTGAGAGCACCCCGGCACTATTAGGTTTTACCTCATATCATGCGTTCCGGCCCCAAAACCCGGACCACACCACAAAAGGAGGGGGTGTATCCATATTCATAAAGGATACCCACACCTCCAGGTTGGTGGCAACGCATAAGCTCGGAAACCATCCAGGTGCAACTAACCATAGGCAAAACTGCTCTACAAATTGTAGCATGCTACAGGCCACCCTCTCAAACTCAGGAACCCCACACAGCCTTCCTGAAGACACTGGAGGGTATAAATGTATCTCCAAACACCATCATATTGGGTGACTTCAACTACCCGAATATAGACTGGGAACATTACTCAAGCCCTAACTTTCTAGCCCAACGGTTCCTGGAGTTCATAAATTCAAATGCCATGGAACAGCTAGTCACTGTTCCCACGAGAGGAGAAAATATACTAGATCTCATTGTCACAAACATGGGGACAAAATGCTCCACACCGGAAGTATATCCCTCATTGGCGAGATCTGATCATAAACTAATCTCACTGGAAATCCACATCCGCCCCCACCCCAAACAAAAAAGACCATAGTGAAGAACTTCTCTAAAGCAAACTTCACATTACTCAAGACTGGTGTGGTATCCTTCAAGGCCCCTGAGCCAGAGGAAACCACAACCCAAGCTGCGGAAGCCCTTACAAATGCCTTCTATGAACACCTCCAGGACTGCATGGATCAGGCAATCCCAAATAAAACCAAGACTCTTTCCACAAAGGGCAAACGTCCAGTCTGGTGGACCCCAGCCATTAACAAACTTTACAATAAGAGGAGAAAGCTATTACATGATAGAACAAAATCCATAAAAGGGAAGTCACCCCTGATCATTATTAGTAAAAATACGAGCACTCATAAAATCAACTAAGGCCAATTTTGAGAGAAAAATTGCCATGGATTCAAAGGACAATCATAAGGCCTTTTTCAGCTATGTTAGGAACCTGGGTGGAAACTCCCAGATATGCTCAGAATTAGTCCAAAATGATACAAAAATCACTGAACCCACAGACATTGCCAACATACTGGCAGACAGGTTCAGTGCAAACTTCACCCCCCTCCCCCCCTAAAGGAGAGATAACTATCCCAGCCGAGTGTAGCCTCCCGGACATCTCAAATGCGCAGCTGAAAGCTGCTCACTCTAATGCTGAAAACACAGCATCAATGGGACCAGATGGTGTCCCCGGCTGTGTGCTACACGAGCTAAATGAGGAATTAAACCCGCACATAAGGCAGCTGTTTAATCTCAGCCTTACCACAGGATACGTGCCCAAGGAGTGGCGTACGGCAACTGTGGTCCCACTCCACAAAGGCGGCGCCTCTACGGACCCTGGTAATTACCGCCCCATAAGCTTAACAAGTCTAGTCTGCAAAGCTATGGAGAGGATCATAATGGAGCTCATAAACAAAGATATAGGGGACTTGAAGACATTGGACCCGACCCAGTTTGGCTTTGTCAAGGGAAGATCATGCCTTTTGAACTTGGTCGACTTCTTCGAAACAGTCACCAAGGCCATTGATGAGGAAAGGCAGTCCATACAGCCTACCTTGACCTTGCAAAGGCTTCGACACAATACCCCACTCGGGTATTGTAGAAAACTTACCAGCTTAAATGTAAACCCATATGTCACAAGATGGGTTGCAAACTGGCTTAAGGACAGAACCCACAGGGTTAGAGTTGCTGGCGCTGTGTCAGACTCCAAGCCGGTCACAAGTGGTGTCCCACAGGGCTCGGTCCTTGGCCCCTATTGTTTGGCATCTACTTCTCAGAAGTACAGGCCAACATGGGAGGACTTTGGCTGACAAAGTTTGCAGGCGACTGCAAACTGGGCGCCATAGTGGAAAGTGCATCGGACACGGATATCCTTCAGAAGGGACTCACGGAAACAGATAGCTGGTGCCAGAGCCATGGCCTGAAGTTAAACGCCAAAAATGCATAGTCATACCCTTCGGGAAAAACAAGGTAACCCCAAGCTACCATATAGGTGGCAATCCACTAAGCACAGAAGAGGTTATCAGGGACCTGGGGACCCAGGTTGACAGTGGCCTTTCTTTTGACACTCACATTGCTAAAGTGGTTAGAAAGACCTTCTACATTGCCCACCTGATCATGAAGGGATTCACATCCAGATCTAGTGAGGTCATTGTTCCCCTGTACTCTTCACTTATCAGACCAATGATCGAGTACAATGCCCCATTCGGGATGTATCTCACCCGACATCTGCAGCAATTGGAGAGACCCCAAAAGTTCCTCACCAAAAGGATAAAGGGACTCCAAAATATGTCATATGCTGCCAGACTGAAGAAACTCCAGCTCTATTCAGTCGCATACCGTCTGCTCAGAGGTGACATGTGCCTGACATACAAGGCCATGTCCAACCCGGAATTAATGGACATGCTCCACCTCAAAAAATCCAAATCCACCAAAACCACTAGAGCAAGCGACTTAAACCTTAGCACGGATATAAATAGGACGTGCTGGAGGGATAGATTTATCACTCAGAGACTCCCTATGCTGTGGAATAAAATCCCGGTCCATGTGAGGCAGAGCACCTCGCTGACTCTGTTCAAGAGAAATCTAGACCTGTGGATGGGAGATCGTAGGTTTACCCCGGGAATCATATCTGTGTCACTGCTGGACAGAGGCACAACAAACTAATGGGCACAGTATTTTTTCATATAAGGGGTGGCGTAAGCCACAAAAATTTGGGCTAGGCTTATAAATGCCTTAGGGCAGATAGCCTAGTATAAACCTATGAACCTATGAACCTATGAAACTGTAGACTCATTTAAAGACATGGGTATATGGGTAGATTCAGCTATGAGTTTTTCTAATCATATGAACCAATTGGCTAATGATAGTTCTAGAATGAGAAGTTATGTACCTACCATAACGTTCCATGTTAGTTGTCTTCTCTCGCCTTCTTTCTTCTTGCTGGATGGGTTCGGAGCCGATCCTAGGCTCCGACTCGGCCACTTACTAAAGCTCGAGAGCTTATTTTACCGGCTCGAGGCAACCCTATATCCCATGATGCTAAGTGATAACTCTCCAGATCTTGTTTGGAAGCTGAAAAACCAAGCATAGGCCAATAAAGAAAATCCTCCAACTGGAAGGAGGAGGAAGAGGGATAAAAACCTCCAAAGATAATTATTTGCACTATTTATATCCTAGGACACCTAGATAGTGAACCAAGGAATAAAAGGACCCTTCAAGGAAGGGAAGATCTTCTCGGTCTGTCCAGGCTAGGGGGATGGTGGGTGGGATGCAAGAAAGAAGGCGAGAGAAGACAACTAACATGGAAAGTTATGGTAGGTACATAACTTCTCAATGTTAAGTTGTCAATCTCGCCTTCATTCTTGCTGGATGGGACCGCGTCCCTAGCACCTTCATCCTGGGTGGCTCATTGGAACAGACTCTTAAGAATGGTGGAACCAAATGTTGCTCTGTCCCTGGAGGCCATGTCCAATTTGTAATGCAAAACAAAGGTATGATGAGAGGCCCATGTGGCTGCCGCACAGATAGTGGCTATTGGTAGTCTAGCTTGAAAAGCTGTAGATGTAGCTAGTGCTCTAGTTGAATGGGCTTTTGGCTTAGAAGTTAATTCCCTGCCTCCGAGTTGATAAATAGATGTAATCACAGAAGACAGCCACCTACATAGGGTTACCTTGGAAACAGGAAGGCCTTTCTTATTTTCTGCGTACGATAAAAACAGTTGATCAGACTTCCTTATTTGTTTGGTTCTATCCAAATAGTATCGGAGGTGGCAGTGAACATCTAGATAATGTAGCTTTTGCTCCGCTCTATTAGTATAGTCTGGGAAAAAAACTGGGAGATCAATTGATTGATTTAAATTTGTCTGCGAAGCCACCTTGGGTAAGAAGGATGGATTAGTCCTTAGAGAAACTCTGTCTTTATGGAAGATTAAGTAGGGAGGACGAATGCAGAGGGCGTGAAGCTCTGATACTCTCCTAGCAGAAGTAATGGCGACTAGGAAAAGTGTCTTCCAGGAAAGAAATTTCAATGAACAGGAGACCGCAGGTTCAAAGGGGGGGAGAATTAAGGATGTTAAGACTAAATTAAGATCCCACTGAGGTGGAGGGTCTTTGATCGGAGGCTTAAGTAAATATACACCTTTAAGGAAGGCTTTGCAAAGCTTATTGGACATGATGTTGTGAAAATTCGATATGGCTGCCAACTGAACCTTTACTGTAGAGGCAGAAGACCCTGAATGAAAAATTTCGGCTAGGAAGTCTAAGACCGAATGAATTGTGGCAGTAAAGGGATCTATATTCCTTGCCTTTGCCCAGAAGGAGAAACGTTTCCATTTACTAGTGTAAATCCTTCTGGTGGAAGATTTAAGGGAAGCTACTATGATATCCCGGACGGGATTAGAAATCATAGGAAGCCTGGCTAAGGACGGAAGTGGAGCAACCAAGCAGTGAGGTTGAGGGAATGTAGGGATTGGTGCAGCTGCTTCGACTGATGGGTCAACAGATCTGGAGCTGGGTCCAGATGCCAAGGCTGTACCAAAAGATAATGATGTAGGAACGGAAACCATATCTGTCGAGGCAAATAAGGGACAATGAGAATCAACTTGGCTCTCAAGGCGGCTGCTTTCTGAATTACTTGTGGAATTAGAGGAAAGGGTGGAAAGGCATAGAGAAGTCCCCGAGGCCAATCTTGGACTAGAGCGTCTCTGAGGGGATGGCCTGGAAGGGGGAAGAGGGTGAAGAAGTCGGGGCATTTGCTGTTTTGGGATGTAGCAAAAAGATCGCAGCAAGGAAGACCCCACTTCTGAAAAATCTCTTCTGCTACCGATTGTTTGAGAGACCACTCGTGTGGCATAAGTAAGGCTCTGCTCAATTTGTCCGCTATGAAGTTGGACTTCCCTGGGATATGCGTTGCTATCAGAAACCGCTGAGAGGAGATCGCCCATTGCCTCTCGACACAGGAGATAGGACTTGGTTCTGCCTTGCTTGTTGATATACCACACTACGGACATATTGTCCATTTGAATTGCAATAGTTCCTAGGGGAAGAAAGTCGTGGAGGGCTTGCAACGTTAAAAGCACTGCTCTCATCTCTAGGACATTTATGTGCAGGTGGCGCTCGAAAGGTTGCCAAGTGCCATGGACCATCCTGCCCTGAAAATGCCCCCCCACCCGATCAGGGAGGCGTCCGATGTCACCGTGGCGACCGGGGAAGGAGGAACAAAGGGTCTGCCCTGATGGACTTGAGGGGACAATATCCACCAGGACAGATGACTTTTGCAAGTTTGAGTTATCATGCTCTTGTGGTGCATAGGGAGTTGCTGAAAAGACCATTGGACGAACAGCATCCACTGTAGAAGACGCATGTGAAAACGTGCAAGAGGAAGAAGTGTTATGGCGGCCGCCATAAGACCCAATACTTTCAGGACATACCTGGCCTGAATTTTGTCGCTCCGAAGAAGGACATGGACATGGTTTTGAATATCTAAGACTCTTTGGTCTGTTAACTTTGCTGAAAGTTGTACGGTGTTCAAGTTGGCGCCTATAAAGGTAATAGACTGACAAGGCGACAAGGCAGACTTTTCGAAATTTATAGAGATTCCTAGCCCTCTGCAAATGTGAATGGTGTAAGCTCTGGCTTGGAGAAGTTGATGCCTGGTGGTGGCAGTGAGGAGCCAGTCGTCTAGATATGGAAACACCTGGAATCCTTGCCATCTCACGTGAGCCGTAACCGCTGCCATACATTTGGTGAACACTCTGGGGGCTGTAGTGAGACCAAAGGGAAGGGCTCTGAATTGGTAGTGACTGGCCCCCAGCCGAAAGCGGAGAAACCTTCTGGAGCGCCTGTGAATTTTGATGTGATAGTACGCATCCTGAAGGTCCATGGAGCACATCCAGTTGTCCTTGCCCAGAAAGGGCAGAATGGACTGTAGCGTGACCATCCAGAATCTTGTTCTCTTTACAAACTTGTTCAGTTTGCTGAGATCTAATATTGGTCTCCAGTCCCCTGTCTTTTTCGGTACCAAAATAACCTTGAGTAGATTCCGGATCCTAGTTGGTCTGCTGGGACTGGCTGGATGGCTCTTTTTGCTAACAGTTTTTATATTTCTGATACTGCTAGTTCCCTTAGACCGGGTGGAACGTCTGGAAGGGTTCCCTTTTGTTGAATTGGGGTTTGGATAAAGGGAATTTTGTAACCCTCGGATATGATCGACTGTACCCATTTGTCTTGAGTAAGGGAAAGCCAGGCTATTGGGTACAGCAACAATCTTCCCCCGACTGCCTCCGAAGGTGGACAATCAGGCAACATCTCAGGGATGCTGGAAGGGTTTGTCAGAGAGAGGCTCCCTGCTACCCTGGTTTTGCAGACCCCCTCTGCCCCTAGGGCGGCATCTGTTGTTGTTACCCCCTCTGCCTCTGGGGGTAAACTGACCTCTTGCATCAGACGCGACTCCTTGAGATTTGCGGAACCACATTTTCCCACTCTTCTGACCCTTAGGGTATGGTCTTGAAGGGGTGGAGAAACGGACTCCTATGGCAGAAAGAGTCTTGCCATCTTGCTCGCATCTGGTCAAGGTGTCTTTCACTTGAGGTCCGAACAAAGCTGAACCATCAAAAGGGGAATTTGTGAAGGATGCCTTGAAAGGGTCCGCGAAATTACACAGCCGCATCCAGGTGTGACGCCTTAAGGCAACTCCTGTACCTGCGGCCCTACTCGCTCCACCGGCTGCATATGAAATCAGACGCATGGAGGAGTTAACAATCGAGTTCAGGGTTCCAAGCTGTGAGTTTATTTTATCCTGAGACCCAGCAGCTGATGGATCCTGTAAGACTTCTCCCAACTCTTTCAGAATATCTCTCTGAAGGTGGGTGAAGTGACACAGGTAATTCGGCGACCGCATGGCAAAGGTTGCTGAAGAAAACATCCACTTACCATACCTATCCATGGTCCTAGAATCCTTATTAGGAGGATGGATAGGTACTGAAGGATCAGCTAGTTCCTTCTTCGTGGCTGCAGCCACCACCATGGCATCCGCTGGTACACCTTTTGTTAGGAATTGCTTGTCAACTGGTGCTGTAATGAATTTAGATGGCCTCTGAGGGGTGGGTTCCACCAAATCCGGGGCCGACCACGCCTTCCGAGCCACTACTTCCATAAGGGGGTCGAAAGGCGGAGACACCCAGGAGGTGGAGGGTTGAGAACCGAACGCCTCCAGGTACACCGACTCGTCCTCGGAAGGATTAAGGGAAGACCAGTTCCCCCTCTGCTTCAGGATTTCTAGGATGTCTGAGAAAGAAACATCCTCAGAGGGGGACTTTGGGGATCCCTCCGACTCATCCAAGTCGGTGTCAGATGTAATAGACTCAGGGGAGTCCACATGCTTCCTCTTGCATGTCCTGTTAAGTAGAGGCTCCGCTGACAGGCGAGGAGAAGCCTCGGAAGAGGAAGAAATTCCCAGTGGGGAAACCTGAGGCGTTGGATCTCTGGGTCCGGAAGCAAGAGAGTGAGAAGAGACATCAGCAGGCACTGTAGTGGGAGGAGCTGATGGAGCTGACCGTTGACTAAGCCCTGGGGCTAGTACGCTCCTCATCACCTCGAAGGCTCCCCTATCAGAAAGGCCAGAGGGCCCCCGCACCGAAGAGGTAGGAACCCCAGGCCGCACCGACAGGGAAGGCTCCGAGGCCTATGGGGCCGAGCTCACCAGCGCCGACGCACCGAGAGGGAGAACGGGGTCAGACAATGGTCTGATGCCACTCGCCCCCTCGGAGCCGACGAGAGAGATCAGGCACCCGGATCCCTCCAATGAAGGTATCAAAGAGGAGATCGGAGCGGAAGACGAAGGGGGAGGTATCGGCTCCGACGCCACAACGGTCACGGCTCCAAGGAGCTCCGGCTCCGAACTCTGAGGGAGAGTCGAAGGAGGAAAAATAGGTGGAGTTGTAATAGCTACCGTCTGATGAGATGGGCTAGAGATCATCTGGGCCAATGCCTGAGACTTTAACAGCCTACTTACCACTCTCTCAAGGTCGTGATCTGAAAGTCTGGACGACCGAGAAGATTGGCTCCGATGGCTCCGCTCCGAGAGCAGGGGAGACCTCGGAGCCGAATGGATGGACTCCAATGAAGGGGATCTTGAACTCTTCTTAGATGGAGCCAACGGAGCCTAAGACACGTCGGCTCCAACCGGAGCCGACAGCGAAAGCATGGGCTCAGAGGTATTGGCACCAAGTGGTGCCGAGACCGGAACTTGTGACTCAAATGGATCGGCTCCAGCCAGAGCCGATCTAGGCACAGACAAGGAGCCAGCAGCCGAAGGCTTAGTACTTGGAGCCGACTGTTTTGCAGGTTTCGAGGACCCCCCGATGCAGACTTAGTCGGGGAGCCCTCGGACTTTAACAAGCCCCTCAGTATAAGTTTATTCCTGCGCTCCTGCAGGACTCTTGGACTGAATGCATGACATACTGAACAAGAGTCCTGCAGGTGCAGGGGTCCCAGGCAGTAAACACAAGAAGTGTGACCGTCTGTCAGAGACATTTTCTGACAGCACGAGTCACACTTCTTAAAGCCTGAGACCTTAGTTTCTTTAGGTTCCTTCGACATAACAGTGTCGAGGGTTCACAAATGTAACAGAAAACACACACACTCTCGAAAATTATAAATTAACAATAAAATGTTAATAGGGACACTGACACACCCAAACACTCCACAGGATCCCTAAGAAAAAATAGGAAAGGGGCAGGCTTAAGGCCTAACCTAAGAGTGGAGGGGGAGGGATATAAAGGATAAAAAGGGAAGGTATATAAAAAAGTAATAGAGTTAAGGGTAGTTACTAACTATTGAAAGAAATAACTAGGTGAAAAATTAACTCAAAGGGTGACTGAACACTCTATATATACAAGACTTACCAGGAGCCGGTAAAAAAACGCACCTCGCAAGCGAAAGCGGCAAACGAGATCTGGGGAGTTATCGCCTAGCATCATGGGATATAGGGTTGCCTCGAGCAGGTAAAATAAGCTCTCGAGCTTTAGTAAGTGGCCGAGTCGGAGCCGATCCATCCAGCAAGAATGAAGGTGAGATTGACAACTTAACATCTATAGGTTGTATAAAAAGATTTATAAAGTCTAGGAAATCAAACATAATGAAGTCATTGTCTGTTAGTTACATTAGACCCAAACTTGAGTATGGAACAACAATAAGGAAACCCTATAGGAAAACAAGCATGAATAAACTGGAAAGAGTACAGTGGAAATATACTAAGGGCATCCATGGATGTGAAAATCTAAGTTATTATGAAAGACTTAAGTATCTGAACTTGTACAGTGTCTCTTACATGTATTTAAGAGGAGATCTTATTCAGGTATATAGGGCATTTATGGACAACTACCTCTGGGAATGTTTGGGGTTATCAAAAAGTACTAGAGAATCGTCAGATAACCTATGTAGAAGATTCTATAGGAATGAGAAGTGTACTAACTGGTTCTCTGACAGAGTAGCTGATGCTTGGAACAGACTACCAAATTACATTAAAGCAAGTACTAGTTTAGATATTTTTAAGAACAGCCTGGACATTTGTTATGGCATATTGGCAAGCTAGAAGGGCTTTAATGCCCATGCTTGAAACATTTGTATGTATATATTGTTATTTTCCTTAAAAACCTGCATCCAAAATCCCAGTCTCTCCTTGTTTCTTGAGCTTCTCCCCATTTAACATCATCCTCTTCCACTTTCAGTTATAGTTTTCTGCTTGTGCTATGTACAGTAGCCTTAACTGTGTAGCTCTGAAACACCCCATTCAAATTGGGTAATCCCAATCTGCCCTGTTCTACTGAAAGAATCAGCTTATCCCACTTGACGCCTTCCGCTCCCAGATAAAGTCTTTCAGCTCTTTATTAATTGCTATCCACAACCTCTCATCTGGTTGATAAAAATATGCCTGACCTGTGTATAAGACTAAAGGGACAAAAAATATTTCGACTGCTTGAATTAACTATCCATATCCATATAACAAAGCTTCCATTTTCTCAGTTTTTGTATTATCTTTTTTATAGTCTCTTCCCATGTATCCTTAGCTGCCACATCAGAATTATTGTTAATCTATACTCCTAAATACTTCATTTTATCATGTCCCTGTAAATACGGACATTGCTGAACCAATTCATGTGTGGGTACATAATTTACAGCTATTGCCTTTGTTATAGCTTCATTACTTTTGCATCCCAAAAATATTTTTAACTGTCTCAAAATGTTTCACAACATTGTAATCTCGCTTTCCGGTTTTGTCAGGTATAAAATAATATAATCTGCAAATAGAGCCAGCTTTTCTTGGCAACCATACCAATTATATCCTTGAATTTCTGAGGCCCTTATTTTCTTTGCCAGTGGTTTTAAATGAAATGTAAATAAAAGAGAAAAATTACATCCCTGCCTGGTTCCTCTGCTCAAGCAGAAATGATCAGAGAGGACCCCACCACTTTAATTTTCACCTCTGATCTCTCACATATCCTCCTAATCAACCTTACAATTTTTTCAGGAAAAGCTAATGCTTCCATTACCCTGCTCAAAAAGTCCCAGCTTACTCTGTCAAATGATTTCTCTGCATCAAGACCTACCAACAACAATGGTATTGTTTTACATTCTGCTTCCTTCTGGATCATCAGTGTTCTATTAATGTTGTCAAATGTTTGCCTCCCCTCCACAAAACCACACTGATCCACATCTATCAATTTTGTCATTACTTGTATTATTCTTTTAGCCATTACAGGCATGCACACTTTATAATCATAATATATTGAAATGGACCTATATGAAGCTGGGTCTGATGGATCTTTGCCATCTTTAGGTATTACAGCTACCACTGCTTTCTTTCAGGATGATGGCACTTCTCCTCCTCTTAAAATACTGTTAAACAAAATCTGAATGTTTATCAGTTTTTTCCATCCTAGCTTCCAAACTTCCACAAGAATACCATCTATTCCTAGGGACTTTTCTGTAGATTGGTTGTACATCACAGTTTTTATCTCATCGACTCCTATCCTAATCATTAGTAATTGAGCGTCATCTACCTCTAACCATGGCATATTTAATTCTTCCAGAAATATTTCTTTTTGTATCTTTTCTTGATCTCCATACTTCTCTGCTTTATACAGACTTTCATAGAATTCCCAAAATATTTCAAATACCTCTAGGCTCCCTAAGCGTGGCAACAGCCCTTTCTACTTTCTGTTGCCTGAGTCGTTGGGCTGAAAGTTTTTGTGCTCTACTGTTAGTATCAAAAACAGTTGCTTAACAGCAATCTTTCTAAACTTGTGCATATAGTAAGGTAATCCCTTATTTTCTGCTTAGCATTCTGCAGCTGATCCTCTTCCTGTTGTGTGATTCCCTGTATTTTGCAACACTTTAACATTTGTCAGTTCCTCTAAATAATTTTTGTTACTTCTTAATCATAGCTCCCTCTCTTTTATTTCCACCCTATTTTTAAACTCCACCTTAATTTTATCCCACTCCCTAGTTATATTGAGAAATAATAATAATGTAAATTCATGTTGAACTCCTATTACTGAATTCACATCTTCCATGCCAAATATTTTCATAAACTTCGTCAAAAAATTACCCTGCTTTGTTAGACTTTTTCTTCTGGGCACCAGTGACACATCTTCATAGTTGCAAATCACATTTCAGTCCCCACCTATAAGTAATATTCCTTGCTGAAAACTGATTATTTCTCTCAGAATTTTCTTAAGCTCCATTATAGCAGTTTTAGATGGAATATAAACACATGCCAATGTAATCCTCCTCCCTTGCCAGTAGCCACTTAGCACTACAAATGAAGAAGTTATGTACTTACCATAACGTTCCATGTTTGTTGTCCAGTTTGCCTTCATTCTTACTGGTTGGGCTTGGAACCGATCCTCGTTTCCGTCTTGGCCACGCTACAAAGCTCAGAGTCTTTCACTTGGGTTGTGACTGAAAACCATATCCCATGATGCACTAGTGTGCTTCTTCAGATCTTGTTTGCTGATACTTATAGCAAGTATCAACTTGTACAGCATTATAGGAAATTACAGAAAGTAGAGTGAAAGTCAGAAAACTATCTTGGTAAAAGGAAAAAAAAATCTTCTGGGTCCTCCAGAATCTTTTGGCTGAGGGAAGGTTGGTGGAATGCAAGAATGAAGGGAAGATGGACAACAAACATGGAACATTATGATAAATACATAACTTCTTTATGTTATGTTGTCCTACCTTGCCTTCATTCTTACTGGCTGGGACAGCGTCCCTAGCACCATATTTCCTGGGCGGCTAACGGAAGTATATTCTTCAGGGCAGTGGAACCAAAAGAGGCCCTGTCCCTGGAGGCTATGTCTACCTTGTAATGAGTAATGAAGATGTGAGGCTTGGCCCATGTAGCCACAGCACAAATATTATCTAGTAGTGGCAGTCTAGCCTGCAACACAGATGAAGTTGCAATCGCAATTGTGGAGTGACCTTTGATTCTAAACGCAAGATGTCTATTGTTACAAGTGCATATAAATGTGACACAATTTGAAAGCCATCTCAAAAGCATGACCTTTGAAAGAGGATCACCTTTTTTAGCCTCTGAAAAGGATACACACATTTCCAGAAAACTTTAGTTTTGTGTAAATAGAAGCAAAGTTGTCTATGCACGTCCAACTGATGGAGTGCATATTCTTCCTTGTTGCCATGACTGGGGAAAAAAACTGGTAGCTCAATAGATTGATTAAGATTAGCTTCCGAGCACACCTTTGGTAGGAAAGACGGATTAGTTCACAGAGACACCCTGTCCTTATGGAAAATCATATAAGGAGGTCTGACTGACAACGCTTGAAGCTCAAAGACTCTTCTGGCAGATATGATAGCAATCAGTAAAATTGTCTTCCATGATAAAAATTTGATGTCACATGTTGATGCGGGCTGAAATGGAGGAAGGATCAGGCAAGACCGTGCAAAATTTAGATACCAAGGTGGAAGAGGGTCCTTGGTGCGTCTTAATAAACAGGTGCCCTTCAGGAATGCTCTGCATAATCTGTGGGATATCAAATTTGGAGTTATATCACTTGTATGAAAACTGGAAATTGCAGCCAATTGAACTTTGAGAGTAGCTGCAGCGGAGCCTTCATGAAGCAATTCAGTCAGGAAATCCAAAACATGGCTAACTGGCACAGAAAAAAAGGGTCAAGATTTCTTTCTGAAGCCCAATAAGAGAATCACCTCCATTTACTGAGATTTAATTTTCTGGTAGAAGACTTATATGAGGAAAGTAGTATGTGCTTTATTGCTGGCATGAGAGTAGGAAGCCTGACAATATTTAGAACTGGAGCAGCCAAGCTGTCAACTTGAGGGTCTGAAGGAAGGGCTGGTGCGTTCCCAACAAATGAGTCAGAAGGTCCAGTACTGGGTCCAGAATCCACGGTTCCTCCTGAAGATGAGGCCAAAGGAAGGGAAACCAGATCTGACGAGGCCAGTATGGGGCAATGAGAATCAGCCTGCTTCCCAAGAATCTGGCTTTCTAAATGACTTTGGATATTAGAGGGAAGGGGGAGAAAAACAAAAAAAAGTCCCAAGGGCCAATCGTGCATTACTGCATCCCTTGGTGACTCCACCGGAAGGAGGACTAGGGAAAAGTAGTTGCTGCATTTGGTGTTTGGGGAGGGTGGCAAAGAGGTTGCAGCAAGGCTGGCCTCACTTTCGGAAAACCCATTCCGCTATCTCTTGCTTTAGGGATCACTCATGAGGCATGAATATTGCCCTGCTGAGTCTGTCGGCTATCACGCTGGATCTCTCCAGGATATGTGTTGCCACTCTTGAGGGCCTCTCGATAACGGGGGTAAGACCTGGTTCCACCTTGCTTGTTTATATACTAGACCACCGCCATGTTGTCTGTCTGAATTGCAATCATTCCTAGTGGAAGAGAGTTCTGAAGTGGCTGTAATGCTAACAGCACAGCTCTCGTCTCTAAGACACTGATGTGTAGGTGGGCCTCGTGATCTTGCCACGTGCCTTGGATGGTCTTCCCCAGATAATGCCCCCCCACCCTATCTGGGAGGCGTCTGTGGTCACCATGGCTAAAGGCTGTTGAGTGAGCAAGGGATGACCTACTGTCATGTGGCTGAAATGGAGCCACCATCTCAGGTCCCTCTTGCAAAATTCAGTGATCATGATTTTGTGGGACATGGGTAGTTCTTGTAACGACCATTGGGTAAACAGCAGCCACTGAAGAATTCGCATGCGAGCTAAAGGGAATAAAGTTATCGCTGCTGCCATGGTTCCCAGGACTTGAAGTATTTTTGTTTTTACCTTGGTCTTTGACATGAGATTGAAAATTTGCTGTCTGAGTAACGAAACTCTTTCCACCGGCAGTCTTGCCATCATAGCGACTGTGTTGAGGTGTGCTCCTATACAGACTATATTTTGCAATGACAACAAGGCAACTTTTTCTGAATTTATAGTAATTCCCAAGTGTGAACAGAGTTGTAAGGTGGCGTTCCTTGTTTGTTGAAGTAGATGCTTGGTGGTGGTAGTTAGGACCCAAGTTGTCTAAGCATGGAAACACTTGGAATCCTAGATGCCTTAAGTGAGCCATAACCACTGCCATGCATTTGGTGAACACTCTGGGGGCTGTAGTGCGACCAAAGGGCAAAGCTCGAAACTGGTAGTGACTGGATCCCAGCCGGAAGCGCAGATGTCTCCTTGATGGGCTGTCCATTTTTATGTGGTAGTACACATCTTGGAGGACTAAAGAGCACATCCAATTGTCTTTCCCTAAAAAGGGAAGAATTGACTGCAGTGTCACCATCCGGAAAGTACAGTTGTGTACACTTATCATAAATGTAGATGTTCAAGTGTATTCACTGTTGCAGTCATCACATTTGGGTTATCCCTGCCAGGGTAGCCCTCAACCGGCCCGAATACCAGAGACTTAGTATTTCTGCGTCGGTTGTTGTTGCTTGAGGACTGAAGTCAGGTCATCAGTGTTATAAAGTAAGGCAGCCAATGCCATTACATCAGTTTTTCTTTCACTAACCTGTCAGGAGCCCCCAAAGTAGGAGGCCAGGTTCTAGTGGAAGAACCCCCACCGGTGGAGAATAAATACCAATATGTCCCTTGTAAGGAAAAGAGAGCAAGGAAGAATGGTAACAAAAGGAGAAAGGGGAAAAAAGGGGGGTGGAGGGAGGGAAACCAGGACTGCAACAGTGAATACACTCGAACATTTACATTTATGGTAAGTGTACACACCTGTACTATGTTCTTCATGTTTCACTGCTGCAGAGATCACATTTGGGTAGATTCCCAAAGCTGAGGAAATGGGTGGAGGCAGTCAAGGAAGCTGGGGACTGGCTAGGATGCCCTGCAAGACTGCAGAGGCAAACCCTGCCCTGGATTTGGAGAAGAGAGGCAGGTGGTAATGTTTGGAAAAAGTGTGAACAGATGTCCAGGTGGTAACCTCCTGGTGGGGACTCCTCTGAGGAAAGCTGCAGAGGTGGAGGCTGCTCTGGTGGATTGTGTCCTGACCCCCTTGGGGGAGGCTTTCCATGCTGTTTGTAACAGAAAAGGATGCAGTGTGCTATCCATTTGGAAATAGTTTGGAGATGGCTTTGCCTTCTGCCCCTGTAGCAAAGCTAACCAGCAATCGATCAGACTTTCTGAAGGATTTAGTCCTGTCTAGATAGTATCTGAGCTGTCAGTGCACAACTAGAGAGTGAAAACTCTTTTCCCCCTTGTTCTGGGGATTAGGAAAGAAGGTGGGCAAATGAATGGACTGGTTGAGAGACACACTGGACACCACCTTGGGCATGAAGGATGGGTTAGTTCTGAGGGATACCCGGTCTGCATGGAAGATGATGAAGGGTTCCACAGCCATGAGTGCTTGCAGCTCAGAGACTCTTCTGGCTGAAGTGATGGCCAGAAGGAAGGCTGTCTGTCAGGAGAGAAATTTTAGCTCTGTAGAAGAAGCTGGTTCGAAAGGAGGCAGGGTGAGCTTTTCCAAGACAAAGTTAATGTCCCAAGCTGGTGTTGCTGCCCTTCTGAGGGGCCTCAAATTGCTAGCCCCTCTATGGAATTGTTTGATCAAAGGGTGTGAGAAAAGGGGCTGCTCAGTGGGAAAATGAGCAGAAATAGCAGAGGCATGAGTTTTTATACAGGAGAAAAAGAAACCACTGTGTAGCAAGTCAGCTAAGTAATCCAGGATGAGAGGGATGGAGGGCTGTGGCGTACTGGCCCATTTAACCTGGATCCAGGTGCAGAACCTTTTCCATTTATCTGCATAAGACTTTATGGTGCTAGGGGGTCTGGCCTCATGGATAACATCCAGAACCTGTTTACTGAGGATGGCAAATTGGTTTGGGGTTAGGGAATAAGCCAAGCTGCCAAATTGAGTGTCTGCAATTGCGGATGCATGAATTTCTCTTCTCTCTGGGTTAGGTTTGGAATCGGAGGAAGATGCCATGGGGACAGGCTGCGCAGCAGGGGTACCAGTGCTGTCGAGGCCAGTATGGAGCTATAAGAATGGTACTTGTTTTTTTCTCCCTTATTTTGAGCAGTACCCTGGGGATGAGAGGTAGGGGAGGAAAGGCATAGACCGGGAGGTTGACCCAGGGGAAGGACAGGGAATCCACTTTCCAAGCCATGCAGTAATGCTCCCTGGTGCAGAATTTGCTGAGCTGATGGTTGGTTTGGGAGGCAAAGAGGTCGACCTTCTGGGTTCCCCATTTCTGAGTTATTAGGGTGAAGGTACTTCTGTTGAGCTGCAACTTGTGCTGGTTCAGAAAGTTTTAGCTTAATTGGTCTGCCAGGGAGTTGAGAGAGCCTGGTAGGTACTGTGCTAACAGGTGTAGTTGCATGGAACAGGCTGTGAGCCAAAGGGTCATGGCCAGCCTGCATAGAGAGTAGGAGTGAGTCCCTCCCTGTTTGTTGATGTACCACACCACAGTGGTGTTGTCTGTTTTGATCAGGAGAACCCCTGGAGAGAGAAGTGGTTTGAAAGCTATCAAGGCATGCTGCACAGCCATCATCTCTTTCTGACTGATGTGCAGGGGGATTTGCTGTGGGCTCCATTGGCCCTGTATGCACCTGCTGTCCAGGTGTGCACCCCAAGCGTAGTCTGATGCGTCTGTGGTGAGGGTCTAGGCGGTGGGGTCTGGGGAAAAGGGCAGTCCCTTGTTGTGGGAGCATGCTGTTGCCCACCAAAGAAATTCCTTTCTGAGGCAAGGAATTATAGGTAGAAGAGTTTCCAGGTCTTGAGAGTGGTGACACCAAAGGCTCTTTAGGTACCACTGAAGTTTCCTCATATGCAGTCTGACATATGGAATGAGGAGTATGCAAGATGCCATAAACCCCAGAGCTTACAGGATTTTCCTTGCAGAAAGCTGTGGACTGGTGGCCAGTTGAGAGAAGTAGGCTGACGGGAAAATTTGTTTCTCTGGTGTAAGGTATGCCATCTGGGATGCTGTGTCCAGACTTGCACCTGTTTTGATTTATTTTCGTTGATTGTGTACCCTAGGGAGGTTAGTAGGCTCTTTACAATGGCCAGGTGTTTGAGCAGCTTTTCCTGGCTATCTGCCTGAATAAAGCAGTCTAAGTAGGGGTAAATTTGAATATTTCTTTGTCTGCAAAAGGCAATGGCCGGAGCCAGGAATTTTGTGAAAACTTTGGGAACACTAGATAAGCCAAAGGGAAGCACAAAGAACTGATAGTGTTGAGATCCTGCCCTGAAGCAGAGACATTTTCTCCATGGTTCCCTGATAGGAATGTGGAGGTAGGCCTCTTTCAGATCTAGAGTGGCTAGCCAAGCGTCCTTGGAGAGCATGGGTAGCAGCTGTGGGAGGGTGAGCATTTTGAATTTTGGGATCACCAGAAGGTGTTTAGAATTGATAGATTGAGGATGGGGCGCCAGGTGCCCTCTTTTCTGGGCACCAGAAAAAGTCTGGAGTAGAAGCCATGGCCTATCTGATCTGCAGGAATGTGCTCTAGTGCCCTCAAAGAGAGCAGGGAAAGGATTTGCTTTTGAGCCTCTGTCCACTGACTTGGTGGAAGATCTGGGGGGAACCCTTCTGGGGTTGGAAGGGTGTGGAAGGAGAATTTGTATCCCTGAGACAAAATGTTCAGAACCCATTGGACCCTGGTAATGGTGGCCCAGGTGCTTGAGTGAAAGAAGAGTTTTCCTCCTAGGGGTAAGTGAAGGTGGGGAGAGGGGAGGTTGGGAGGAAGTGAGTCATTGTGAGTTCTTACCATAAAGGGGTGGCTTAGAACTCCCTGGTTTTGAAGTGGAGGTAGTCCACTGCTTAGATCTCTGCATTCTCTGAGGCTGCTGTCTGAGGGGGTCTGTTTCCACGGGGCCTAGGCTGGGCCTGTTGACTTGGAGCAGGAAAGGAACAGTGCTTGGAGGGAAAATGCCTGCTGAACCTAGGGGGCTGGATCTGTAAGAAATCTTTAACTGTTTGCATAGATTTTGCTTTTTCTTCCATCTTTTTAAGATCTCATCTGCCTTAGTGCCAAATAAGTTATCTTTGTGCAAGGGGGCATCCAACAATTTAGATTTGACATGGTCTGGCGGGGGTTGTTCCTTAAGCCATGCATGTCTTCTAATGACAGAGCCAGTGACTGCTGCCCTGCAAGAAGCTTCTAGGGCGTCAAAACCACAGTGCAAAGTGTGTTTAGTTACTTGACTTTCAGAATGCATTAAGTCTTGTAAATCTTTAGATTCTGCCCAAGCAGGAAAGGAAGACATTTTTTGTTTAAGGAGTTCCAAGGTATGTTGCTGATATTTAAGCATATGGAACTGACAATTCAGTGCCCTGACAGCAAGAGTAGCTAAGGTGTATACTTTTTTACCCCATCTATCCAATGCTCGGGAATCCCTGTCTGAGGGACTGGGATTCTTAGCAGTGGTTGCTTTAATCCCTTTTGGCCCTTGAGAAATGAGCTCAGGATCAGCAGTTGGATTTTTAAAAAGATATCTGTGTGAGTCAGGGACTCTGTAGTACATGTCTGGTTTTCTGGGAGCAGGAGGTAGGGCGTCAGGAGTCAAGCTGGATACAAGGAAAACATAATCCACCACATTCAGGACTGGGGGGATGGCCAAGGTTCTCTGTTGCAGAAGATCTAGGAATTCCCTGAGTCTCTTCTTAGACAGAGTAGTCCTGACTCTCCCATTGGAAATGCTCCCTTAAAGTATGCAGGGTTTTTCCCAAAGGAAAAATCCTCTGCGGGAGAGGCTGAAGGAATAGATTCCTCTGTATCAGAATCCTCATAAGTGGAGAGGGGTTGCACGTCTTCATAGTCAGATGCATCAGAGTCATCTGACTCTTGTTCAGACAAAACTACTGGGGACAGATCTCTTTTCCTTTTTGAGGGGGTAGCTTGGCTTCCCCTGATCAGCATGACAAGATCTTCCACCATTTTAAGCATTTGAGACTGAAGCAAGGTAGCAGACACCTGAGAGTGGGTAGTCGGTTTCTTGGGTGTGGTTCAAACCCTGGGCCTAATTAACTCGGTTGTTTTCGAAAGAACGGTAGCTGAGAATCGGTGGTGCAAAGGACTTCCTCGGAAGCTGGTGCCTGCTCAGCGGCTCTGGACCCATCCAAGGTAGAGACGAAAACAGGATCCTTAGGCAAAGAAGAGATTTGTGGCATACCGGACTCCGAAAAGGTCTCGGTCGTGGCCTGCGAATCAACTGAAGCAGGCATCAGGGGCTGTGAAAGTGCCTCACTGAGTACCGGAGGACTGACGACTAGCTTATTGAAAGCGTCGTCGGAAGGTCTGGACCTGTGTGGTCTGTCTCTGTCTTTATCTTTATGTTTTTTCTGAAGATCTGCTGTTGGATAGCTTACCGAAGCCATACTGGAATTCCAAGTACTGTAAACGAAAATATCTGGCTACAATAAGGGCCCGACGATGGAGAGTTATGGCGTTAAACAAAGCACAGAAGTGACAATGGGGGGGGGGGGGGTGGTCGTGGTCTGGGCCTAGAAAAGTGACGCAGTAAGAGTGGAAGTCTCAATGTGGTATTTGCTTTCCACAGGTGAGACAATTATTAACTTTTTCTGACATTGGTTTGTGCAAGAAAAAAGGATCCCCAATGGGGTACTTAGCTTTAGAGGACTTCAACTTCAATTCGGAAGCGAAAACTCAGGTAGCGGCCGACTGGCACTCATGCGAACTGCTTCTGCTTTGGGCTCCACAGCAAAAAAGACTGATGTAATGGCGTTGGCTGCCTTACTTTATAGCACTGACGACCTGATATCAGTCCTCAAGTGACAGCAACTGACACAGAAATACTAAGTCTCTGGTATTCGGGCCAGTCGAGGGCTACCCTGGCAGGGGTAACTCAAATGTGAGGACTGCAACAGTAAAACACAGAGAACATCTTGGTCTTCTTTACAGTTTCATTTAATTTGCTGAGATCCAAGGTGGGTCTTCAGTCCCATTCTTTATGACACTAAAAAGAATCTTGATTAAGTTCCAGATCCTATATGATCTGCGGGGACTCTCTGGATGACTCCTTTGTCTAGCAACTTTTGAATCTCTATGGTTGCTTGATCCCTTTGGGTGGGACGTCTGGGATATTTTTCGAGATTGGGATGTGGAGGGAAAAGGTACGGAGTAGCCTCTGGATATTATGCTCTGTACCCATCTGTCTCTTGTAATTTCTCACCAGGCCACTGGGTACAAAGATAAATGACCCCCGACTACCTCCAGAGGTGGGCAGGCGGGCCTCCCTTCAGGAGCACTGAAAGGGCCTACCATGAAAAGAATCGCGGTTGCCCTGGTACTGCAGACCCCCTCTGCCACGAGGACAGTGTCTGCCATTATTACCTCCCCCTCTGCCCCTGGGGAAAGGTTCATCTCGCGCGTCTGGAGGTCTCCCTAGGATTCTTTGAACCACATTCCCCCCCCCTGGACCTTTAGGATATGGTCTCGAAAGGTACGGAAAAACGTACTTCAACGGCAGAGAGAGTTTTCCCTTCCTGCTTGCATCTGGTGAGTGTATCTTTGACTTTCAGTTCAAAGAGTAAGGAAAGTACAGTTGTGTACACTTACCATAAATGTAGATGTTCGGGTGTATTCACTGTTGCAGTCATTACATTTGGGTAATCTGCTGGCAGGTTGTCCTCAGTCGGCCTTATTAACAAACACTTGGGTCCTGCGTCGGTTGCTGTCCCTTCTTCCATGACGTCAGGTCGCCAGGGGTATAAAACATGCAACCGACGCCATTACATCAGTTTTTCTTGCTGCAGATGTCAGGTGCCCCCCTAATGGGGAGCAAATAAACATAAAAACACAAAAGTATACCTCCAACAAAAAGCCAATACACCAAAAAGGCTTTTAAGCATAGTAAAGGAAAGTAGAGGTATAGCCAAAAAAAACTAGGGGGCTGGAGGGAAGGTAACCAGGACTGCAACAGTGAATACACTCGAACATCTACATTTATGGTAAGTGTACACAACTGTACTATGTTCTTCGTGTCTCACTGTTGCAGTCATTACATTTGGGTAGATTCCCAAAGCTATGGTTGGGGGGAGGAGTTTATACAGCATTAGGGCCAGCTACAAGGCCAGGCAAGACAGCAGTGGCGAAGTCAGCTCTAGATTTGGAGAAAATTGATAAATGATCATGCTTGGTGAAAGTATGTACAGAACTTCATATAGCAGCTTCTAGGATGTCCCTGGTAGGAACACCTCTGAGAAAGGCAGTAGAAGTAGATGCAGCCCTGGTGGAATGAGATCTGATCCCCTGGGGGATAGATTTTCCATGGTGCTTATAGCAGAAATAAATGCAACGGCTTATCCATTTAGAAATGGTTTGCTTTGAAATAGCCTTCCTCTCTGCCCCTGCAGCAAATGCTACCAGCAGTTGTTCAGATTTTCTTCGAGATTTAGTCCTGTCCAAGTAGAATCTAAGTTGTCTGTCTACATCCAAGGAATGCAGAATTCGTTCCCCTTTGTTCTGTGGATTGGGAAAGAAGGTTGGCAAATGAATGGACTGATTAAGAGCCACACTGGAAACACCCTTGGGCATGAAGGATGGATTGGTCCTGGGAGATACCCTGTCCGCATGAAATATGATGAAAGGCTCCACTGCCATAAGGGCCTGTAATTCAGATATCCTTCTAGCTGAAGTGATTGCTAAAAGGAAGGCTGTTTTCCAAGACAGAAATTTTAACTCTGCAGTAGCAGCTGGCTCGAAAGGAGGTAGAGTGACTTTCTCCAAAACAAAGTTAGGGTCCCAGGCAGGGGTAGGAGCTCTTCTGCGTGGTCTCAATTTTTTTGCCCCTCTGAGATACTGCTTGAGCACAGGATGAGAGAAGAGGGGAGGTTCTGTGTTATAATGAGCTGAAATAGCTGAGGCATGGATTTTAATGGAGGAAAAAAACAGGCCCTCGTGAAGCATCTCAGTTAAGTATTGCAAAATCTGAGGTAAATTGGGCACTGCTGTGCTCATCCCTGAAGATTGGTTCCAGGCACAGAATCTTTTCCATTTGTCAGCATAAGATTTTCTAGTACTAGGTCTCATTGCTTAAAAGATGACATCCATTACAGGTTTGCTGAGGGATGATAAGGGTGAATATCAGTGATTAGCCAGGCTACAATGTTCAATGTTGGAAGTTGAGGGTGCAGAATTTGGTTCTCCTGCTGAGACAGCAGGGAAGGGGTCTGAGGCAGGTGCCATGGAGATATGTGCGACACACTGCGCAGGGGGGTACCAGTGTTGGCGCGGCCAGTCTTGAGCAATCAAAATCATCCTTGGTTTGTCCTGCTTCTATGTCTGGACTCCCTCATTCGCTTGTCAACATGTTGAAAATCCGTGGTTCTAGTTTCATTTCAAGTGGGTCCATGAGGTTTCTGCTTAGTCCGTCTGCCAGCGTATTCATTTTTCCTGGCAGGAACTGAGCTTGAAGGTGCACTTGGTAGTTCAAGGCTGTGTTCCACAATGCCATGGCTAGTCTGCAGAGGGGGTAGGAATGTGTACCGCCCTGCTTGTTTATGTACCACATAACTGTGGTTTTGTCTGTCTTCACCATTAGTTGTCCTGAAAGAATGTAGCCCTTGAAAGCTGTCACAGCATTCTGTACAGCTAACATTTCCTTTTGATTGATATATAGGTGCATTTGATTTGGGTTCCATTTGCCCTGAATGCACTTCCTTGCCATATGAGCCCCCCATGCATAGTCTAATGCATCTGTAGTTAGGGGGTTTGGGTGGCAGGGGGTAGTGTGAATGGTAACCCCTTGTTTTGCTGGTAGGCCTCTGCCCACCATAGGAACTCCAGGCGTAAGCAAGGTATGATAGGAATCATTGTTTCCAGGCTGTGGCAATGTTGACTCTATAGACTTTTTAGATACCACTGTAGTTTCCTCATATGCAGTCTTGCATATGGAATTAGAAGAATGCAGGAGGCCATGAACCCCAAGGCTTGCAGTATTTGTCTTGCAGATAGCAGGGTTTTTGTGGCTACTTGTTTGAAATAAGTTACAAAATTAATTTGCTTTTCTGGCGTGAGGAATGCCATCTAGGCAGTTGTATTCAAGCTTGCACCCAGGAATGTAATCTGTTGACAGGGTACCAGCTGTGATTTCTTTTCGTTTATGGTGTACCCCAGACAAGTTAGAACCCTTTTTACAAACGCCAGATGATTTAAGAGTATGCCCTGATTTTCTGCCTGAATTAGACAATCGTCCAGGTATGGATATATTTGAATATTTCTTTGCCTGCAAAATGCAATAACTGCAGCCAGGTGCTTTGTGAATAACCTGGGCGCAGTAGACAAGCCAAAGGGCAGTGCAGAGAACTGACAATGCAAGTAGCCTGCTTTGAAGCATAGGTATCTTCTGCAAGACTTCCTGATTGGGATGTGCAGGTATGCTTCGTTTAAATCTAGAGTTGCCAACCAGGTGTCTTTGCCTAGCATAGGAAGTAATTGAAGAGTCGGCATCTTGAATTTTGAATCTCCAGAAAGGTGTTTAGAGTAGACAGGTATTGGACGCCATGATTTGACTTTTCTGGGTACAAGAAAAAGCCTGGAATAGAAACCTTGTCCCTTTTCCTCTTCTGGTACCGGTTGAATAGCCCCCATGCTTAAGAGGGAAAGAACTTGTTTTTGAGCCTCTGCCCACTGATTTGGGGGCAGGTCTGGCCACCCGTTTGGAGTTGGCAATGTGTGGAAATGAAATCAGTATCCCTGGGACACTATATTTAAAACCCATTTGTCCTGGGTTATGAGTTCCCAGTTTTTTGCATGAAGTGCAATCTTTCCCCCCAAAGGGGCAGTCAAAAGATAAGTGCTTGGGATTTTTAAAAGGAAGTCATTGAGACTGTTTACCATATGGGGGTGTCTTGTTATTTCCAGATTTGGAAGTGGAGGCCCCCCACTGCTTAGTTCTGAGAGTCCCCTGGGACTGAAACCTGGGGTTTTTGATGTGTCTGGGTTTAGCTTGAGAGTACCTGGAAGGAACTGGAAAGGACCAATTCTTAGTAGGCCAGTGCCTACTAAATCTCAGAGGTTGCACTTGTAAGAAATCTTTAACAGTTTACATAGATTTAGCTTTATCTTCCATCTTTTTAAGAACTACTTCAGCCTTATTGCCAAACAAGTGGTCCTGATTTAAAGGAGCATCCAACAAATTAGCTTTAACATGATCAGGCAAAGATTGCTCCTTAAGCCAAGCATGCCTTCGAAGCACAGACCCAGTAATAGCAGCCCTGCAAGAGGCCTCTAAAGAATCAAAACCACATTGCAAAGTATGTTTTCCCACTTGTTCAGCAGAATGCATTAAATCCTGTAAATCTTTACTTTCCACAGAGTCAGGAATCAACATAATTTTTTGTTTAAGCAGTCCAATAATATGCTGTTGGTATTTTAACATATGAAATTGGCAGTTTAGAGCTCTGATTGACAAGGTTGCAGAAGTATAAACCTTTTTATCCAATCTATCCAGTGCCCTGGAGTCTCTTATCAGAAGGGGTAGGATTTTTAGCAGTAGAAGCCTTAATGCCCTTGGGCCCCTGAGAAATGGTCTCTGGATCTGCAACCGGATTTTTGAAAAGGAACTTGTGGGACTCAGGAACCATGTAGTATCTGTCAGGTTTACTAGGAGCCGGAGGCAGGGAATAAGGGGCCAAACTGGATTCCGAGAACACATCATCAACTATGTCTAGTACAGGAGGTATAGACAAAGGCCTATGCTGAGGAAGAAGGAAATCCCTAAGCCTCTTTTTTGAATCAGAAAATTCCTGGCTTTCCCAGTGGAAATGCTCCCTTAAAGTATGTAAAGTTTCCCCAAAAGAAAAATCCTCAGGAGGGGAAGCAGAGGGAATGGAATCCTCTGCATCAGAATCCTCATAAGTAGGCATGGACAAATCCAGGTCATTAGAAGAGTCAGAAGAAACAAATTCCTGATCAGACGATTCATAATCAAGCTCAGCCCTAGGCCTCTTAGAGGTGGGGGTTTGACTACCCCTGATAAGAGTAATTAGATCTTCAGCCATTTTTATCATTTGTTTTTTAGGCATAAGGGCATAAGCATGTGCCTGGGCGTCGGTTTTTTAGACGTTTTAATATACAAGTCTATAGACCTCAATACACCCTCAGAAGCTGGTGCCTGCATAGTGGCTCTGGACCCATCCAAGGTAGAGACATCCATGGGTTCCATAGTTGAAGTATCTCGCGGCATACCGGACTCCGAATGGGTCTCTGTAGAGGCCTGCGAATCAGAAGTAGCAGGTATCAGGGGCTGTGAAAGCGCCTCACTGAGTACCGGCGAACTGGTGACTGGCTTAGGAGAAGTGTCATTGGCAGTTTTGGACCTCGGCGGCCTGTCTCTGTCTTTATCGTTGCGTTTTTTCAGAATTCCAGTAGTCGGATGGCTAACCAACGACATTTCTGGATGATTAAACTGAGAACCGAAATATTTAGCGGCAAAAATGTACTGACGACGGATAGTATGCTGATTAAATAAAGCACAAAACTAACAGCAAGGTACGTCATGGTCAGGGCCTAGGCAAGGAATACAGTAAGAATGAAAATCTTTATGAGGTATTTGCTTTTCACAAGTAATGCAATTATTAACTTTCACTGACATCGGTAAGGAGCAAGAAAAAGTTTCCCCAACGGGGTACTTAGCTTTAATTTGAAGACTTCAGTTCTGAAACTCGAAAATGAAAATTTCTGGAGTCAGCCGACCGGCACTTGCAAACTGCTTCTGCTTCGGGCACCGCTCGGCAAGAAAGACTGATGTAATGGCATCGGCTGCATGTTTTATACCCCTGACGACCTGACGTCATAGAAGAAGGGACAGCAACAGACGCAGGACCCAAGACTTTGTTAATCAGGCCAACTGAGGGCAACCTGCCAGCAGATTACCCAAATGTAATGACTGCAACAGTGAAACATGAAGAACATCCATCGAAAGGGGTGTTGACAAAGGTAGACAAAGGGTTCCGCGAAGTTACACAAGTGCATCCAAGAGTGTCTCCTTAGGAAAACTCCCGAACCTGTTGCTCTACTCGCTCCATCTGCTGCATATGAAATGAGTCTCATAGAGGAGTTCACTACGGAGGTTAAGATGGATAGCCGAGAGGTCACCTTATCTGAGGCCCCTGCAGCTAATGAACCTTGAAGAGCATCTCCCAGCTCCTTCAGGAAATATTTCTGTAGCCTTGTGAAGTGTGTCAAGTAATTCAGTGATCTAAGGGCAAAGGTCACTGAAGAAAAGGCACGTTTCCCAAATCAGTCCATTGCATGAGACTCTTTGTTAGGTGGATGGACAGAGGAGGATGTTTCGGCAATTTCCTTCTTGGTGGCTGCTGCCACCACCATAGCATCCACAGGAACACCCTTACATAGAAAATGTTTGTCATCTGGGATTGTAATAAATTTGTTAGGCCTCCGTGGGACTCATTCCACTGCGTCTGGAGACTCCCATGCCTTCCGACTAGCTAGTTCCAAAAGTTCATGAAAAGGCGGAGATACCCAGGAGGCTGAAGGGTGAGATCTGAAGGCTTTCAGGTACACTGACTCCTCCTCTGAAGGGTTGATGGACTTCCAGCCACCTCTCTGCTTAAGGAACTCTAGGATATCTGCAAAGGAGATATCCTCAGAGGGCGACCGTGGGGACCCTTCTGATTCCTCAAGGTCAGTGTCAGCTCTAAGAGTCACATCCGGGGAGTCAATATGCTTCCTCTTGCAAAGCCTCTTCCGAGGGCCCTCTTCAGAAAACTATTCTGGAGGGGTTTCGGAAGAGGAAAGTTCATCCGATGGGGTAACATGAGGCCTAGGATCTCCATTAGTTTGTGGTTGGGGTGGTGCAGAGACAGAAGCTAGTGCCTTTGGGGGAAGAATGTCAGAACCTTCTTGTAGAGCTGTGCGGGACAACAGCACACTCCTCATTAGCTCAAAAGCCACTCTCTCCCCTGAACAGAGGATCCCTCTGGCTCCAAGGAGGCAGAGGAAATCCCCAGAACCAAGGAAGCCAGCTCTGAAGCTGATGTAGGAGCTGAGCTTACCTGCGCTGAGGCACTGAGGGATAAATTCGGACCAGACAAATGTCAGACCCGAGTCCCCTCCCCAGACCCAGTCAGACAGCTTTGGCCCCTAGACATCCCAGATGGCACCAAGGATGTCGGAGTAGAAGATGGTTCCGAAATCCTAATGGTGGGTCTCAGCACCGATGGTTCTATCACAATCGGTTCCAGACATTCCTGCTCTGACGATCCAGGTTGGTTCAGAGGAGGAATCGTAATGGAAGAAAAAAACTTCACTGGCTCCGGGTCTGAATGGGATGGAACTGACAGAATTTTGGTCAGTACCAGCGTCTCAAGTAGCCTTCACACCACACTATCCAGGTCATCATTCGATAAGGTTTTGGAGGACCGAGAGGAAGCAATGGGTGAGGTAACTCTCTGTAATATGGATGATCTCAATGTCGGGGAAACCGGTGTTAATTCAAGAGACTGGCTCCGAAAATGTTTTTTCCATCAGTTCCGAAAACTTAGGAGCTGAGGATGAAGACATATAGGAGCCATGTTCCTTTGGATCCGAGTGAGTTGATTTGGAAACTTTTTTGGCATGCTCCAATTGGCCTGAAGATGATGAAGATGACCTTTTGTCAGATCTGTCAGATTTACAAGGTGGAGATTTGCTGGAGGTTTTGACTTTCCAAAGCTTCTGAGAAAGGCACTTTTAAAAGCCCCCTTACACTCAATTCTCTAGAGTAAAACTCTGGAGCTGAACGAGTGACAGATACTACAAGATTCCTGAAGATGCATGGCACCAAGACAGTAGACATAAATTGTGTGCCCATCAGTCATAGACACCTTTTGAGAACATTTTTGGTACTTCTTAAAACCAGATGCTTAAACTTCCTTCTGTTCCTTGGATATTATTCTGGTAATTATATCGACTTAACAACACAGCAATAAAGGAACCTAAACATTAAAGTTCAACATTCACTAATAATACTAAACTACAGCACACCAAGAATATGAATATCTTTATGTATATAAGTCTAAACACTAGCACACAATAATAACAGGAAATTTGAAAGCATACTTAAGAGAAAAAGCACAAAGGGAAGGAGACTCAATTGCCCTCTAACTTAAATGGGCTAGTGTTTCTCTAACTTAAACAGATACACCCAGTATATGACACACAGGGACGGGGGTAGTCCTGTAACTTAAACCGGCGCTGGGCCCTCTAACTGAAATGGACCAACAGCTCTGGGTACAGCACACAAAAATACCAACAGCAAGCAGAAAATACAAAGTCACACTTTACAAATAAACAGTTAAACAAAATGACAAATCGGATAGGGAGAAGGCTTAATGAGAAATGACAGCCAAAAAGGAGCTAAACAGCAACCAAGTGGTAAATAATAGAAAGAGTTAACAATTAGATTAAATTAGAGAAACGCTATTCATTATCATGTATTATACTGCTAGAATTAACCCTAAAAATTGAAAAATATCTGAAGAAAAATTTAGACTTAGCCACAGCCAAAATGGAGACCTCCAACTTGCTTCATAGCAAACAAAATCTGGGAAAGCACACTAATGCATCATGGGATAGAGTTTACAGCCACAAAGTTAAGTAGAAGACTCTGAGCTTTAGAATGTGGCTGAGTTGGAACCAAGGATCAGTTCTGAGCCCAACCAGTAAGAATGAAGGCAAGATAGGACAACATAACATCTGTCATTATTAACTTTTGTTGTCCTCTTCTGATACTATTGAAGCTCCTCTTGCAATTAAAGTACTCCTCTTATCCTTTGTCCCAGGTATTCCGCTGAATAACCATCCTGAAAACCTTTTTTGTATCAAATTCACATGTTCAGTTCTTTCCATATGTGTCTCCTGTAACAATTACTTGCACTCTGCATTTTTTAATATAGTTCACCACTATTTCTTTTTTGTATTTATCTGTGAGACCACTGACATTTAAAGATATTACAGAAAGCATCACTGCATTAAAAAGTTATTAGTCCTAACTTTTATGCATAACACCTTTATTGTTAAATGTCTAGTTTCAGCTTTTGTGTTACATGCATATATTGTTTGACAGGTTGAACTTTTATAAAGTATTTAATTGTCATACCCATTTGTGCCTATGTCAAATTTTACAAAACTTTTTGTTTTACTGAAAGCCCTCAAACAAAAAACAAACACACCCACAATACCCCCTAAACCTATTAATGTAATACCAACACACAAAACTGTGTACATCTTCAAATACGGAAGTTTTATCCACCTAAAAGGAACAACAATCCCGAACTGACAGCCACACTCAGATTTCAGTTAACCTAAAAGAAAGGTTAAACATGCTAAGACACATGGTGGAGCTTTGCTTCTAATTGCTAATTGGTTTTGTCTTTTCTTTATAGCTCTCCCAGCTGGGAAAGTCCCTGAATGCTTTCAGAGAACATTATCTCCTAGCCAATTTCTTTTCCCATTTTTTTCTTCAGCCAATCACTTTCCACCAGACTGTAGCCAGTTTCTCTTTTATCAGATTTTCTCCATGAAGGTAGGAGAACCAGGCAGCCAGTTTCTCTTTATCCGATTGTTACCATGGAAATATGAAGACCAGCTGCAGAACAGCTACTGAGCAAACATGCTAGAAGAAAAGCCTCATAATATTCAATATTCTTTTTCATTTACTTGCTTACTCTTAAAACTTGTTACTAAAACAGTCTGATGTCCTTAATCTGGTAATTTCCCCATGCAAGGGTGAGAAAAGCACACTAATTTTTCTTTTGTCAGGCTCTTTTAACTAGGCTTTTTTCCCTTCCATTGTCTACATTTTTTAAATATGAACAAGAAGAGGGAATGGAGAAAGAAAAGAAAAAAGAACAAGAGCACTTGTTTACAACTCCCATTACACTTAAAATAACTGAGAAAACTATTTTACAGCATGCAAAGAAAACCATACACCACAAAAATAGTGCTAGTAAGAAAAAGAAATTTGTTTACTTACAGTTAACTTTCTACCTCCTCTTCCCTTCCCCAAAACATTTTTGAACATTAATGACATTAAATGGGGCATATGTTTTAAATTCTGAAAAAGTCCAATATTTCCAACTGTTCTTGTTCTGTCATATTTCTCACACATAATTATTGCATTGTAATCCCACATTAAGTTATTGGTTTCATTACTGTTCATCTCCATTTCCCAAATCTTGTCTCTGCTTCATTTCCAATGTACTCTCAATTATTCTAGTCAACTCTTTTGCTCCCTTTCTTCATGCCAACATTTTCCATTGAAACACTGGAAAAAGCTTCACATGTACAGTTCCTCTGTGGTCTTTATTACCAGAACAACAAGCAGAATCTCTTTCTGTTTCGCAACTCACTTTTTGTTGAACAAACTTTTGTATCTCCTCCGTAGCATTTACTTCATCAAAACATTATTTTGTCCCTCCAGGAAAGAATACTTTGAAGACAGCTGGGTACAGTAGTTTAAATCTCATACCTGCATCTTGACATTCCCTGAATAGTTGAATAAATTTGCTTCTCTTCTACCTGGTGTACAATGAGTAACCATTCTCCACAAACACTGTGCTCTCTCCCACTTCTAGTGCTTTGTCCTTCTGGCACAGTTTTGTCAAAATCAACTCCTTCTGCTGGTAGGATTGCATCTTTACTATTAAAGGTCTAGGTTGCTTTCTCATAGCCAGGGTTGGAGCATACACACGATGTGCTGATTCAGCTAACCACTACTGTGGAATACCAGTCCTGTTGCTTATTTGTGCTTTCATAAATTTAATGCAGTCTGTTCCTTCCAGCTTCTCTGGTATAGCTGAAAATCTCAGGTTTTCCCTACTTGTTGTCTTCTAATTATATTATTTTTTGGAACATCTCTTCCTGAGCAGTCTCATATTCAGCCAGCCTTTTCTTCATTTTGACCTCTGATTTTTGCAGCTTTATCACCTTATATGAATATTTGTTTAAAGCTTCTTCCATTTTTTATCAACCTTTTGTCGTTTGTGTTGATATATTCCATCAGTGTTTCATTTATTTTAACTAACCAGGTCTGTGTGCAGTTGTCTTGTATCTTCCTGTAGGTTTACTGGAACTCATGTCTGGAAATTGCACCGGTTTTTGCTGAACAGCTGCAGAACTTTCCCCAGTCAGTGCTTCTTCCTTACTTTTTGTAGCTGATTTTTTCCAGGTCCTCTGTATCTCTTTTTTCTTGGCATCCAGGCAGTACTTTTTTACCAGTTACTGAAATTTACCTATAAACACAAGTCTACTGGCCTTCTCTGCTGGGTTTCTGTTTTCACACTGGAAGAGTTAGAATTAAGCTGTTACTCAATGTGTGGCCATCTTGGAAGTCCCTAAATTTCAAAGTCTTGTCTTTTATTCTAAATGTGGTAAACACAACAAAAATAGAAAAAGAGAACACCAAGTCAATGGCAAATCAAACTCTAGGAAAACACACCAAAAGTATTTTTTTAACAGTAACAAAGCTCTTCCTTGAATTTCCAGGATAGAACTTTAACAGATAAAGTCACAAAAGATAGTAGAGATAAAGGGAAGAAAAAATGACTGCCAAACAGAAAGGGTGGTAACAATTCTAACAGAAAAACTTCCAGAATATGAAGAAACTATGGCTGTGTAAGTAAATTTGCCAGACCAACAGATGCTTGAATGATCACTGCTGCAGCAGCCTTAGCTACATGGGTTACAGTTATATCCTACCAAGGAAATAACAGCCCGCCAGCTTCAGTCCATGTTTACAAACAGGCAGCTTGAGCTGAGCTACCTAAAAAGACAGGTTTGGGTGACAAGCCCTTCTGAGTTTCATGCCAAGAGAGAGGAAGGCTATGCCCTGAGAAGACACACACACACACACACACACACATGTATCCACACCCTGGCAAAACAACATACTCAAAAACATAAGTGGGATGGAGGGAAAAAGTGTTAAAAAAATAAGTGGGATGGAGGGAAGGAGTGGTTACTCAGCACTGATCGTTCAGACATCTATTAGTGTGGTTAAATTTACTTACACAACTGTACTTTGTTCAATATATTGATCACTGATGCAGTAGCTTTAGCTATATGGGTATATTACTCTAGCTTACAACATTTGGGAGGAGGAAGGGACTAGAAGCCTCTTGAGAATGGTCCTAATAAAGCCTGATCTAGACATAGAGAAGAAATCAAGCCTGTAATGCTTTGTAAAAGAATGTGCAAAAGACCAAGCTGCTTCTAGCATTCAACCCTTTCCAAAAAGCCGCAGAAGAAGCCAATGTCCTAGCAGATGAGCCTTGACCTTGCCTGGAATACTCTTGTTGTGGTGAGAATAATAAAAAGGTAAAAGACTGAGATAATCATTTGGAAATAGTCTGTTTTGACACAGGCTCTCCTTTCTTCTTAGCATCACAAAACTTTGACAGATTTAGTTCTGTCATGACAGTAACTAAGTTTCCTGTGGACATTCAAGGTATGAATTATCCTCTCCCCTCATTTTTGGGTTCAGGAAGGAAAACAGGGAGATGGATAGTTTAGCTTAAAGTAAACTTGGACACCACTTTGAAAACTAATCTCTCTTTTATGCCTAAAGAAACCATGCCTCTGTGGAAAATGAGACAGGGTTGACTCACAATAAGAGCTTGCAACTCAAGACAAGCTTCTTGCAGAGGTCAGAGCAATCAATAAAACAGTTTTCCTTATTAAGAAACTCAAGTCAGCATGATGAACTGGTTCTAATGGAGCAAGCGTTAGTTTCTCTAACAGAAAATTAAGATCCCAAGGTGGAGCTACTGGTTTTCTTGGAGGTCTCTTATGAAAAACCACTTTTAAAAATATTCTCACATGAGAATGCATTGAAGGAGGGACTCCTTGGGCAGACATGCTGAAATGGCCAACAAATGAACCTTGACGGAGCAGCTGGTGCTGGGTGCTGGTTATGCTGTTGGTACTAAATAGAAAACCTTTTTCATTTGCTAATATATGATCTTCTAGTAGAAGACTTTTTGCCACCATTTGTTCCTGCTGCATGTCCTCAGTAAACAGGTGCATAAAGGAAATTAAGACTGTATCATCCAGGTAGTCAGTTGCAACTAACTGCAGTAAGAATGTGTCAAACACTCTGTTCTTGTGAGAATAGATCCACTATGTGAGTAAACTTGTGGTAATTGTCTCTGGCTATTTCAAAAAAAAGGATAACCACTGTTGCCTAGGCCAGGAGTAGGTCACCACAATGATCTTGGGTGATTCCTTCTGAATCTTCAGAAGTACCTTGGTTATCAGTGGAAAAGCATACAGGAACATTCTTATTCCAGGAAAGGAAAAGGCTTCTGTCTTCCAAGCCTTTTTGCATGGAGTCCTGGAACAGACTTTTGACAGCTGATTGTTCAGAAAAGAGGCAAACAGGTTTACTTGAAGACCTCCTTACAAAGTGATCAAATTGATTCAATTTGTGAGGGTCTGCCTTTGTTCTGCTCAACTAGTCTGCTATACAATTTTGCTTCTGATGGGATATAAGATACCTGCGGAGTGAGAATGTGCTGTAAAGCTATATCCCAAACCAATGTAGCTATTTTACAAGGGGGTAAGACCTGGTCACCCCTTGCTTGTTAATGGGTAACATTCAGCAACTGGCTAGTAAGTGTACTGTCTGGATGCCAGGAAAAAAAGAAATACAAAGCACCCTGAAAAAAATCAGCTACAAAAAGTGAGGAAGAAACACCGACTGGGAAAAGTTCTGCAGCTGTTCAACAAAAAGCACTGTAACTTCCAGACATGACTTCCAGTAACCTACAGGAAGATACAAGACAACTGAACACAGACCTGGCTAAAATAAATGAAACACTGATGGAGTATATCAACACAAACAACAAAAGGCTGGAAAAATGGAAAAAAAGTTTTAAACAGATATTCAGATACGGTGATAAAGCTGCAGAAATCAGCAGTTAAAATGAAGAAAAGTCTGTCTGAATATGAGACTTGCCAGGAAGAGATGTTTCAAAAAATAATAGGGTTAAAGGAGAGAATATACAAGGAAAATAGGAAGTTATGTCTTACTATAACTTGGCATCTGTGCTGTCCATCTTCATTCTTCCTCACAACTGGTCATCAGATCTGACTCAGCCACACTTTTCAGACTTGGATCTGACTTTTGAGTTCCTCCCTTTTCCCATAATGCACTACAATAACCCCAGAACCTCAGACTGAGTTTGCTGATTCACCATTTTATGACAAGGACAGGATAGAGAAAAAAGATAACTGAGGATCAGACTTGGGACATAAGTGTCCCACAATCTTCTTTAGATCCTCTAGAAGAATAAGGCAGGGAGATGGTTGGGTAGGAAAGTCAGGAAGAACAAAGATGGACAACACAGATACCAACTTATGGTAAGATATAACTTCCTAATCTGATGTCCACTTCATTCTACCTCAAGATTGGGTCAGAGTCCCCAGCTACGTGACTCCTGGGAGGCCCTCATGCAAAGATGTGCTGAGTTACCATTGAGCCAAAGGAAGCCTTACTTCTAGATACAACATCCAATTTATAGTGCGCAACAAAGATGTGATTGTTTAACCAGTAGGCTGCCACACAGGCATCATCACTGAACATCCTGGATGAAAAAGCAGAAGTAGTAGCCACAGAGCTAGTAGAATGCACTCTTGGAGGTTGAAGTAATTCTAGGTCTCACTGAGAATAAATGATAATACAGTCAATGATCCATTTTGCCAGTGTGATTTTTGACACCGCTCGACATAATTTGTTAGCAGAAAAGGCTATAAACAATTGGTCTGATTTCCTGTCCTGTTTTGTTCTATGCATGCAAAATGCAGTCGTCTATGAACATCAAGGAAATGTAGAATGTACGCTCCTTTGTTGTAAAAAGTGGGAACAAATAGTGGTAACTGAACAGATTGATTAGTACTGCTTTCTGTAGCTACTTTAGGCATAAATGAGGGATTTGTATATAGTGAAACCCAACCTTTATGAAAGATTATGTATGGAGATTTGGAAGATAATGCCTGTAGTTCAGAAATTCTTTTTGCTGAAGTAATAGCTACTGAAAAGATGGTCTTCCATGACAAAAACTTCATGTCACAAGCTGCTGGCTCGAAAGGTCTTTGGGTCAACCTCTGTATCATGACAGTTAGGTCCTAAGGTGGGAATGGTCTTTAGTTGGAGGTCTCAGCAAGAGGATACCTTTCATAAACACTTTGCCTAAGCTAAAGGGAGACAAAGAAAAGACTGGGTAGCCATATGAAAATCAGAAATAGCAGCTAGTTGAAGTTTGACAGCAGAGAAACTTGCTCCTTCCTTAAACAGGGTACTAAGAAAAAGTACAGTTTTGTACCTACCATAAATGTAGATGTCCGAACTGGATAGCATCTGCAGTCATAACAACTGGGTTGTCCTGTCGTCATGCAGCCCTTCGGTCGGCCGGATTCCAAAGTCCGGGTCCGGCTTCGGCTGATGTTGCACTTCACCCGACGTCATCTCTGCTGGTCTTCGGGTATAAAGGCATCAGCCGACGCCATTTTCCTCAGTGTTTCTTGCCCCAGATGCCAGTTGCCCTTTTGGAAGGCTAAATTTCGGGTAAATGCCAATGTTTCCAAAAAGATAGAAGGCAAACACAAAAAATAAGCATGTATGTACATATATACAAACAAATACACCATAAGAGACTCCCCCCACCAGCTAGCTATTAGGAGGGTAAATACCCTAGGAATACCACAGAGGGGAAGGAGGGAGGGTAATCCTGACTGCAGATGCTATCCAGTTCGGACATCTACATTTATGGTAGGTACAAAACTGTACTATGTCCTTCATGGATGCATCTGCAGTCATAAAAACTGGGTAGAATACCACAGCCAACTAAGGGAGGAGGAGATTATGGTGTGGTTAGGATCCCTTGCAGTACAGCAGTGGCAAACCCTGCTCGGGATCTGGAATACAGAGGTAAATTATAATGCTTGGCAAATGTATGCACGGAGGTCCAAGTAGCCGCCTCAATAATGTCCTTGGTTGCCACTCCTCGTAAAAAGGCTGTGGTAGTGGCTGTTGCCCTTGTAGAATGAGGCCTTATGTTCTGTGGAATTGGTTTTCCATGGAAGGAGTAACAGAATCGTATGCAATTTCCTATCCATTTGGAGATTGTCTGTTTGGAAATTGCTTTTCCTTCCCTTCCTGTTGCATAGGCTACAAAAAGCTGGTCAGTTTTTCTGTTACTTTTTGTTCTGTCCAGGTAGTAGCGTAGCTGTCTATGTACATCCAAGGTATGCAGCATTCTTTCCCCTCTGTTTTGTGGGTTGGGGAAGAAGGTAGGTAGGTGGATTGCCTGGTTTAAAGACACTCTGGATACCACCTTAGGCATAACTGTAGGATTAGTCCTCATGGACACTATCTTGGTGGAAGATTAGGAAGGGTTGTACTGCCATTAGGGCCTGAAGGCTCAGAAACTCTCCTTGCAGAGGTTATTGCCAGTAGGAAAGCAGTTTTCCATGATAGATGCTGTAGGTCTGCTGTTGTTGCTGGTTCAAAAGGTGCGAGTGTCAACTTTTCTAGCACAAAGTTCAAATCCCAAGCTGGCAATGGTGGCTTCCTAGGAGGTTTTACATTCTTGATCCCTCTGAGGAACTGCCTGAGTAGAGGATGTGAAAAGACAGGTGGATCAAAGCTGTATTCTGCTGAAATAGCTGATGCATGTATCTTGATGGAGGAATAGGACAGGCCTGTATGTAGAAGCTCTGCCAAGTACTCCAGAATGTTGGCAATATCTATATTCGACACATCTTTTCCTCTTTCAGCACTCCAAATGACAAACCTTTTCCATTTTCCTGCATAGTTCCTTCTTGTTGAAGGTCTGCGGGCTTCAAGGATAATGTCTTTAACCCTTTGGGAAAGATCTGGATTAATTGCTGCTATGTGATGTTCCATGCAGTCAGTTGCAACGTTTTTAGGTTTGGATGCATGATGCTGTAGTTGTTCTGAGTTAACATCAAAGGCATCAGAGGTATTGACCACATTTTGTCCCGAGACATGCTCCTCAGTAATGGGTACCAGTGTTGTCTTGGCCAGTTCGAGCTATCAGGATTATCCTTGGACGTTCCTCCTTGATTTTTAGTAATACCTTGTGTATCAGGGGAAGAGGTGGGAATGCATATGCTGTCAGACCTTTCCAGCTGAAGGAGAGCGAATCCACTTTCCATGCAAGTGGATGGAATGTCCTTGTGCAGAATTTTTTGAGCTGGTGATTGAGAGGGGAAGCGAATAGATCTATCTGTGGCATTCCCCATTTCTTTGAGATGGTCTTGAAGATGTCCGGTGTAGCATCCATTCGTGAGCATCCGAGGTGGTTCTGCTTAACATGTCTGCTAGAGTATTCTCCTTTCCCGGTACAAATATTGCCTGTAACTGGATGTTGTAGCTGAGTGCCAGGTTCCAAAGGTCCAAAGTCATTCTGCATAGGGGGTATGAATGAGTGCCTCCCTGTTTGTTGATGTACCACATGACTGTGGTGTTGTCTGTCCTTATCATCAAATGGCCTTCTTTGAGAAATGGTCTGAATTTTTGTATTGCCAGTTTTACTGCCAGCAATTCTTTTAGGTTGATGTGAAGGTGAAGCTGGTCCTGCGTCCACAATCCTTGTACGCATTTGTCCAGCATGTGAGCCCCCCATCCTAGGTCTGAGGCCTCTGTTGTGATGGTTTGGCTTGCTTGATAGTTGTGAAAGGGTAGGCCTGGGTTTGACTTGCATGCTTGAGCCCACCATAGGAACTCCTGTTTTAGGCATGGGATTAGTGGAATTTCTGCTTCTAGGCTGTGCCTGTGTTGGGACCATAAATTCTTTAGATACCACTGTAGTCTTCTCATATGCAGTCTGGCATGTGGAACCAAGATTATGCATGATGCCATGAAGCCCAAGGCCTGCAGAACTTTTCTTGCTGTTAGCTTGTTCTGTTTTGTTAGTGCCAAGAAGTAAAGAGGTAGTTCTTTTTGTTTTTCTGCAGTTAGGAATGCCATTTGTTTTACTGTGTCCAATTCCGCGCCCAAGAATGTCCTTGTTTGGGATGGTATCAGCCTTGACTTTTGTAAATTGACTGCGTATCCCAGTGCTTGTAGCAAGTAAATGACCCTTTGTAAATCTGTTGTCAGCTTGCTTTTGTTGTCCCCTTGTAGCAGGCAGTCGTCCAGGTATGGATAGATTTGGATTCCCTGTAGTCTGCAGTGGGCGATTACTGATGCCAGGCATTTTGTGAATACTCTGGGCGCAGTAGATAAGCCAAAGGGCAATGCTGAGAATTGATAGTGCTCTGATCCTGCAAGAAATCTGAGGTATCTTCTGCAAATTGGTCGAATGGGGACGTGCAGGTATGCCTCCTTGAGATCTAGAGTTACCAGCCAACACTCCTTGCCCAGCATGGGAAGAAGTTGCTGTAGGGTCAGCATTTTTAATTTTGGGACAATGATGTATGTGTTTAAGGTGGACAGGTCGAGAATAGGTCTCCAACTTTTTTCCTTTCTTGGAACTAGGAATAGTCTGGAGTAGAATCCTTTGCCTTGTTCTGTTATTGGCACTCTTTCCACAGCTCTCATCTTTGTTAATTGCATTATCTGTTGTAGAGCTTCTGTTTTTTGGTTTGGAGGCAGGTTTGGCATTCCTCTTTTGACTGGTAAAATGTGGAAGTGGAACCGGTAACCTTGGTCTATGGTTTGCAAAATCCACTTGTCTTTTGTGATATAGTGCCAGTTTTTCGAAAATAGGGTTAATTTTCCGCCTAATGGTGCTGCTATTTGTTCCCTGGTAGGCGGAGTTAGAATCAAGTCACTGTGATTGTCCTGTTGTAGTGGTAGTGGCTGTGTCTGTGCCTCTGTTATTACCTTGCCACTGTCGTCCTCTGTAGGCACCCCCTCTGGATTGATTTCTGCCTCTGGAACGTCTATTCCTGCCCCTTTGGGATCTGGTGGAGTCAGGAAAGGACCAATTTTTGGCAGGCCAGTTCCTGCTAAACCTTGGGGGCTGAACCTGTAAGAAATCTTTAACCGTTTGTACAGATTTTGCCTTTTCTTCCATTTTCTTCATTACCTGCTGGGCAGGTGTACCAAACAAACTGGCCTTATCCATAGGAGCATCTAATAACTTAGCTTTAACATGATCCGGTAAGACCTGTTCCTTCAGCCATGCATGTCTTCTTATCACTGTGCCAGTCATGGCTGATCTAAATGAAGCCTCCAGTGCATCATAGCCACATTTTAAGGAATGGTTACTAACCTGTTGTATGTTATTTACCATTTCTAATACATATTTCTTATCTATAGAGTCATCAGAGGATAGCTTTTTAGTTAACTGATCAAGCATAAACTCTTGGTATTGTATCATGTGAAACTGACAGTTTAAAGCTCTAGCTGAGAGAGTAGCAGAGGTGTAAACTTTTTGCCCCATCTGTCTAAAGACCTGGCTTCCCTTTCAGAAGGAATGGGGTTTTTTGCTGTGGTCGAGGCTACTGCCTTAGGTCCCTGGGATATAGTTTCGGGTCTGCAAGTGGGGCCTTGTATAGGTGATGATGAGTGTCTGGCACCCTGTAAAATCTATCTGGTTTGGCAGGGGCTGGAGGTAAGGAATCTGGTGCAGTGCAGACATCATTAAATGCATCGTCCACAACAGAGAGGACAGGAGGTATAGCTAAGGGCCTGTGTTGTGGTAGGTGCAGAAAAGTCCTAAGTCTTTTTCTGGAATCTGAGAAATCCTGTTCCTGCCATTGGAATTGTTCTCTCATGGCATGTAAGGTTTCCCCAAAGGAGAATTCTTCTGGTGGAGAAGCAGCTGGAATGGATTCTTCAGCATCTGAGTCTTCATAATTGGAGAAAGGAGCCTCTGGCTGGTCTGTAATATCTGAGTCATCCGCAGAATCATCAGAGGACACAGGCTCGGGGGGCTCTGCTCTAGGTCTCTTTTCTGGGGGCTGAGAGGCCCTGTCTGGGTGAGATTGAGATCCCCTAATTAAGGATATTAAATCTTCTGCCAGAGTAAGCATTTGTGAACTAGAAGTGGGCCTGGTTGAGGGGGGTTTAACAAGCACAGATTTAGTAGATTTGGCTGCTTTAGCCCTGGCAAAGGCCTTAATAGACATGGCTGCAGGAGGCCTAGCAGCACCACGTGCTGGGGTAGAGACATCCAAAGGGATGGTGTCTGATAAGTCACTAGTAGCCACTGTTGTAGGTAAATTTTCTGAGGCAGATTCCAGTAAATTAGCAGGAACCTCAGTAGTAGTCATTGATTCGGCTGTACTTTGATCAGTTTTCTCGGTTTCGGCCGAAACCGAGACACTCATGATTTGCTTAACCATGGTTTCGGCCGAAACCGCGGACCGCGAGTGTCGGTCTTTTTCTTTGCGTTTTTTAACAATTTGGGTGGTCGGAGGATCCGACGGCATAATGTACGCAAAATCTGAGCCGAAAAACTGTTCAGCAAACTCCGACCGACGCCTAAGCGTTCGTCGGTTGAATGAAGCACAGGCCGAACAGGCTGCTACGTCGTGGTCTGGGCCTAAACAAGGCAAACAGTAAGAGTGGAAATCTTTATGAGGTATTTGTTTCCCACAAGTTAAACAGTTATTGACTTTTTCTGACATCGGCTGAGGCAAGAAAGAGTCCCCAACGGGGTACTTAGCTTTTAGAAGTCTTCGAAGTAGTATTCGGTAGTAGTAATCTCTGGATCTGACCGACCGGCACTTGCGAACAGCTTCTGCTTAGGGCGCCACGCGGCAAGAAAGACTGAGGAAAATGGCGTCGGCTGATGCCTTTATACCCGAAGACCAGCAGAGATGACGTCGGGTGAAGTGCGACATCAGCCGAAGCCGGACCCGGACTTTGGAATCCGGCCGACCGAAGGGCTGCATGACGACAGGACAACCCAGTTGTTATGACTGCAGATGCATCCATGAGGGACATCGTAAAATATCTGAGACAGTTGCTAAAAAGGAATCAGTACTTTTACTTGGAGCCTAAACAACAAACCTTTTCCACTTACTGTTGTAGACTTTCTTGGTTGAAAACGTTTGTGAGGCTAAGATGATGACAGAGGAAGTGAGCCTGGATTGTCTCACTATGGTTGGAAGTGGAGAAACTATGCAGTCAGCTTGAGGGCATGAAGATTAGGGTGATGTAATCTTGACAGGTGACAGAGAAGATCCCTTTTTGGCCCCAGTATCCATGGAGACTATTTTAGATGAGACAAGAGGAAGGGGAACTATATCTGTCGAGGCCAGAAGGGGGCAATGAGGATGACTGAGCTCTTCAGCCTGCTTGCTTTCTGAAGGAATTTAAGGATCAGCAGAAGAGGGGGATAGGCATAAATGAGAGCCAGGAGCCACACCAGGGCATCCCTGGGGGACTCCCCTACAGGGGGGAATCAGAGTGAAGAACTTGCACATGTTTTTGAGGGGAGAGACAAAAAGGTTGCAGCAAGGCTGACGTCAAAGGTTTAAGATCATGCTCACCACTGATGACTGAGGGGACCACTCATGTGGAATCAGGATAGATCTGCTGAGTCTGTCTGCCAGATCGTTGGTTTTCCCCGGAATGTGACTTGCAACCATAAAGTGGTCCGAAGATATTCCCTATTTCCACACCTTCATGGCCTCCCTGCACAAAGGATATGAATGGGTTCCTCCTTGTTTGTTGATGTACCAGATTCCAGACATGTCGGTGTGAAATGCAATGGGAGAGCATCCTGAAAGGCTTGCAGCATTAGAATAACGTCTCTCATCTCGACGACACTGATATGCATCCTGGTCTCCAGATGGGATCACGTGCCTTAGATCATTTTTTCCCTTGTAATGCCCCCCACCCCAACTGGGAAGCGTCCGTGGTCACTGTGCCTACTGGCGGGGAAATAGAGGAGGATCAGCCTAAAAAGAGGTCGTCTGACCGAATCCACCAACAAATATGAAGTTTGCAGATTGGTGTCAGTCTGATGGGAACAGACAGAGGTTTGTATAGACTACAGTACTGCTAATGTCCACTGAAGTATTTGCATAAAGAACCTTGCCAGTGGAATGAACAAGATCGCTGCTTTCCTGCACTTGATTGCTCAGTGACGCAATTCTATGAAGGGGGGGAGAAGCTATTTGAGTCCTCATATTTAACTGCATTCCTATGAATTCTAGGTTCTGCACAGGAGTTAGATTGGACTTATCCAAATTTATGGTGAGGCCCAGGGAGAGTGAGATTTGAATCAGATAATTCTGGCTTAGAGAAGTTGATGCCTCACGGAGGCGGTCGTCTAAGTATTGAAACACCCGGAATCCTTTGAGTCTCATGTGATCTGCTAAAACTGCCATGCATTTCGTGAAAACCTGGGGGACTGTGGTAAGCCCAAATGGCAATGCTCTGAATTTTTATTTTTTTTAATTTATTTTTATTTCATTTAACATTTGTTAACTGGGAAAGTCCGACTTGGAACGAAGCCAATTTTCAGCACAGGCCCGGGGAGAAAGGCTCCAAACGCATGTCTTTGTAAAGTGGGAGGAAACCGGAGCACCCAGAGGAAACCCACACGAACGCAGGAAGGACATGCAGACTCCACACAGAAGGCTCCCCAGCCGAGAATCGAACTGGAGAACCTCTTGCTGTGAGGCGACAGCGGTACCGCTGCACCACTGGCCGTCCATTGAATTGAACTGAATCGAAAGTGATTGCCTAACAGCTGAAAGCGCAGGTATCTCCTGGAGCTCCTGTCTATTTTGATATGACAGTATGCATCTTTGAGATCTACTGAGCACATCCAATCATCCTTGCACAATAGGGACAAAATGGACTGAACTGTAACCATTTGGAACCTCTACTTCTTTACATAATGATTCAAACTGCTTAGATCTAGTATGGGGTTTTAGGTCCCTTATCTTTGTTGGCACCACAAAGAAGCAGGAGTAAGCTCTAAAATCCTCTTTATTCAGTCAGAACCTCTAGGATGCCTCTTTTTTGTAGCAATTTTTGAATTTCGTGGGCTGCCTGCTCCCTCTGACTGGCTGGCATGTTGAGGAACTTCTTGCTGTTGCTTGTAGGAGAGAGGAAAAAAGCAATGTAGCAGCCTCTGGATATTACATTTAGAACCCATGAATTGTTTGTCAAATGTGTCCAGGCTCCCAGGTACAAGGAAAGTAGACTGCTGACTGCCTTCAGAGATGGACAGTCGGGCAGCATTTCAGGAGAGCTGATAGAGCTTGTCAGGGAACATGTCCCTGAAGCCTTGGTTCTGCGGACACCCTCTGCCTCTAGGGTGACACTGACCATTAAAACCCTCCTCCTCTGCCTCTGGAGGAGGGTTCCTCACACAAGTCCTGGAAAGTCCCTTGGGATTTACAGAACCACATTTTCTTGCCTCCACACTGGTTCCTCGAAAAGGACCTCTGAGGCATAGAAAACTTGATTCCCATGGCAGAAAGGGCCTTCCCGTCCTTTTCGCTGTGGGTGGGTGTATCTCTAAGAGAAGAACCAAACATTAATGAGCCATCAACAGGGGCATTAATAACGGATGTCTTAAAGGGTTTCCGCAAAATCACACAGTCTCATCCAAGTGTGTCTCATTAGAGACAGGCCTGAACCAGCAGACTGTGCGGTACCTTCCACTGTATGGGAGATTAGAATCATTAAAGAGTTAGCAATGGACAGAGCGGCTAGCTTGGGAGAAAACTTCTTATGTTTCTCCACTGGCATGGACTCAGTGAGAGAGGCTGAGAGCTCCTTGATCAGCTTTCTCTGAAGCCGGGTAAAATGAACTAGATAATTTAACGACCACAGCTCAAAAGTGGCTGAGGCATAAATGTGCTTTCCGAACCTGTCCAAAGCTCTAGACTCCTTGTTAGGTGGATGGACATTAGCACTCTCCTATGTCAGTTGTTTGTTAGTGGCTGTCACCACCACAATGGCATCAACTACAGGACTCTTACTCCAATGTTTCCGGTCAGACTGTGGGACCAGAAACCTATTGGGGTGTTTAGGAATGGCTTCTATGGCATCTGGTTCCTTCCATGCATGGCAGGAAAGCAGATCAATGAGGTTTTCTGCCGGGGAGGGTCACCCAAGATACAGATGGGCCCACCCTGAAGGCCTCCAAAAACACTGACTCCTCAGATGGAGGAGTTTGGACCACCCACCTTTCTGCTTTAGATCTGTAGAATGTCTCAGAATGAGCTAACTTCACATTGGGATCGAAGGGATCCTTCTCCCTCATCAAAGTTAGTTTCTTCTGTTAATGACTCCATTGGGGAATTGATGTGCCTCCTTTGCATGTCTTCTTCTAGGGGACTTTCTCCACAGGGTACTTGGGGGAAATATCAGATGAAGGGGATCCTTCCTGGGCAGGAAGGCCCTGGAGACAGCTGGGGTGGGTTGGCTTGGGACAGAATGAGTAGGTTCAAGACTACAACCCAAAGGGGATACAAGGGTAGGCTGCAGGACATGAGATGATGGTTCTCCACTATTGGAGAATACTCTTTCCACTATTTGGAAAGCCGACGAACCTGGAGAAATCCTCTTCACCTCCCTCTGAACCAAAGCAACGAAGGGAAGATGGCCAAGACGCACTCCAGATTCGTGGCTTCCAGAGTGATTCGGACCTGAGCTGTGTAAGGCCAAAGCACCCAGGGGAATGGATGGATCCGACCCCATCCCACAGACCCACCACCTTCTCAGTTCAGAGATCTGCAGAAATAGGAACAGGGCTGATCAGGGGCATCATCGGAGTCAAGGAAGGGGGTTTCCCCAGCACAAAAGCTGATACTCTTGAGAGTCCTGAAACCTGTAACTCCAAAGCCAAGTTTCGGATCGAAGGAGGAGTTTTGAAGTTTTGTGGTGGATAACTCACTGATTCAAAAGGGGATGGAGCCCACACTACCCCCACCTGAATCTGGGCCTTGATGAACTTCCTCATCATCCTGTCCATGTCTGCCTTGGACCAGATTCTAGAGGACCTGGAAGAAGCCAACGAGGTGGTCTGGAATGCTTTGGCTTAGGTGAAGGAGACTTTCCTAACCAGCTTGCAGACTTGCTCTGAATTCTCAGATCCAGAGCCCTAGGATCTAATGCCAAAGATGAAGAAGGAGGAGGAAGTGACAGTGTATTTACCTCCGTCAGATCCCAGAAGGCCAGTGGATCCGATAAGGAGGTAGTTTTCTTCAGGTCCGTGGAGATCGGATCTGAAATTTTCTTTGATTTAGCTTTCGGCTCCAAGGGATTTCTTGGGGAAGCAGAGACAGATCTCTTCTTAGACTCCTTAGAAGAAGAGGATGAAGTCATGGAGGGGGTCTGACCTTCAGAAACAGAAGAAAGGAGACCCGTTAATTTATGTTTGTTGCACCTGTCTACGAGTGCACATGGGTTAAAGGATGCACAAACTTCACAGGAAGCCTTAAGGTGATAAACACCTAAATAGTAGATGCACTTCGTGTGGGCATCTGAGATGGAGATCTTGTACCCACAAGAAAAGCATCACTTGAACCCCGGGGCAAGGTTTGTCAGACAAAACTCCTGTCAGAAACAAAAAAAAACACAAGGTAATAGAACTGGCCCTAAAGACTGCCAAAAATGCATGCGCGCACACACACACACACACACACACACACACACACACACACACATGCATGTGCACACACACACACACACACACACACACACGCACATGCATGTGCACACACACACACACACACACACACACACACACACACACACACACAGTTTAGCACTGCACTCACTAAAAACCTAAACTTCCACTACAAAAACTATTACTTTTTTTTGTACTACAAAGATTTGCGATTGTAAAAAGTGCAGTTGTGTACACTTACCATAAATGTAGATGTTCGAGTGTATTCACTGTTGCAGTCATCACATTTGGGTTATCTGCCTGCAGGTAGCCCTCAGCCGGCCTGAATACCAGAGTCTTCGGATTTCTGCGTTGGATGCTGTCGCTTCTTCATGATGTCAAGTCGTCAGGGGTATAAAACATGCAGCCGATGCCATTACATCAGTTTTTCTTGCCCCAGCTGTCAGGTGCCCCAACAATAGGAAGCAATTATATGGTATGGTACACCCCTATCAAAAAGCAAATACACATGACAAAATACATATATATCTCAAACAAGAAGGAAAGGTGGAGCCAAGAGAAGTCAGGAGGCTGGAGGGAGGGTAACCAGGACTGCAACAGTGAATACACTTGAACATCTACATTTATGGTAAGTGTACACAACTGCACTATGTTCTTCATGTTTCACTGTTGCAGTCATCACATTTAGGTTGATTCCCAAAGCTAAGGATGGGAAGAGGTAGTTAAAGAGCATTAGGGCCAGCTATTAAGCCCTGCAAGACTGCTGAGGCAAATCCAGCTCTGGATATAGAAAAGATAGGCAGGTGGTAATGATTGGTGAAGGTATGTACAGAGCTCCAGGTAGCAGCTTCCAGGATGTCCCTGGTAGGGACTCCTCTGAGAAATGCCACAGAGGTAGATGCAGCCCTGGTGGAATGTGATCTTATCCCCTGTGGTGAAGGTTTTCCATGGTGCTTGTAGCAGAAATGAATGCAACAGGCTATCCGTTTGGAAATGGTTTGCTTTGAAATGGCTTTCCCCTCTGCCCCTGCAGTAAAGCCAACTAGCAGCTGGTCAGATTTTCTGAGAGGCTTAGTCCTGACCAAATAGAATCGTCCAGAGAGTGCAGTATCTGTTCCCCTTTGTTTTGTGGATTAGGGAAAAAGGTAGGGAAATGAATGGACTGGTCTAGGGCCACACTAGAGACCATATTGGGCATAAAGGAAGGATAAAGTCCTGAGGGAAACCCTGTCAGTATGGAAGATAATGAAGGGTTTCACTGCCATGAGGGCGTGTAATTCCGACACACTTCTTGCTGAAGAGATGGCTAGAAGTAAGGCTGTTTTCCAGGAAAGGAATTTCAACTTTTCTGTTGCAGCTGGCTCAAAGGGGGGGAAGAGTGAGCTTTTCCAATACAAAGTTAAGGTCCCAGACTAGAGTTGGAGCTCTCCTGGGGGGGGGGGGGGGGGTCCTTAAATTTTTGGCCCCTCAAATGAATTGTTTAGCAAAGGGTGACAGAAGAGGGGTGGCTCAGTATTATCCTTGGCTTGTCCTGTTTGAGATTTAGTAGAACCTTCGAGAGGAGAGGCAGAGGGGGAAAGGCATACACTGAGAGGCTTTCCCCGGTAAAGGACAGGGCATCCACTTTCCAAGATTGACTGTGGGAAGTTCTGGTGCAGAATTTGTTCAATTGGTAGTTCTGAAGGGAGGCAAATAGGTCTACCTCTGGGGTCCCCCATTTGTTCCTCAAGAGGTTGAATATTTTGGGTTCTAGTTTCCATTCATGTGGGTCCATGAGATTTCTGCTTAAGTCGTCTGCCAGTGAATTTAGTTTGCCTGGCAGGAATTGAGCTTGTAGGTGCACTTGGTAGCTCAAGGCTGTGCTCCACAGAGCCATGGCTAGTCTACAGAGAGGGTAGGAGTGGGTTCCCCCCTGCTTGTTTATGTACCACATAACTGTGGTGTCTGTCTTTACCAATAGTTGTCCTGGGAGAATAAGGTTTTTGAAGGCTGTCAGAGCATTCGGTACAGCTAACATTTCTTTTTGGTTGATATGCAGGTGCATCTGTCTCGGGTTCTATTTGCCCTGAATGCACTGCCCTGCATGTGAGCCCCCCATGCATAGTCTGATGCATCTGTTGTTAGGGTTTGGGTGGCAGGGGGTAGAGTGAAAGGGAGTCCCTTGTTGTGGTAGCAGGCCTCTGCCCACCAAAGAAACTCTGTCCTTAGACAAGGAATGATAGGAATCATTGTTTCCAGGTCTTGAGTATGTTGACACCATAAACATTTTAGATACCATTGGAGTTTCCTCATATGCAGTCTTGCATATGGAATTAGCAGAATGCAAGAGGCCATGAACCCCAGGGCTTGCAGTATTTTCCTTGCAGATAGCTGGGTTTTTGTGGCCAACAGTTTGAAGTAGGTTGTCAAATAAACTTGTTTCTCTGGAGTGAGGAATGCCATCTGGGAAGTTGTGTTCAAGCTTGCTCCCAGGAATACAATCTGTTGGCAGGGTACTAGGTGAGATTTGTTTTCGTTGATGGTGTACCCCAGTGAGAATAGAAGTTTCTTTACAAATGCCAGGTGTTGTAATAGCAAGTCCTGGCTTTCTGCCTGAATCAGACAATCGTCCAGGTATGGGTAAATTTGAATATTTCTCTGCCTGCAAAATGCAAAGGCTGGAGCTAGACACTTTGTGAACACCCTGGGCACATTAGATAAGCCAAAGGGAAGTGCAGAGAACTGAAAGTGCATGGAGCCCGCCCTGAAACGTAGGCATTGTCTGCAGGATTCTCTTATTGGGATGTGCAGGTAGGCTTCCTTTAAGCCTAGGGTTGCCAGCCAGGCATCCTTGGCTAGCACAGGAAGAAGCTGTTGAAGAGTTAGCATTTTGAATTTTGGAACCACCACAAAGGTGTTATAAATAGAGAGGTCCAGGATAGGACGCCAGGAGTTTTCTTTTCTGGGTACCAGAAACAGTCTTGAATAAAAACCTTGTCCCCTTAGTTCTGCTGGGACAGACTGAATAGCCCTGATACTGAGAAGGGAGAGAAAGTACAATTGTGTATTTATCATAAATGTAGATGTTCGAGTGTATTCACTGTTGCAGTCATTACAATTGGGTTATCCTGCTGGCAGGCTACCCGCAGTCTGCCCGAATTCCAAAGTCTATTTCCGGCGTCCGCTGCTGTCGCCTCCTCCCTGACATCAGTGCGCCAGGGGTATAAAAGATGCAGTCGACGCCATTTTCTTCAGTTTTTCTTGCCCAAGATGTCAGGTGCCCCCAAAAGGGTAGGCTAAAAATATGTCAATAAAGCATGCATGCACCAAGGTAAATTTTTCCTTCATCTACAAGCAAATACACTATACAGGTTGTATAAAATAGAGAAGTACAGATAAGTTCCAGCAAAGATAAGGGGGATGGTGGGAGGGTAACCTGGACTGCAACAGTGAATACACTCGAACATCTACATTTATGGTAAGTACACAACTGTACTATGTTCATCGTGTTTCACTGTTGCAGTCATTACAATTGGGTTGAATCCCAAAGCTAAGGTTGGGAGGCTGGAGCTAAATAGGATTAGGAGCAGCTATGAGGCCCTGCAGAACTGCAGTGGCAAAGCCTGCCCTGGATTTAGAGTAGAGTGGTAAGTGATAGTGCGTTGTAAAAGTGTGCACTGAACTCCAGGTTGCAGCCTCTAAAATGTCTTTGGTTGGTACTCCTCTGAGGAAGGCTGCTGTAGTAGCTGCTGCTTTGGTTGAATGTGGCCTAATGCCCTTAGGCACTGATTTGCCATGTTGTGAATAGCAGAAACTAATGCAGTGGCCTATCCACTTTGAAATAGTCTGCTTTGAGATAGCCTTTCCTTATGATCCTGCAGCATATGCCACTAGTAATTTCTCAGTCTTTCTGAAAGCTTTGGTTCTGTCCAAGTAGAAGCGCAGCTGTCTGTGTATGCCCAAAAAATGCAGAAGTCTTTCACCCTTATTCTGTGGGTTTGGGTAAAACGTAGGCAAATGAATAGTTTGGTTAAGGGCCACACTGGACACTACCTTAGGCATAAATGTCGGGTTTGTCCTCAGAGAAACCCTATCTGGATGGAAAATGATAAAAGGGTCCTCAGCCATGAGTGCCTGTAGCTCTGAGACTTGTCTTGCAGAGGTTACTGCTAGGAGCAGAGCTGTTTTCCATGATAAAAATTTTATATCAGCTGTAGCTGCTGGCTCAAAAGGAGGCAGGGTGAGTTTTTCCAAGACATAATTGAGGTCCCAAGCAGGTATTGGTGATCTCCTTGGAGGCCTTAAGTTTTTGGCTCCTCTGAGGTACTGCCTTAATAAAGGATGAGAAAAAATAGGTGGCTCTGTATTGTAATGAACTGAAATGGCAGAGGCATGAATCTTAATTGATGAAAAAGATAGGCCTTTGTCCAGCATCTCAGTTAAATATTGCAAAATCTGAGGAATATTTGGTACAGTCATGTCAATCCCTTGTGCCTGGTTCCAAGCACAGAATCTCTTCCATTTTTCAGCATGAGATTTTCTGGTCCTAGGCCTCCTGGCCTCGAAAATAACATCCATGACAGCTTTAGAGAGAGGTGTGTTTTTAATGACTACATTATCTGCCATGCTGCCAGATTTAAGGTCTTGAGTTGGCTGTGCAGGATCTGATTGTTGTGTTAGGACAGTAAATGAGGAATCTGAGGTAATGTCCAGGCTGGGTATTGAGACAAGTTTCTTAGGACTGGGTACCAGTGCTGGCGGGGCCAGTCTGGTGCAATCAGTATCATTTTTGGCTTCTCTTGTCTGACTTTTAGGAGCACTTGGGGAGGAGAGGCAGTGGAGGAAAGGCATAAACTGTTAAGCTTTTCCAGCTGAAAGATAGAGCATCCACTTTCCATGCTTGCTTGTGATAAGTCCTTGTGCAGAATCTCTGTAGTTGGCAGTTGTGAGTAGAGGCAAATAGATCTATGTCAGGGCATGCCCAATTCCTTGTTATCATGCTGAAAACTTGTGGATCCAATTTCCACTCGTGGGGATCCATGGGGTTTCTGCTTAGTTCGTCTGCCAGAGTATTTATCTTTCCTGGTAGGAATTGTGTCTGCAGATGTATTTGGTAAGTCAATGCTGTGTCCCACAAAGTCATGGCTAGTCTGCATAAGGGGTAGGAATGAGTGCCTCCCTGCTTGTTTATATACCACAAGACTGCAGTATTGTCCGTCTTTATCAGTAGTTGTCTTGGATGAAGCAGATCCTTGAAGACTGTCAGGGCATTCTGAACAGCTAGCATCTCTTTTTGGTTGATATGTAGATGCATTTGGCTTGCAGACCATGTGCCCTGAATACATCTTCCTGCCATGTGGGCCCCCCCCCCAGGCATAATCTGATGCATCTGTTGTTAATATCTGCCTGGCTGTGGGTAAAGCGAATGGCTGCCCCTTGTTGGGGTGACAGGCCTTTGCCCACCATCGAAAATCCTGTTGCAGGCAGGGAATGAGGGTAATTATTGTTTCCGGGCTGTGGCAATGTTGATTCCAAACACTTTTTAGATACCACTGAAGTTTCCTCATATGCAGTCTTGCATATGGAATTAGCAGAATGCAGGATGCCATGAAGCCAAAAGCCTGCAGAATTTTTCTTGCAGATAACTGGGACTTTGTTGCCAACATTTTGAAATAAGTAGTCAGTTGCCTTTGTCTGGCGTGAGATAAGCCATCTGGGCAGTTGTATTTAAGCTTGCACCCAGGAATATTATCTCTTGAGAGGGTACTAGTTTTGATTTCTTTTCGTTTACTATGTACCCTAGGCATGTTAGTAATCTTTTTACAAACGCCAGATGCTGTAGTTGAATGCCCTTGTTCTCTGCTTGAATAAGGCAGTCGTCCAACTAAGGATATATTTATATTCCGCTTTGTCTGGAGCCAGGCATTTTGTGAAGACCCTGGGCGCAGTAGATAAGCCAAAGGGCAGTGCAGAGAATTGGTAGTGCATTGAACCAGCTATGAATCTGAGGTATCTTCTGCATGACTGTCTGATTGGGACATGCAGGTATGCCTCTTTTAGGTCTAAAGTCACAAGCCAAGCCTTCTTGCCCAGCATGGGCAGAAGCTGCTGCAGAGTCAACATTTTGAATCTTGGAATACTCAGATATGTGTTTAGAATGGATAGGTCCAGTATTGGTCTCCAGGCTTTGTCCTTTCTGGGCACCAAGAACAGTCTTGAGTAAAATCCTTGTCCCTGCTCTTGCTGTGGTACTTGCTGAATGGCCCTCATGTCCATGAGGGATGACACTTGCTTTTGTGCCTCTGCCCATTGATTTTTTGGCAGGTCTGGCAAACCGTTTGCCCTTGGCAGGGTGTGAAAGTGAAACCTGTAGCCTTGTGACACTATATCCAAGACCCATTTGTCCTGGGTTATTACGTGCCAATTTTGGGAAAAAAGTGCTAGTTTCCCCCCTAAAGGTGCTGCCAGAAGATAAGTGCTTGGCGCAGACAGGGGGAAGTCATTGGGACTGTTTCCTGTATGGCTGTGATTTGTTCTCTCCACTTTTGGAGGTAGAAGTACCCCATTGTTTAGACCTGTATGAGCCTTGGGGCTGGGATCTGCCTCTAGGGCATCTGTATCTGCCTCTTTGTGGCCTGTCTGACACTGGAAAGGACCAATTCTTTGTAGGCCAGTGCCTGCTAAATCTTGGTGGTTGTACCTGTAAGAAATCCTTGACTGTTTGCATAGATTTTGCTTTGTCCTCCATTTTCTTCAACACCTCTTCTGCTTTAACACCAAACAAGGTATCATGCTGTAATGAAGCATCTAATAATTTTGCTTTAACATGAACAGGCAGATTCTGTTCCTTTAACCAAGCATGCCTCCTAATGACAGAACCTGTAACAGCGGCCCTGCAGGAGGCCTCCAGAGAATCAAAACCACATTGCAACATATGCTTTCCCACTTGTTCAGCTGCATGCAATAAATCCTGCATTTCTTTGTTTTCTGCACATTCAGAATTTATCAACATTTTCTGTTTAAGCAGTGACATAATATATTGCTGATATTTAAGCATATGAAACTGACAATTTAAAGGCCTTATAGCCAAGGTAGCAGAAGTGTAAATCTTTTTTCCCATCTGTCCAGTGCCCTAGAATCCCTGTCAGAGGGGGTACGGTTTTTTGCAGTGGAAGCCTTGACCCCTTTGGGACCCTGAGAGACAGTTTCTGGGTCTGCAGCAGGGTTCTTAAAAATAAATTTATGTGAATCAGGAACCCTGTAGTATCTGTCTGGTTTAATAGGAGCTGGAGGTAAAGAGTCAAGAGTCAGACTGGACTCTGAAAATACACCATCTACAATGTCTAACACAGGTAGAATAGCAAGGGGCCTGTGCTGAGGTAGTAAAAGGAAGTCTCTGGGCCTTTTCTTAGATTCTGAGTAATCTTGGCTCTCCCAGTGGAAATGCTCCCTCATGTTGTGCAGAGTTTCCCCAAAAGAATAATCCTCAGGAGGAAAGTCTAAAGGAATAGATTTTTCAGCATCAGAATCCTCATAGGGAGGAAGAGAGTATTCCTGATCAGAAGAGGAATCAGAAGAAATGGAAACCTGATCTGAAGATTCATATTCTGTCTCTTGCCTAGGCTTCTTATCAGGAGGGGGATGGGAACCCCTCATCAAAGTAATTAGGTCTTCGGCCATTTTGAGCATCTATTTTCTAGGCATAGAGGCCTGTCCATGGGGCTGTAGTACTTGTTTCTTTGTCTTTAGAGGTGCTTTAGTCTTTGCCTTTGAAGCTGAAATCGTTTTAACATATAACTGTGAAGGCCTGAAAACACCATCAGAAGCCGATGCCTGCTCAGCGGCTCTGGACCCACCGGAGGGAATAGTTTCCGAGGTTCCAATACCTTGAGTTTCCAGTGGCCTAGTCGGCTCCACGTGGGAGTTGGAAGCGGCCTGCGGCTCTAAAGTAGCAGGCATCAGGGGCTGCGAAAGCGCCTCACCAAGAACTGGCGAACCAGCGACTGGCTTAGAAGAAGCCTCGTCGTCAGTTTTGGACCTCGGATGCCTGTCCTTTTCTTTTTCTTTGCGTTTCTTTTGAATTGCGGTAGTCGGATGGCTATCTGACGACATTGTGTAATTAAATCTTCTGCCAAAACAGTAAAATGCAAAATTGTACCGACGCTTAATAGTGTGTTGGTTAAATCTAGCACAAAACCGACAATTAGCAACGTTGTGATCAGGGCCTAGGCAAGGAATACAGTAAGAATGGAAGTCCTTAGGAGTTATTTGCTTCCCACAAGAAATGCAATTATTAACTTTTTCTGACATCGGTCTGGAGCAAGAAAAAAGTTTCCCCAATGAGGTACTTAGCTTTAATGAAGACTTCGGATCTGAAATTTGAACACGAAAATCTCAGGAGTCGGCCGACAGGCACTTGAGAACTGCTTTTGCTTCGGGCACTGCGCGGCAAGAAAGACTGAAGAAAATGGCATCGACTGCATCTTTTATACCCCTGGCACACTGACGTCAGGGAGGAGGCGACAGCAGCCGACGCCGGACCTAGACTTTGGAATTCAGGCCGACTGCGGGTAGCCTGCCAGCAGGATAAGCCAATTGTAATGACTGCAACAGTGAAACATGATGAACATCCTGCTGTTGGGCCTCCCCCCACTAATTTGGGGGGAGGTCTGGTCAACCATTTGGGGTTGGTAGTGTGTGGAAGTGGAATCTGTATCCTTGGGAAACTATGTTCAAAACCCATTTGTCCTGGGTAATGAGTTCAAAGTTTTTTGCATGCAGGACAAGATTTCCTCCTAAGGGAGCAAGTAGTTAAGCAGGGCTTGGAAGGGTTAAGGTTAAGTCATTGTGCCATTTTTCCATAGGGGGGTGGCTTACTACACCCTGCTTTGGAAGTGGGAGCCCCCCACTGCTTAGAGCTGTGCGTAGCCTGAGACTGAAGTCTTGGAGGTCTGCTGTTCCTGGGGTTGGACTGAGAAGGCCTGGAAGGGACTGGAAAGGACCAGTTCTTTGAAGGCCAGTGCCTACTGAATCTGGGAGGCTGTACTTGTAGAAAATCTTTAACAGTTTGCATAGATTTAGCATTTCCTCCATCTTTTTGAGGACTTCCTCTGCTTTGTTGCCAAAAAGGCGGTCTTGGTTTAAGGGTGCATCCAGTAATTTAGCTTTAACATGATCTGGCAGGTTTTGTTCCTTAAGCCAAGCATGCCTTCTAAGTACAGTCCCAGTGACAGCAGCCCTGCAAGATGCTTCTATAGCATCAAAACCACATTGCAAAGTATGTTTACCAACTTGTTCTACAGAATGCATGAAATCTTGCAAGTCCATGTGTTCGGCACAGTCAGGAAACAACATAATTTTCTGTTTAAGTAATCCCATAATATGCTGCTGATACTTTTAACATATGAAACTGGCAATTTAGAGCTCTAACGGCCAAAGTAACAGAAGAGTAAACCTTCTTACCCCATCTGTCTAAGGCTCTAGAATCTCTATCAGAAGGGGTAGTTTTTTTGGCAGCAGTAGCCTTAATGCCTTTTTGGTCCTTAGGAAATAGTCTCTGGATCCGCAGTAGGAATCTTAAAGAGGAACTTGTGAGAGTCAGTTATGCTGTAGTACCTGTCAGGTTTTCTGGGAGCTGGTGGTAAAGTGTCTGGGGTAAGGCTAGATTCCAAGAAAACATCATCTACAATAGCCAGAACGGAGGGATAGCTAGAGGCCTGTGTTCTCTTTTTGGACTCAGAATAGTCCTGGCTTTCCCAACGGAAATGCTCCCTAAGGGTATGCAAAGTTTCACCAAAAGAAAAATCTTCTGGAGGACAAGCCGAGGGAATGGAATCCTCTGCATCAGAATCCTCAAATAGATAAGGGTAAATCCTGGTAATCAGAAGGAGCAGAGATATCAGATTCCTGATCAGAAGAATCAGAAAGAAAATCGGTTCTAGGTCTCAGAGAGGGAAGGCTGGCTTCCCCTAATTAAGGTAATAAGGTCTTCAGCCATTCTAAGCATTTGTTTTTGAGGCATATGGGCCTGAGTCATCGGCTTGGTCGTCGTTTTTCCAGGCGTAGCACGAGTTTTAGGCCTGAGGAATTCGGTACTTCTAGTTGGAAATGATGCTGTCGGTTTAATATGAAAGTCTGTAGGCCTGAACACACCCTCAGAAGCAGGTGCCTGCACAGTGGCTCCGGACCCATCCAAGGTAGAGATATCCGTAGGTTCCATAGTCGAAGAAGCATCTCGCGGCATACCGGACTCTGAATGGGTCTCAGTAGAGGCCTGCAAATCTGTAGTAGCGGTTATCAGGGGCTGCAAAAGCATCTCACTGAGTACCGGCGGACTGGGTTCTAGCTTAACGGAAGCATCATTGGCAGTTCTGGACCTATGCGGTTTGTCTCTGTCTTTATCCTTACTTTTTCGAAAGATCGATAGTCGGATGGCTTAACGAAGCCATTTCAGAGTACAGAGATTAAGAACGAAAATATTTAGCTACAAAAATACCCCGACGACGAATTGTTCGGGAGTTGAAAAAGGCACAAAACCGACAGTGAGGGACGTCATGGTCTGGGCCTAAACAGGTGACGCAGTAAGAATGAAAATCTCTATGAGGTATTTGCTTTCCACAGGCAAGACAATTGTTAATTTTTTCTGACATCGGTTAGAGCAAGAAAAAAAGATCCCCAACAGGTTACTTATCTTTTTTGAAGACTTCGAGTCTGAAACTTGAAAATGAAAATTTCAGGAGTTAGCCGACCGGCACTTACAAACTGCTTCTGCTTTGGGCACCGCACTGCAAGAAAGACTGATGTAATGGCATCAGCTGCATGTTTTATACCCCTGACGACCTGACATCATGGAAGAAGCAATAGCATCCGACGCATAAATCCAAAGACTCTGGTATTCAGGCCAGCTGAGGGCTACCTGCAGGCAGATAACCCAAATGTGATGACTGCAACAGTGAAACACGAAGAACATCTAAATCAACACTACTAAAAATGCGCAAAGAAGGAAACTAGCACACACAATTACCTATCTAAAGAATCCTATGAATGGAAAGATGCGAAAAGGGACTACAGGTAGGGAAAGTTAACGAGGGAGGAGAAAAGAAGAAATATCAATTGCAAAAGGCCATAAAAAAGGTTTTGTTCTTATCTAGCCAAAAAACTGCTTGACAGAACAGATCCTCATCCCATAGCTGAAGCAGAAAATGAGATTTGAGGTTCTGGGTTTGTTGTAGTGCATTATGGGCAAAGGGAGGAGTTCGAGAATCAGATCCAAGTCTGAAAAATGTGTCCTAGCCAGATCCGAGGGTTGGATCGGACATCCAATTGTGAGGAAAAATGAAGAGGACAACATCATATCCTGAGATTTTAAGCTATGCCAAAGAAGCTGGAAAGAAGAGAACTGCATTAATTTTATGAAAGCACAAATAAGCAACTGGACTGGTATTCCACAGCAGGAACTGTTAGATGAAAGAGCACATTGTGTGCATGTTCCAAACCCGACTAAAAGAAAGCAACCTAGGCCTTTAATAGTAAAGATGCAAGCCTACTAGCAGGAGTTGATTCTGAAAAAACTGTGGCAGAAGGACAAAATACTAAAAGTGGGGTATAGCAGGGTGTGGAGAATCATTACTCATTGTACACCAGGCGGAAAAGGAGTAAATTTATTCCATTATTCATAGAATGTCAAGACACAGGTGTGAGATTCAAACTGCTGTACCCAGCTGTCTTCAAGGTATTCTTCCCTGGAGGGACAAAATAATTTTTTGATGAAGTACATGCTAAGGAGGAAATACAGAAGTTTATCCAACAAAAAGTGAGCTTTGAAACAGGAGATTCTAATTTTTGTTCTTCTGGTAGTAAAGACCACAGAGAGACTGTACCTGTGAAACCTTTTCCACTGTTTCAGTGGAAAATGTTGGAGCGAACGAAGGGAGTATGAGAGCGGATTAGAAGAATCAAAAGTTAAGTTGGAAATGAAGCAGAGACAGGGTTTGGAAGAGAGAGAGAGATTGACAGTAATAAAACCAGTAATTTAATGTCAATAATTATATGTGTGAAATATGACAGAACAAGAAAATAGTACAGTTGTGTACACTTACCATATATGTAGATGTTCGAGTGTATTCACTGTTGCAGTCATTACATTTGGGTAATCCTGTTGGCAGGTTGCCCTCAGTCGGCCTGAATTCCAAAGTCTTGGGTCCTGCGTCGGCTGCTGTTGCCTCTTCCCTGACGTCAGGTCGTCAGGGGTATAAAAGAAGCAGGCGACGACATTCTCTTCAGTTTTTCTTGCCCCAGATGTCAGGTGCCCCCTAAAAGGGTAGCCAAAATTGATATATATATATATATATATATATATATATATATATATATATATAAAAATACATCTCTTGAGAGGGTACTAGTTTTGATTTCTTTTCGTTGACTGTGTACCCTAGGCATGTTAGAAGTCTTTTCACAAACGCCAGATGCTGTAGAAGAATGTCCTTGTTCTCTGCTTGAATTAGACAGTCGTCCAAGTAAGGATATATTTGCATTCCTCTGTCTGCAGAATGCAATAACTGGTGCCAGGCACTTGGTAAAGACCCTGGGCGCAGTAGATAAGCCAAACGGCAGTACAGAGAATCGGTAATGCATTGAGCCAGCCTTGAATCTGAGGTATCTTCTGTATGACTGTCTGATGGGGACATGCAGGTATGCCTCTTTTAGGTCTAAAGTTATAAGCCAAGCATTCTTGCCCAGCATGGGCAGAAGCTGCTGCAAAGTCAACATTTTGAATTTTGGAATATCCAGGAATGTGTTCAGAATAGATAGGTCCAGTACTGGTCTCCAGGCCTTGTCCTTCCTGGGTACCAAGAACAGTCTTGAGTAAAGTCCTTGTCCCTGCTCTTGCTCTGGTACTTGTTGAATGGCCCCCATGTCCATGAGGGATGAGACTTGTTTTTGCGCCTCTGCCCATTGATTTTTTGGCAGATCTGGCCAGCCGTTTGCCTTTGGCAGGGTCGGTCTGGAGCAAGAAAAAGTTTCCCCTACGGGGTACTTAGCTTTATTGAAGACTTCGGTTCTGAAACTTAATTTTGAAAATCTCAGGAGTCGGCCGACCGGCACTTGCAAACTGCTTTTGCTTCGGGCACCGTGCGGCAAGAAAGACTGAAGAAAATGGCGTCGGTTGCAACTTTTATACCCCTGGCACACTGACGTCAGGGAAGAGGTGACAGCAACCGACTCCTGACCAAGACTTTGGAACTCGGGCCGACTGCGGGTCGCCTGCCAGCAGGATAACCCAAGTGTAATGACTGCAACAGTAAAGCACGATGAACATCTTTTAGCCTTGTGACACTATATTTAGAACCCACTTGTCCTGGGTTATAATGTGCCAATTTTGAGAAAAAAGTGCTAATTTTCCCCCTAAGGGTGCTACCAGGAGATAAGTGCTTGGTGCGGGCAGGGGGAAGTCATTGGGACTGTTTCCTGTATGGTTGTGATTTGTCTTCTCCAACTTTGGCAGTAGAAGCCCCCCATTGCTTTGACTTGTATGAACCTTGCGCCTGGGATCTGCCTCTAGGGCTTCTGGATCTGGCCCTTTGAGGTCTGTCTGACACAGGAAAGGACCAATTCTTTGTAGGCCAGTGTCTACTAAACTTAGGTGGCTGTATTTGTAAAAAACTTTAACAGTTTGCATAGATTTAGCTTTGTCCTCCATTTTCTTTAACACTTCTTCTGCCTTAACACCAAACAAAGTATCATGCTGTAAAGGAGCATCTAATAATTTAACTTTGACATGATCAGGCAGATTTTGTTCCTTTAACCAAGCATGCCTCCTAATTACAGAACCCGTAACTGCGGCCCTGCAGGAGGCCTCCAAAGAATCAAAACCACATTGCAAAGTATGCTTTTCCAACTTGTTCAGCTGCATGCAATAAATCCTGCATTTCCTTGTTTTCTGCACATTCAGAGTTTAACAACATTTTCTGTTTAAGCAATGCCATGACATGTTGCTGATATTTGAGCATATGAAACTGACAGTTTAAGGCCCTTATAGCCAAGGTAGCAGATGTGTAGACTTTTTCCCCATCTATCCAGTGCCCTAGAATCCCTGTCAGAGGGGGTAGGGTTTTTTGCAGCGGAAGCTTGAACTCCTTTGGAACCCTGTGAAATAGTTTCTGGGTCTGCAGCAGGGTTTTTAAAAAGGAATTTATGAGAGTCAGGAACCCTGTAATATCTGTCAGGCTTAACAGGAGCTGGAGGTAAGGAGTCAGGGGTCAGACTAGACTCCGAAAACACATCATCTACAATATCTAACACAGGTGGAATGGCTAGAGGCCTGTGTTGAGGTAGTAAAAGGAAATCCCTGAGCCTCTTTTTAGATTCTGAAAAATCTTGGCTCTCCCAGTGGAAATGCTTCCTCATGGTATGCAAGGTTTCCCCAAAAGAATAGTCCTCTGGAGGAGAAGCTGAAGGTATAGATTTCTTCAGCATCAGAATCCTCATAGGGGGGAAGAGAATATTCCTGATCAGAAGAGGAATCAGAAGAAATAGAAACCTGATCTGAAGATTCACGGTCAGTCTCTTGCCTAGGCCTCTTATCAGGAGCGGGATGGGAACCCCTGATCAAGGTAATCAAGTCTTCGGCTATTTTGAGCATCTGTTTTTTGGGCATAGAGGCCAGTCCACGTGGCTCTTGAGTTTGTTTCTTTGCTTTAGAAGGTGCTTTAGTCTTTGCCTTTGAAGCTGAAGTCGGTTTAATGTAAAGATGTTTAGGTCTGAATACACCCTCAGAAGCCGGTGCCTGCTCAGCAGCTCCGGACCCATCTGAGGGAATAGTGTCCGAGGCCCCAATACCTTGAGTTTCCAGCGGCATAGCCGACTCCACGTGGGAGTCGGTAGCGGCCTGCGACTCTAAAGTAGCGGGCATCAGGGGCTGCGAAAGCGCCTCCCTGAGAACCGGCGAGTGACTTAGGAGAAGCTTTGTCGTCGGTTTTGGGCCTCGGTTGTTTATCTCTCTCCTTTTCTTTGCGTTTTTTGTGAACTCCGGTAGTCGGATGGCTATCCAATGACATTTCTGGATAATTAAACCGGCGTCCAAAATAGTTTAAAGCAAAATCATACAGACGCTTAATAGTGCATTGGTTAAATCTAGCACAAAACCGACAACCAAAAACATTGTGATCAGGGCCTAGGCAAGGAATACAGTAAGAATGAAAGTCCTTATGAGATATTTGCTTTCCACAAGAAATACAATTATTAACTTTTTCTGACATCGGTCTGGAGCAAGAAAAAAGTTTCCCCAACGGAGTACTTAGCTTTATTGCAGACTTCAGGTCTGAAACTCGAACATGAAAATCTCAGGAGTCGGCCAACCGGCACTTGCGAACTGCTTCTGCTTCGGGCACCGCGCGGCAAGAAAGACTGAAGAAAATGGCATCGGCTGCTTCTTTTACACCCCTGACGACCTGATGTGAGGGAAGAGGCGACAGCAGCCGACACAGGACCCAAGACTTTGGAATTCAGGCCGACTGAGGGCAACCTGCCAGCCAGGATTACCCAAATGTAATGACTGCAACAGTGAAACACGAAGAACATCTGGACATATTGGACTTTCAGAATTTGTTGGATTTGTGGAGGCCTCTAAATTATATGCCCTACTTCATGTCATTAATGTTCAGAAAAATGCTTTGTGGAGGGGAAGAGAGGGGAGAAAGTTAACTGTAAGTAAAGAATTTTTCTTAATAGTACTACTTTTGTGGTGTATCCTTTTCTCTGCAGTCTATAAAGTATTTTTGGTTATTTTTAAGTGCAATGGGGACTGCAAACAGGTGCTGCTGTTCTTTTCTTTCCCTTTCTTTCTCCCATCTCTCATTCTTCTTGTTCAGTTTTAAGTAATGTAGGCATTGAAATGTAATAACAAAAGCCGGATTAAAAGAGCATGACAAAAGAAAAATCTATGTGCTTTTTCTCATTCTTGCATTAGGGAATGACTGGATTAAGGTCATTAGAATGATTACAATAACAGGTTTTAAGAGAAAATAAGTAAATGAAAAAGAATATGGAATATTATGAGGCTTTTTTTCTAGCAAATTAATGTATGATTAGTAGCAATTCTGTGTCTGGTCCTCAAGTTTCCATGGAAACAATCTGATAAAGAGAAATTGACTGTCTGGTATGCATGTCTCCATGGAGACAATCTGATAATGAGAAATTGGCTATCTGGTTCTCATATCTCCATGGAGACAATCTGACAAAGAGAAATTGGTTACAGTCTGGTGAAGAGTGATTGGCTGGGGAAAAAAAGAGGAGAAATTGGCTAGGAGATAATGTTCTCTGAAATCATTCAGGTTTTTTCCTAACAGAGAGCTATAAAGATAAGACAAAACCAGTTAGCACCTAGCAGAAGCACAGGCTACACCATGCACCTTAGCATAGATAACCTGTCTTTCAGGTTAACTCAAGTCTATGAGTGTGGCTGTCCGTCTGGGACATTTGTTACTATTAGGAAGGTAAACTTCGCTACTGCGGTGGTAGTGCTGCGGTAGCGTTGTCACCGCACAGTACGACGCTGTCCGGTTCGATTCTCAGCTAAAGCATCTTCTGCGTGGAGACATGCGTGAATGGGCGTACCTTCGTTGAAGGTTGTGCGTCAGGGCTGGCAACTCGGCACGTAAAAATCCATTGCCAATCATTAGCGGACCGGAGTTCCGCTGTGGCGACCCCTAACCGTGAAAAGCTGAAAGACACACAAGCACAAGGAAGGTAAAACTTCAATACTTGAAGATGTATATAGTTTTGTGCATTATTATTAAATTGAATGTGACAGGCTCAAATGGATATGACAAGAAAAAATAGTTGTGTAAATTCTTACCATAACCATAGATGTCCTTCTCTTCTGTGTTGCAGTATTCTTTACATATAGGTTGTATTCTGCCCATCGACCTAATGTCAGGCCTGTATACAAAAGCTTAGAGCCACTGCCTGTAATTGGGAAGTCGCACAAAGGCATAGACAACGATGGCCATAAAAGGGATGTCCACATGTACAATCTTCAGAATAAGAAAGCCCCAAGAGGACAGGAATCGAAAGGGAGCCTAAAGGAAATCATTCTAGGAAAGACCAAGTTGTAGGGGGAAGGTGGGAGGGATAGAATACTGCAACATACAAGAGAAGGACATCTACGGTTATGATAAGAATTTACACAGCTATTTTATGTCCTTTTATTCAATGTTGCAGTATTCTTTATATATGGGAGAGTGTAAAAGCTGAAAGGGAACCCAAGGAGGAGGATAAAGTAGGGAAAAACTAAGAAGGATTTTCCAGGAATCCATGCAGAATTACCCTGGCAAATCCTGCCCTGGATCTAGGTACAATGTCCAATTTGTAATGTTTCATAAAGGTTTGAACAGATGACCAGGCAGCAGCTTTCAAGATGGAATGAGCATCTAGACCTTTGAAGAAAGCGCCTGCAACTGATCTAGTGGAATGGGCCTTAGCAAATGAAGATAAGGATGTCCCATGGAATTCATAGCAAAACACAATAGCCTTAGAGATCCTTGTGGAAATGGTTTGCTTGGACACAGGCAAACCCAAAGCCCTGGGATGAAAAAACACAAACAGTTGATCAGACCACCTAAAAGACTTGGTCTTGTCAAGATAAAATCTGAGTTCCCTATGTACATCTAAGGAATGTAAAATCTTCTCACTAGGGGATTGAGGTGAAGGAAAGAAGGAAGGCAAGTGGATGGACTGATTAAGACAGCTCATTCACCACTATGGGCATGAAGGTTGGATTAGTTTTCAAGGATACTCTGTTCCTGTGAAAAGACAACAAAGGAGGCAAAGCCATAAATGCCTGAATTTCAGAGACCATTCTAGCAGAGGTTAAGTCTATGAGAAGCACTGTTTTCCATTTGCAAAACTTTAGAGAAGCAGAAGCTGCTGGTTCAAAAGGGGCCAGAGTAAGCTTTTCTAACACATAGTTAAGATCCCAAGGAGGAAGAACTGGTTTCCTGTGAGGTCTTACGTGTAGGATACCTTTAAGAAAAAGCTTAACCTCTAACCTAGAAGCTAAGTGGGGGGGGGGGTGGAGTTAAAGGCAAACAGGCAGACAAGGCGGAACAGTGGACTTTGACTGAGGAATATGAAAGACCACTGTTAAGCAATTCACATAAGTATGAAAGTACTAAGGGAAGGTCGGCACAAAGGTGATCTTCTTTCCTTTTTTGGCACCAAATGGAAAATCTTCTCCACTTGGAAATGTAAGATTTTCTAGTATTAGGTTTCCTGGCCTCCTGCAAAACCCTTAGCACATCCTTAGAAAATAGGTGCCTGAAAGGGATCAAAAGTTGGTCACCTAGAAAGTCAGCTGTAGAGCTGACAAATGGGGCTGAATCAAGGATCCCTTGTCCTGAGTTAGCGGGTCCATCCGGTGAGGTAACTTGTAGTGATGACCCTTGGCTAACTGCAGAAGAAGAGGGAACCAGTACCGTCTAGGCCGAAAGGAAGTCACTAGCAAGATTTCTGGTTTCTCCTGCAGAATTTTCAAAAGGATGTTCTGAATTAAAGGGAAGGGGGGAATGCATAGAGAAACATCCCCTTCCATGAGTAGGATAGAGCGTCCACCTTCCACATCTGACAGTGAGGGACCGTGGCACAAACACAAGGAAGTTGTCTGTTCAGAGGGGGGGCAAAAAGGTCCATTTCTGGAGTACCCCATTGGTGAACTACATCCAGGAACATATCCCTGTGAAGCATCCAATGGTGAGACGGTGTCATAGATCTGCTTAATGCGTCTGCCACTGAGTCCTGAACAGAGGGGGGGTACACAGCATGCAGAGTCACTTTGTACTGAGTAGCCAATTCCCAAGCTTTGATGGCCAAGCGACAAAGAAGATAGGATTTTGTGCCCTCCTGCTTGTTTATGTACCAAAGGACTGTGGTACTGTCTGTAAGGATCTTGAAGGGTCCTGGCAAGAAGAGAGGGTGAAAGGTCTGCAAGGTTAGAATTAGAGCCCTAACTTCCCTGATACTGATATTTCCCTTTTTTCAGAGGGGGACCAAAGACCCTGTACCTTCCTGGTAGCAAAGGTTGCTCCCCAATCCAAGTCTGAAGTGTCTGTGAACAGTTGCTTGAGTTCGTTGAGGTACCTGAAATGGTAGGCCAGGGTTCTGACTGAGCTACTGCATCTACCAACCTAACTCTGTTTTCAGACAGAGAAGAAGGGGAATCAAGACATCTAAGGGATGAGCATGCTGGGACCAAACTATCTTTAAAAAACACTGGAACTTTCTCATGTGTAGCTTTGCAAAGGGCAACATGTGTATAGTGGAGGCCATGAACCCCAGCAGTCTCAGAAACTCCCTGGTCATGATGGAAAGAACGGTCAGAACAGCCTCCATGAATGTCCTGAGAGAAAATGGTTTTCCATAGGAAGAAAAAACATCAAGTCTGTTTGGAACCTGCATCCCAGGAACATAAGATCCTGACTTGGTGTCAGGTATGATGTTTTGAAATTTACTGAGAAACCTAGGCCCTGCAGAAAGGGAACAGCTAGGTTCAGATGTTGAGTTAACAGGTCTGGACTGCTGGCCATAAAAAGCACATTGGGAGTCCCTTTAGCCTTAAATAGGCAGTGGGTGGGGCCAGGCACTTTGTGAATACCCTTGGAGCAGTGGAAAGACCAAAGGGCAAGGCAGAAAACTGAAAGTGCAAAGAATCCACCGAGAAACGCAAAAACTTCCTGAAGTGTGGATGAGCAGGGATATGCATGTATACATCCTTGAGATCCAGAGAAGCTAAGAAAGCTTGAGGAAAGACCAGGGGAAGGAGAGCAGGCAGGGACAGCATTCTGAAAGAAGGCACCACCAGGAAAGTGTTTAATAGGGAAAGATCTAAGATAGGTCTCCAAGGACCATCTTTACTTGGAACTAGAAATATCCTGATCTGGAGGGACGGCCTGAATGATGCCTTGGTTGAAAAGTTGAGCAAGTATCAAAGGAAACAGATGCAGTTGACTGGAGAGTGGCTGAGGTATCCCCTGAAAGTGAGGGAGAGTCTTACAAGTCATAAAGTATTCCTTTTGGATAACTGAAATCACCCAGGAGTCCTGAGTGATTTCCACCCAAGCTGAAAGGGAAAGAGAGAGGCGAAAAGACAAAGGGGTATGACTTGGAAGAGGGGCCAGAACGTCACAGAGGACTTTGCCTGGGCTGAAAGGACTGCTGAGGAGGAGCAACAGCAGCAGACATAACAGCCTTAGCCTGTGGAGGTCTACTCATAGGTTCACAGATGTGTACTAGGCTAATGACCACAGAACCTTTTTAAGTGTAGCCATGCATCCCTGGAAGACTTACATGGCCTAGTTCCAGAAGGAGCAGAAGTGGAGGAGCGAGCAGGTTTCTTGGCAAAAGGAGTCTTGGCAGGAAAGTTACTATGACATTTGGGAACTGGTGAAACAATCATTTCAAATCCTGGAGCTCCTTCCTTACCCTTTTCCTGTAGTGATTTAAAGAGTTCTGCAGTTGATTTGCCAAAGAGGGAAGAAATATCCAAAGGAGCATCAAGCAATTTGGCCTTAATGTCATCAGGGAGTGCCTGGAGACGTAACCAGAAAAGCCTTCTGAGAACAGAAGCAGAAGCTGCTGCTCTGGATGACGCTTCAACTGCATCATAACTACACCAGACTTAGTGTCTAGCTATCTGGGAGGAGGCTGGCAAGAGAGAAAGAGCCAGTGGCATAGCTTCTGAGTCAGGTAATTGGGAAAGAGCCTGGGAAACCTGAGAAAGCAAGGCCAGAGCGTACCTACATGTGTGTGTCTGGTAATTAATAGCTCTAATAGCCAAGGTAGAAGAAGTATAGACCTTCTTTCCCAACCTTTCTAAAATTTTACTTTCTTTATCAGAAGGAAGCAGTTCAGTAGAGGGAGATGGCTATGAATAGAAACCACAGCTGGGTCAGCTGAGGGGTGTTTAAAAAGAAACTTGCAATCCTCAGCGACCTTATAAAAATGATCAGGTCTTTTAGGGGCAGGGGCTTGGGAGTCAGGGGTCTTAAAAGCTGATTTAAAGGCATTTAAGAAAGTTGGCAGGACTGGAGGGACTGCTGAAGGAGCAGAAGCCTCCAACTGGAGCAGCTTATAATATCTCTTTTGCTCTTCTGAAATTTGAGAAGAAGCTCACTTAAAGAATTCCCTCATCATATTAATAGTTATCTCAAAGGAGAGGTCTTCTATAGAAGAATCCCCCCATTAGACTCTTCCTCTGGGGAAACACATTCCAGTGGGGAAGGAATCTCGGTGGAGTATGCTAAAGAGTCTTCATCTGATAAAGAGCCCTCAGAATCAGTGCCATGAATTTGAAATTCCACAGCCTGCACTGAAGAAGGCCCTTGAGACCCTAACGGCAGCAATGGAAAGGAGGAGAAGGCTGGGCTGGCAATAAGAGAAGCCAAAGCAGGAGGCTTAAAAGCTTTCACAGCTTTAATAAGACCCTGCAAAAAAAATCCCAATCCGATGTAGGGGTAGAGGGAACGGAGGCATGCCTAGTTTTTTAGCTTCTTTTTAACATGCTTGTCTTGTTGGGGAGAAATGGCAGATGTAGGCCTAACATTTGACACTTTAGACAAAGTAGCTGGAATGGTCCAGGAGTCTTCCACAATAACTAGCTGTGGTTCCCCCAAGTCATCCAAACCAGACTTCTGCATAGCTTCAGACGTGCTAGGATCAGTACGTCTGACGGCTTCCATAATGGTACCGACCGAGGGAGCAGAACCTATCTCCGGACGCACCACTGGGTTCTCATAAACTCAACTTCAAAGGGTACGTCAGAGGGAGTAGGAGCAGCTAAAAAGGATTCGGGACTAGCTTTGCTGACCTTCCTCTTTACAGACGGCTCAGAAGTACTAGCGGAACTTTCCATAACATCCCTAGCCAGACGTTTGATTCTCTGGTTTTCCAAATAGAGATTTAAGGCCAACAGACAACTATGCAATGTATTAGGAACAAAGGCCTGACAAATAGAGCAGGAGCAGTGGTCGTAAGTAGGCCCTAAACAAAACAAGCAAAACTCGTGACTATCTTTATGTGGAATTTGCCTTCCACACCTACACTTGCCCTTCCTGGATGACATTAACAAAAACAAAAGGGAGTAACAACAAATTAAATCCCCTATGGGGTACTTATCTGAAGCTGGAAGACTAAACCAATGGTGTCCAATGGCAGACCAAACATACAAGTCAACCTTTGCAAATGGCAGTGAAAATGTTCTGAATATTGTACATGCGGACGTCCCTTTTATGGCCGACATCTGTGCCTTTGTGCGACTTAGTGGCTCTAAGCTTTTGTATACAGGCCGGACATCAGGTCGATGAGGGGAATACAACCATATGTAAAGAATACTGCAACACTGAATAGAAGGACATACAACTACATAAAAATTCAACCTGCCAAACAGTGTATGCATGTAACACAAAAGTTGGAAATAGACATTTAACAAAAAAGGTGTCATACATAAAATGTGGGAAGAATAACTTTTTAATACACTGATGTTTTCTGTAATGTCTTTTAAATATCACAGACAAATACAGAAAAGAAAGACTAGTGAACTATATTAAACAATATATATGTATAGATATATGTAGCATGTGTATTCCACCTAAAACTGCTACAATGGAGCTTAAGAAAATTCTGAGAAATAATCAGTTTTCAACAAAGAATATTACTTGTAGGTGGGGACGGGAATTTGATTTGCAGCTGTGAAGATGTGTCTGGGGGGCCCAGAAGGGAATGGATAAGAAAGGAGGGTACATTTTTGAAGAAATGTATGAAAATATATTTCATGGAAGATGTGAATTGAGTAATAGGAGTTTGGAGTGAATTTACATTTTATACCCAAGATATAAAAAATGGGCTAGGCTAGACGGAATTTACATTTCACAGGGATATCTGCATATAATTGAAGGTCTTCATATGCACCCAATAACTACTTCAGATCACGCACCACTAATAACTAAAATAAAAACACAGGGTAATGAAATAAAAATGAGACACTGGCGCTTTCCCACCTATCTGCTGAAAAACAGAAGAATGTAAGGAATGGGTAGTGGAGATTATTCAGGAGCTATTTGGGAGGAGACAAACCTTCTGAAAATATAGAATAAAAAGTGGGATAAAATTAAGATGGAGTTTAAAAATAGGGTGGAAATAAAACAAATGTAGCTATGGTTAAGTAGTAACAAAAATTATTTAGAGGGACTGACAAATGTTAAAGTATTGCAGTATAGAGGGAATCTCAAAGAACAAGATGATGATCAACTGCAGAATGCTAAGCAGAAAATAAAGAGATTACCTCAATAATACACACGGGTTTAGAAAGACTGCTGTTAAGCAGCTGTTTTTTGATAACACTAGAGCACAAATACTTTTAGCACAACGACTCAGACAACAAGAAGTAGAAAGGGCTGTCACCAAGCTTAGAGAGCATATAACAATGAAGGTAGCTAGAGATCCTGTGGAGGTATTCAAAATATTTTGGAAATTCTATGAAAATCTGCATAAAGCAGAGAAATATGGAAAGCAAGGAAAGGTACAAATGGAAATGTTTATGGAAGAATTAAACATGCCAAGGTTAGAGGAAGACGAGGCTCAATTACTAATGGTTAGAATAAGAGGAGATGAGATAAAAATTGTGATGTAAAATCAAGCTATAGGAACATCCCAAGGAAAATATGGTATTCCTGTGGAAGCTTGGAAGCTAGGGGGAAAAATTATAAAGATCTGGAAGGTTTTGTTTAACAGTAGTTTAAGAAGATGAGAAGAACCAACATCCTAGAAGAAAGCAGTGGTAGCTGTAGTACCTAAAGAGGGTAAAGATTTATCAGATCCAGCTTCATACAGGCCCATTTCAATACTAAACCATGATTATAAAATGTTAATGTCTATAATGGCTAAAAGAGGGGCAAAAGTAATGCCAAAATTGACAGATATGGATCAATGTGGTTTAGTGGAGGGGAGGCAAACATTTGACAACATTAACATAACACGGACAGTTCAGGGGGAAGCAGAATGTAAGAAGATACCATTGTTGTTGGCGGGTCTTGATACAGAGAAGATATTTGACTTTATGAGAAGGGCAATGGAAGTATATGCATTTCCTGAAATAATTATAAGGTGATTAGGAGGATATCTGAGGGATAGGAGGTGAAAATTAAAGTGAGTGGGGTCTTCTCCGATAATTTCTGCTTGAGTAGAGGAACCAGGCAGGGTTGTCTGCTTTCCCCTTTGTTGTTTGCATTATACTTAGAACCACTGGCAAAGAAAATAATGTACTCAGAAATTCAAAGATATAATTGGTATGGTAGTCAGGAAAAGCTGGCTCTATTGGCAGATGATATTACTGTATACATGACAACAAGAAAGGGGCATTACAGTGTTGTGGAACATTTTAAAACAATTTCAAATCTTCTCAGGATATAAAATTAATGAAGCTAAAACAAAGGCAATAGCGGTAAATTATGTACCCACACACAAATTGGTCCAACAATATCCATGTTTATAGGGGCAAACCAAAACAATAAGTGAGAAGGTCATTCAGAATCGCCAATTAGCTGAAACACCTGATGTTCATAAGGGCCATTTGCATATATCCCATGTTGCCTCTGATACAAGAGGTTTGGGAGGTCACTCAGTTGAAGTTCTAGCTTTGCTGGAGTTTTCATTTTGTTTTTACTGATGTTTTTTTCAGTGACCTCCTCACTTATTGTTTTGGTTTGTTGTTTGAGATATTTTTGCAGTTACCCTAATGATAACGGACATCAGCTGGGTATAATAGACCTGTGTTTCTTATGCTTAGTCAAACACTCTGCTTGTGCTGTGCTGATGAGGGCATAAGTCCGAAATATGCATATCCACAGCTACTGGTGTTTGGCTTTATCGACCTGACATTGTCCATTAAAACGAAGAAACAAGTCATAGGTATTCAGAATCGCCAATTAGTTGAAACACCTGATCCTCATAACAGTCATTTGCATATATCCCATGTGCCTCTGATACAAGAGGTTTGGAAGGTCACTCAGTGGAAGTTCTAGCTTTGCTGGAGTTTTCATTTTGTTTTTACTGATTGTTTTTTCAGTGACCTTCTCACTTATTGTTTTGGTTTGTTGTTTGGGATATTTTTGCAGTGACCCTAATGATAATGGACAACAGCTGGGTACAACGGCCCTGTGTTTCTTATGCTTAGTCAAACACTCTGCTTGTGCTATGCTGATGAGGTCATAACAAGGCCGAAATATGCATATCCACAGTTAGTGGGGTTTGGCTTTATTGGCCTGAAATTGTCCATTAAAACGATAAAACAAGTCATGGTCATTCAGAATTACCAATTACCTGAAACACCTGATGTTCATAACGGTCATTTGTATATATCCCATGTGCCTCTGATACAAGAGGTTTGGGAGGTCACTTAGTGGAAGCTCTAGCTTTGCTGGAGTTTTCATTTTGTTTTTACTGAATGTTTATAGGGACATGATAAAATTAAGAATTAAGGAGTATGGATTAGAAATGACTCTGTGGTGGCAGCTAAGGATATGTGGGAAGAGACTAAACAGAAGATAATACAAAAATTGAGAAACTGGAAGTTTTATTATATGGATATGGATATTAAGATACAAGTCATTAAAATGTTTTTAGTCCCTTTAGTTTTATACACAGGTCAGGCATACCGTTATCAACCGGAGGAGAAGCTGTGGACAGCAATTAAAAAAGAGCTGAAGGATTTTATCTGGGAAGGGAAGACAACAAGGGTCAAGTGGGATAAGATGATTCTACCAATAGAACAAGGTGGACTAGGATCACCTAATTTGAGGGGGGTATTTTAGAGCAACACAGTTAAGGCTGTTATACATAGTACAGGCAGAAAACTATAATTCAAAGTGGAAAGGGATGATGCTGACGCAGGGAAGAAGATCAAGAAATAAGGAGAGATTGGGATTTTGGATGCAGACTCTTAAGAAGAACAAAAAAATCATACAGAGTATTACATTCATAAAACAGCAGGGAGTATTCTAAGAACTAAACAGGCACGAGAATGAAGAAAAGAAATGTTGCCAATAGGGTTGACTGTGGTCAGGGATATACATAATAGGCAAGAGGGGGCTGGAATTTATTGGAGAAAACTGGCAAAGGAACCAAGGTATTGGCAGTAAATAACTAGAAAGGGAAAGGTAACAGAATGGGAAGAGATCAAAAATTTATTTGGACGGCAGGTTAGAGATTGCCTTCCCTATCAAGGACTGACATCAGAGTATAGGGAAAGAGAAAGAAATAGAGGTCTCCTAAATGAAAGACCAGCACTGGTACAATTTTTAATAGAATCTAGAACAGAAGCTGCCATTGAAAAAAAAAAAAATAAGTTATGTACTCACCATAACGTTCCATGTGAGTTGTTCATCTCGCCTTCATTCTTACTGATGGGTTTGGAGCCGATCCTCGGCTCCGACACGGCCAACTGCAAAAGCATGAGGTCTTCAATCAGCTCGAGCCCAACTCCCTATCCCATGATGCACCTAGATCTCACCATAACATTCCATGTGAGTTCTTCTATCTTGCCGTTTATTCTTACTGATGGGTAGCATCCCAAGCACCATCTTTCTCGGATGGCTCACGGGAGAATGTTTTTCAGAGCAGTGGAACCAAAGGATGCCCTGTCCCTGCAGGCCTTGTCTACTTTGTAATGAGTGATGAAGGTATGAGGCCTTGACCAGGTAGCTGCTGCACAAGTAGTATCTAATGATAACTTAGCAGAGAAGGCTGATGAGGTAGATACAGCTCTAGTAGACTGGGCCTTTATTTTTTGTTGTAATGGAGCATTCACTGAACTGTAAGTGAAAGAAATACAATCTGATAACCATCTTGACAAGGTGACTTGTCACTGGAGCACCTTTTTTTGATTCCAAAAAAGAGACAAAGAGCTGTTCTGTTTTCCTGAATTGTTTGGTCCTGTCCAAATAAAATCGGAGTTGCCTATGAACATCAAGTTTGTGCAGCATATGTTCCAGCTTATTTGTGTATTTAGGGAAGAAAACGGGCAATTCAATAGACTGGTTGAGATTTGTCTCTGAACAAACTTTGGGTAAAATGATATATTAGTTCTGAGCGAGTCTCTGTCATTATGGAAAATCAGATAAGGAGGTTTGATGATCAAGGCCTGTAACTCAGAAATCCGCTGAGCAGAAGTGATAGCTATTAAAAATATGGTCTTCCATGAGAGATATTTCAAATCACAGGAAGAGGCTGGTTCGAAAGGAGGTAATATAATTCAGAAAAGAACAACATTTAGATTCCATGGCATGGCTGGAGTTCTGACAGGTGGTCTCAGATAAACAGTACCCTTCAGAAAGGCTTTAGAGAGTCGATGTGACATGACATCAGAACCTTGGACACCAAGATGAAAGTTCAAGATTGCTGCTAATTGAAGTCTAATGGTAGCTGCAGTGGCTCCTTCATTGAAAAGTTTTGTCAGAAACTCCAGAAGATTAAAATGAAGCTAGGTATGGATCAATATAATTCTGAGATGCCCATATAGACAATCTCTTCCATTTACTATGATATAATTTTCTGGTAGATGATTTATGAGAAGATGTTAAAATATGTTGCCCTTCGGCTAACAGGTTGTGAATCCTGGCTATGTTTGGAATTGAAGCAGCCAAGCTGTCAGTTTGAGGGAATGAAGAGAAGGATGAAGAGACCCTGATGAATGGGTCAGAAGATCCCGAACCGGGTCCAGGATCCAAGGCTCTTCCAATAGATGAGGCTGAAGGAAGGGAAACCAAATCTGACGATGCCAGTAAAGGGCTATTAAGATTATGGTCCTTCCCAGAGTCTTTGCTTTCTGTACTACTTTGGGTATTAGAGGGAAAGGCATAAAGAAGACCCAGGGGCCAGTTGTGCACCACTGCATCCCTTAAGGCATCCCCCAGCGGGGGGGATTAGGGCGAAGTAGCTGCTGCATTTCGTGTTCGCTGGGGTTGCAAAGAGATCGCAGAAAGGCTGGCCCCCAGCTGCGGAAGATGCTTTCCTCTACTTGTTTCTTTAGGGACTACTCGTGAGGCAAGAGAATTGCCCTGCTTAGCTTGTCTACTATCACAGTGGATTTCCCTGGGATGTGTGTTGCTATTAGATAGTGCTGGGTGGAAGTTGACCACTGCCATACTCTCAGGGCCTCTCGATACAGGGGATAAGACTTGGTTCCTCCTTGTTTGTTTATGTACCAGACCACTTGACATATTGTCCGCTTGAATTGCAATTGTTCCCAGAGGAAGAGTCTTGAAAGGACTGCAATGCTAGGAGTACCGCTCTCATCTCCAGGACATTTATATGCAGATGAGCCTCATGCTTCTTCCATGTGCCTTGGGCTGTTCTTGCCTGATAATGCCTCCCCCATCAATCAAGGAAGCCTCCATGATCACCATGGCTATAACAGTGGGTAGAACAAATGGACAGCCTAGAGTTACTTGTTGGGATGTCAGCCACCAGTGAAGGTCCTTCTTACATGTATTCGTTATTATGGTTTGGTGTGACACTGGGAGTTCCTGAAAGGACCACTGAGAAAACAGGAGCCATTGTAGTACTCGCACGTACATCAGACCCAGAGGAATGGCTATGATCGCTGCTGCCATTGTTCCTAGCAATCTGAGTACCATTGAGACTGGGACTTTTGTCTTTGGAAGCAGGTCTAGGACTTGTTTTCATAAAAGACAAACTATTTTTGGAGGAAGGCTTAAGGTCATTGTGACTGTATTTAGTTATGGTCCTAAAAAATGGTCTGTTGCGATGGTGATAAGGCAGATTTTTCTGAGTTTATGGTAATACCCAACTGACTGCAGAGATTTAAACTTGTGTCCCTTGCATGTATGAGTTGACGCCTGGTGGTGGCAGTGAGGAGCCAGTCATCTAGGTATGGAAACACCTGGAATCCCAAAAGTCTCAGGTGAGCCATGACTACTGCCATGCATTTGGTAAACACTCTGGGGGCTGTAGTGAGACCAAAGGGCAGAGCGCGAAATTGATAATGACTGTCTCCCAGCTGGAGGCGTAGATGATCCCTGGGATGGCTTGTCCATTTTTATGTGGTAGTACGCATCCTGGAGATCTATCGAGCACATCCAATTGTCTTTTTCCAGAAAGGGGAGTATTGACTGTAGCATGACCATCCGGAACTTTGTCTTTTTTACTGACTTGTTTAGTCTGCCTGAGGTCTAGAATAAGTCTCCAGTCCCCTGTTTTCTTTGGAACTAAATAGAACCTTGAGTAAGTTCCGTACCCTTTCTGGTCTGCTGGGACTGGTTGGATGACTCTTTTTTCCTGCAACCTTTTGTCCTCTATGTCTGTTTGTTCCCCGTGACTGGGTGGAACGTCTGTGATTTTTTTCACAAGAGGGGGTGGTGTGGCCAAGGGAATTGAGTATCCTCTGGATATGATACTTTGTACCCAGCTGTCTTTTGTTATTTTTAGCCAGGCGTCTGGGGTATAAGGAAAGGCGTCCCCTGACTACCTCCAGAGATGGACAGTCAGGCCTCTCAGGAGCGCAGATAGGGCTTCCCAAAGAATAGATCTCTGTCGCCCTGATTCTGCAGACCCTTCTGCCACATGGACGTAGTCTTCCATTATTTTTCCCTCCTCTGCCTCTAGAGGGGGGTTCACCACGAGTGTCCTGGAAAGATCCTTGAGATTTACGGAACCACATCTTTCCACCCCCCCCCCTTGGGATAGGGTCTACTCGGGGTAGAAAAACGTACTCCAACGGCAGACAAAGTCCTTCCGTCCTTTTCAGTCCTGGTAAGTGTTTCCGTCACTTTCGGTCCAAAAAGGAACGAGCCGTCAAAAGGGGTGTTAATAAAGGAAGACTTTATTTATACCCTTAGGGTAGGGTCTACTCGGGGTAGAAAAACTTACTCCGACTGCAGACAAAGTCCTTCCGTCCTTTTCAGTCCTGGTAAGTGTTTCTGTCACTTTCGGTCCAAAAAGGAATGAGCCGTCAAAAGGGGTGTTAATAAAGGAAGACTTAAAGGGTTCCGCAAAGGAACATAGGCGCATTCAGGAATGTTTCCTATGGGCAATTCCTGTACCCGCCACTCTGCTCATTCCATCAGCTGCGTATGACATCAGATGCATGGAAGAGTTCACAATAGTATTAAGAGTAGAGAGCTGGGAAGTTACCTTGTCGGAAACCCCTGGAGCAACTCAACCCTGCAGGGTATCTCCCAGTTCCTTCAGGAGATCCCTTTGTAACCTAGTAAAATGTAAGAGATAGTTCAGCGATCAAAGGACAAATGCCGCTGAACTAAACATATGTTTCCCATACCTGACCATGATCCTGGACTCTCTATTAGGAGGACGAACAGAAGTAGAAGTTTCTGATAGTTCCTTCTTGATGGCCGCTGCCACCACCATAGCATCAATGGGCACTCTTTAGAGAGAGAGAGGTTTTGTATTGAGGGCAAGTTATAAATTTATTAGGCCTCCTGGGAACAGGTTCCACGGTATCCGGGGCCTCCCATGCCCTCCGAGAGAGCAACTCAATAAACTCATCGAAGGGTGGAGACACCCAAGAGGTAGGGGGTTGAGACCCAAAAGCCTTCAGAAGTACTGACTCATCATCAACAGGGTTAAGGGATTTCCAGCCACCCCTCTGTTTAAGAATTTCTAGGATATCTGCGAATGAGATATCCTCTTGAGGGGGACCTTGGGGACCCTGCTGGCTCATCTAAGTCAGTATCCAAAGTGACGGACTCCTGTGGGGAGTCCAGATGCTTCCTCTTGCATAGTCTCTTCCTGGGAACCTCTTCAATGGGAGCTTCTGGAAAGGTCACGGAAGAGCATGGCTTGCCCAATGGGGCTTCCTGAAGCTCAGGATCTCTATGCTTTAATGGGGCATGTGTTGTAGAGGTAGACACCAGTGCTTTAAGGGAGGGAGCTGCTGGTACTGATGGAGTGCTTGTTGGCATGGATAATGCCGTCCTCATGGCCTCGAAGGCCCTCTCAGGCCCGATGTGAGGAATCCCCTAAATCCAAGGATTTAAGGGACTCTCCCGGCACCAGGATGGAGGGCTCCTAGCCCGAGGTTGCAGCGGAGCTCACTCGAGCCGAGGTCCTGAGAGGCAAAGTCAGAACTGACAAGTTGGTTCGACTATCCTCCCCGGACTCGACTGGCGAGCGCCGACTTCGACATCCCTCGGTCAGCACCAAAGATATCAGGGCAGTTGGGGCTGACAAACTTAAGGTGGGTGTCGGCCCCGAGGGTTCCACGATCATCAGTTCCACGCTCTCCAGCTCCGAAACTTCAAGGCAGATCGGAGGAGGAACAGAAGATGGTGGGGGAACTTGTGTCAGCTCCGAAGTCCCAGGGGAAGGTGCCGATAAAATTTATGCAAGTGCCAGTATCTGCAAAAGCCTCTTCACCACACAGTCCACATCCAAATCAGAAAGTCTACTTGAGGCCCGAGAAGAATGTGTGGATGAAGCCACCGACTGTAAGATGGGGGATTTCAATGTAGGAGATACCGGCTCCAAAGACGGGGACTAGCTACTAACAAAAACAACAGTCGGCTCCATTGGCTGTGGAGCTGATGTTGAAGCTTTATTTGACCCAGTTTTTGGAGTTGATGGACTTTTTCTCGGCTCCAAAGACATCTTTGAGTGTTTTGTCAGACTTATCCAGTGACTCTTGGAAGGAGGATTTCAAAAGACCTCTCTCCATGAGTTTCCTCTTCTTCTTATGTAAAATGCTAGCACTAAAAGAGTGGCATATAGAACAGCTTTCTTGTAGGTGCACCTCACCTAAACAACAGACACAGTCAGTATGTCCATCAGTGATGGACATCTTCTGCCCAAATCGTGGGCATTTTTTCAACCCAGACTTGGATTTTTCTTACTCCTGATGAGACATCCTAACAATAATCAATAAAGAAAAAACTTCTGTAAGTATAAGAAAAAACACTCAGAAATATAAAAGTCTCTAAGCTATGATAAGAATACATCAACACTAACTCTTAATAATGAGATTTCTAAGATAAAGTGAAAATTATCTAATTATCCAAATATAGAATATATATGTATATCAACAGTACACGAACTCTTACTATCTAAATATCAAAATATTTGCCCTGTAAATAAAAGGGCTCTAACTCAGAATACACACTATGAAGAACAAGAGATAGGGAGAAACTAAAGGCCTAAAAACAACATGGCCACTTAAAACTACTTATTTAAACTATCTAAGTATCTAACTTTGAATATCTAAATATTTAACTATCTATCTAAATATCTTCTTCTTCTTTCGGCTTTTTCCCAGTTAGGGGTCGCCACAGCGGATCACCTGTCTGCTCATGATTGGCAGTGGAGTTTTACAGTGTCGAGTTGCCAGCCCGGCACCCAACCTTGCACGAAGGCACACACACACACACACGCACTCACGCCTAGGGCCAAATTAGTGTGTCCAATCCACCTACAGCATGTCTTTGGGATGGGGGAGAAAATCGGAGCACCTGGAGGAAACCCATGCGACCATAGGGAAGACATGCAGACTCTGCACAGAAGGCACCCCAGCCGAGGTTCGAACCGGAGAATCTCTGTCTGTGAGGCGACAATGCTAACCGCTGCACCACTGTGGCCGCCCATCTATCTAAATATCTAACTATCTAAATATGTAAGCTAAGCTTTTAAGACAAGTTTTAAGATAGAAAAAAAACAATAATTTTCACTGGCCAGAGCTGGTGAACGTCCAATCAAGTTGCAGCGGCAAACAAGATCTGAGGGAAGATCAATGTGCATCATGGGAGAGGGAGTTGGCCTTGAGCTGGTTGAAGAACTCGAGCTTTTGCAGTTGGCCGAGTCAGAGCAGAGGATCGGCTCAGAACCCATCAGTAAGAATGAGCGGCGAATAGAACAACTTCACATGGAATAATTTGTAAAGCATAAAAAATACTGCATAATTATAAGAATTAATCAGAGGAGCTTAGAAAGGATTGGGAAAAGAGATTGGATAAGGAATTCACAGACAATGGGGGGGGATACATGTATATCACCCAAATATGCAAAGTCTACAAGATTTAGGATCTTTGCTTTGAAATGTTTACATAGGCATTTTTATACCCCAAATAGACTCCAAAGAATTTTTCCTCATGTGGTTAGCAAATGTTGGAGGAGTGATGGGCAAGAAATAGGTGGTTGGGAACATGTTTTTGGAGGTGTGATGAGATGGCGGGCTTTTGGGATTCCCTGCGGACCGCTCTGTCGGGGATGCAGGGTGAGTGGTCTGGACTGACTGGAAAGATGATTTTTTTTTACTTCTGCTACAGGATCGGAATTGCCTAGACATAGTAAAGCCTTGCTGCGTCTAATTATGGTGGCCGCCAAAAAAGCAGTTACTAGAAAATGGAAATCAAAGTCTAGACCAAGTTTACTAGAAGTAGTGAATACAGTAACAGAAATAAAACAACTGGAAATGGGATCTTTAGAAAAGGGAAGGAGGAAACTACATAGAAAAAATGTGAATTGTTGGAACAGTATATGTAGAGTAGGAACAAGGTTTAAGAGGCTGGATTTGAATGCTCTATATAATGCTTAACTGACAATGACTGGAAAGTTTATGTGATTTATAATATTTACAACTACAGTTGTTTCAATTGTGTCTGTGATGTAAATTGTTTGCAACTCAAGTGATATTTTGTATGTTTTTCATTTATATAAATGCTAGATTGCCATTGTCATATGTGGAAATTTAAAAAATGTGGTTTTGTGGAGGGGAGATAAACATCTGACAGCATTAACAGAACATCGATGATCTAGATGGAATTAGAATGTAAGAAAATATCAATGTTATTAGTGGGTCTTGATGCAGAGAAAGCATTTGACACAGTAAGCTGGGACTTTATGAGCAGAGTAATGGAAGCATTTGCATTTTCTGAAAAAAATTATAAGGCTGATCAGAAGGATATATGAGGGATCGGAGGTGAAAATTAAAGTGGGTGGGATCCTCTCTGATAATTTCTGTTTGAACAGAGGAACCAGGCAGGGGTGTCCTCTTTCCCCTTTGCTATTTTGATTACATTTAGAAACACTGACAAAGAAAATAAGGGACTCAGAAATTCAAGGACAAAATTGGTATGGTAGCCAAGAAAAGCTGGCTCTATTATACAGATGATATTTTATACCTGACTACACCAGAAAGAGACGCAACAGTGTTGTGGAACATTTTGAGACAGTTTGTGATACAAAATGAATGAAGCTAAAACAAATGCAATAGTGGTAAATTATGTACAGACATATGAATTGGTTAAGCAATATCCATATTTATGGAGACATGATAAAATTAAGTATTTAGGAGTATGGATTAAAAGTGATTATAGTGTGGCAGCTAAGAATATGTGGGAAGAGACTAAACAAAAGATAATATAAAAACAGAGAAAACGGAAGCTTTGTTATATAGACATGGATAGTAAGATACAAGCAGTTAAAATGTTTTTAATCTCATTAGTTTTATACACAGGTCAGGCATATTTTTATCAACCAGAGGAGAATTTCTGGATAGCAATTAATAAAGAGCTGAAGGACTATCTGGAAGGGGAAGACTTCAAGAATCAAATGGGATAAAATGATTCTTCCAGTAGAACAGGGCAGATTGGGATTACCCGATTTGAAGGGGTACTTCAGAGCTACACAGTTAAGGCTCTTACACATAGAATCATATAAAAACAAGTTAACCATTTTGTTGGCATTCATTTCATTTAATAAAGCCTTCTGGACTACATTGTGTTGGCTCTTCAGTTGTGTGCCTTTGTTTTTATACAATTCTTGGTTTTATTGGCACACTTTCCTTGGATTTGTGTTTACTCTTACACATAGCACAAGCAGAAAAGTATAATTCAAAGTGGAAAGGCATGGTGATAAAATGGGGGGGGGGGGTGACTCAAGAAACAATGACAGATTGGGATTTTGGATGCAGATTTCGCTGATAGGACTGACTACTATTAGGGATACAGACATTAGGCAAGAGGAGGCTGGAATTTATTGGAGAAAACTGGCAAAGGAACAAACATATTGGGAACAAATAACTAGAAAGGGAAAGATGACACAATGTGTAGATGCCAAGAATTTATTTGGACTGCAGGTTAGAGATTGCCTTCCCTATCAAGGATTGATATTAGAAAAAGAAACCGGGGTCCTAAATGCAAGACCAGCACTGGTAGAGTTTTTAGTAGACTCTGGAACAGAAGCTGCCATTAAAAAAAAGGAATAACTTGCACAGCATATAAAACATTGCATGGCAGCTATAAGAATTAATCACAGGAGGTTAGAAAGGACTGGGAAGAGAGACTGGATAAGCAATTCACAAAGAAACAATGGGAGGATATATATATATATATATATATATATATATATATATATATATATATATATATATATATATATATATATGTCTCCCAAATATGCAAGAAAATCTAGAAGATTTAGGATTTTTGCTTGGAAATGTTTATAGAGATATTTTTACACCCCAAGTAGACTCTAGAGAATGTTTCCTGAGGTAGACAGCAAATGCTGGAGGTGTGATGGGGAAAAAAAAGGTAATTGGGAACATATTTTCTGGGAGTGCAGTAAGTTGGTGGACTTTAAAATTCCCCTGCGGGCTACACTGTTGGAGATGCTAGGTGGGCAGGCAGGTGTGATGAGGGAGATGATTTCTCTGAGCTACGATACCGAATTGGTATAGCCTAGACATGGTAAGGCCTTGCTGTGTCTAATTATGATGGCTGCCAAAAAAGCAATTACCAGAAAATGGGAATCAGAATCTAAACCAACTATATTAAAAGTAGTGAATATAGTAACAGAGATAAAACAACTGGAAAGGAGATCTTTAGAAAAAGGTAGGACCAAACTACATAGGAAAAATGGGAATTGTGGAAACAATACATACAGGGGAGGAAACAGGTTTAAAAGAAGGCAGGACTTAAATGAGCTATGTAATGTTTGACTGAAAATGATTGGGTAGATTATAAGTGGTGTATAATGTTTGCAGCTGGGAGTGTGTCAGTATGGTTTGCGATGTAAACTGCAACTAGGATTGTGTCGGTGTGGTTTGTTTTTATTTATGTAAATGTGATTGCCTGTGTCATAAGTGATGGCTTAAAAAGACGTTTCTTCTTTAAAAAAAAAAAGACAGGAATTGAATAATTTATGTAATGCTACTTGGGTTAAATGATATATAGCAATATATAGTACAATGTTTGTAAATGTGAACTAACTTGTTAATACAGTTTGATTACTTTTATATAAATGTAAATGTGCCTATGTCACAAGTGATGATTTAATAAAGGTGTTAAAAAAAACTGAAAGATAGTGGGGGAAAAAAGTCACAGGATCCACAGGGGGTCAGGATGGATCAGAGCTCAAGGAGTTCACCTGTCTTCTTAGATTAGCCAAAGCCCTTCTGACAGTGTCAAAAGCAGACTCCGCACTTGGAGCTGAGGTAGTGTTCCTATCCAAAGTCTTGGGATCCTTCCCTGGTCCAATCGAGAGCAGCTCAGAGGACAACTTCAGACCCCAGCTGTTGACTGATGAGGCCTGGGGTGGAGGAGATGGGGCCTGGAGTGGAAGAGATGGCTCTGAGAGTCTTGGAGTCGACTCCATCACTGGGTGCCCAGCAGAAATGCTTTGGCTCTGAGACTTATCTTGATCTGACAGAATCGGAATAGAGAGAGTGAGGGATGCAGTCAATACTGAATTTTCTCGAACTGTCAGATATGGCTGAGGTGTGTCGAGAGGGCTTGGACCCCATGGGAACAAGATCTGATGCTTGGACCAGTACTGGAGAAAAAGGTAGAGAGTAAATGGGCCTGTACCCAGGGGAGTGCACTGGCAGAACTCCCAGTTGGATTTACAATCTCAAGAATTTTTTCATTGCCTGGTCGATATCTATCTCAGTAAAGCTTCTAGTGGATCGGGCTGACCTCAGTGAAGAAACCACTACTGGAGACCTAGAAAATGTTCTCTCCTTCAGTATAGGCAAATGAAGCCGATGCCTCACTGGGTCCAGTGAAAAACTAACTTGTGGAGAAGGAGATTGTATCTGACTAGTTGATGGATCTGACTTTGTTGGTATTTTATGTGGTGGCCCCAAAAGATTAGTCAGGTCTGGAGAGTGTTTTCTTGACTTTTTAAGATTTCTTCTCTTCCAATTTTCTTTCCTCAGATCCTTTCTCTGAAGAGTTTTCCACTTCTCTCTGTTTCTCATTCAGTATATCTTTCTGCTTCCTTCTCTCTGTTTTGCTATTTGGGGTAAGATGTAGCTGGCTTATCAGAAGAGGACACAGCTGCTGAGGCAGATGAAGAAGCTTTCTGAGGACGGGGAAGCCATATAAGTTTCTCTTTACTGCTCTGCACAGCTCTGCTCCCACAGGCAAGCACAAATATTATAATCAGCTTGAATGTGAGCTGCACCTAAACAATAAACACAACAAGAGTTCTTGCGGGTCCTGAGAAGGAATTTTCTTTCCACAAGTCAAGCAACTTTTAAAACTTTGAGGTTTTTCTGATATTACAATCATAATAAGAAAATGTTATACACTTCCTGCAAGAAAACACACTACGCTAAAGATCAACAGGAAAAAAAACACACTATGCTGAGAATTATACCCAATAGCTAATCTTATTAATAAGAAGTTATGTACTCACCATAACGTTCCATCTGAGTAGGTATCTTCATTTGTCTGCAACCTGTGGGATACGGATCCGATCTCGGATCCGAGCTGGCAACTTCTATCATAACATAGATCCGAGCTCCTAGCTCCTCCCCCTTACCCATAACCCCCCTGTCTACCCTAACTGACCTCAGATCAAGTTTTCCCCATAGCACAGCAGACAAAAGTGTCCCAATGGGAACATATGCTAATAACACAGGAACGATCATATTGGTCAGGGGGAAGGAGGGGGGGATGGTTGCAGACAAATGAAGATACCTACTCAGATGGAACGTTATGGTGAGTACATAACTTCTTAATATGAAGTAGGAACTTCATTTGTCAGCAACCTGTGGGACAGTCCCCAGCTACCTAAATCTTGGGTGGCCTTCATGGAAGGATATTCCAGAGCACTGCAGAGCCAAAGGATGCTCTACCTTGGGCGACATCTATTTTATAGTGGCTGATAAAGGTGTGAGATGAAGCCCAAATGGCTGCGGAACAAATGTCATCCAGTGGAACCCTAGCTTGAAAGGCCACAGAAGTGGCAACGGCCCTAGTAGAATGAGCATGGACTCCTTGAGGTGCAGGCTTTCCCGAGCTCTGATATGCTAAAAGAATACAACTCGAGATCCATCGAGAGAGAGAAACTTTAGAAACTGACTTTCCGAAATTACTTTTGGCAAAGGAGATAAACAACTGATCGGATTGCCTATGATCAGCAGTTCTATGGATATAAAAACGTAGTTGTCTGTGTACGTCTAAGGAATGTAGCTTGTACTCTCCTTTGTTATGAAAGTTGGGGAAAAACACTGGAAGAATGATAGATTGATTGATGTTCGCTTCTGAAGATACCTTAGGTAGAAAGGACGGATTGATCCTGAGGTAAACCCTATCCGGGTGAAAGACCAGATATGGTGGTTTGACACAAAGAGCTTGCAATTCCGACACTCTTTGGCTGAAGTTATGGCCACCAAAAAGGCTGTCTTCCAAGAGAGAAATTTGAGATCAACTGTGGCCGCCGGTTCGAATGGGGGACCAGTCAAGGCCTGTAAGACTAAGGATAAATCCCATGGAGGTACCACCTCTTTAACTGGAGGCCTAAGGAGGAAGGTACCCTTGAGGAAGGTCTTACACAGTTTGGAAGTGATAAGAGGGCCAGACTCTTGCCCCACGTGATAGTATGAGATTGCTGCCAGTTGTACCTTGACTGTGGAAGAACTAGCCCCCTGGTGAAAGAGAGAGGTTAGAAAATCTAGAACCGACGATATCGGGGCTGTAAAAGGGTCTAAACGACGGTGTTCTGCCCAAATAGTGAAGCGTTTCCATTTACTCCGATAAACCTTCCTGGTGGAAGGCTTGTGAGCTGCAGCAAGAATGGCTTTGACTGGTGATGAAATCCCGGGAGTCCTTATGAGGAGTGGAACTGCAGCAACCAAGCCGTCAGCTTGAGGTTGACCAGGTTCGGAGTCAGAAGACCGAGAGGGTGAGAAATGAGATCCGGAATGGGATCCAGAATCCATGGTGGATACACTAGGTGAGACCATAGGTAAGGGAACCACGTCTGACGAGGCCAGAATGGGGCAATGAGGATCATCTTGCTCCCCAGCAGCCTGGCTTTCTGTAATAATTTCAACATCAGGGGAAGAGGAGGGTAAGCATAAAGCAGACCGGGAGGCCAAGCATGAACTAGAGAGTCTCTCGGGGACTCCCCCGGAGGGGGGATCAGAGCGAAGTAATCGTTGCATTTGGTGTTTGAAGGAGAGGCAAAAAGATCGCAACAAGGTTGCCCCCATCGGGCAAATACTTGCTCTGCAACTCGATGGTTGAGAGACCATTCGTAAGGAGTCAAGATAGTACGACTGAGCCTGTCCGCGAGAATGTTGGACCGTCCCGGAATGTGCGTTGCTATGAGAAAGTGGTGGGTGGAAATCGCCCATTCCCACTCTCTCATGGTCTCGCGGCAAAGGGGGTAAGACCTGGTTCCCCCCTGTTTGTTGATGTACCAGACGACCGACATGTCTGTCTGTACCGCAATCGTCCCTACAGGAAGAGAGTTGTGTAGTGCCTGCAACGTCAAAAGCACCGCCCTCATCTCTAGGACGTTGATATGCAAAGAGGTCTCTACGTCGTTCCATGTGCCTTGGACTGTCTTGCCTGAAAAATGCCCCCCCCCACCACAGACGAGAAGCGTCCGTGGTCACTGTGTCGACTGGCGGAGGTAGTGAGAAGGGACGTCCCGTGTGGAGGTTGGGAGACTGGAGCCACCACAGGAGCAATCTTCTGCAAACCTTGCTTAAGGAAATGGGGTGAGACAGGGGGTTGCGAGACAGGGACCATTGTACCTGGAGGGTCCACTGCAGAACCCTCATGTTCAACCAGGCCAATGGCAGCAGAGGGATTGCAGCCGCCATAGATCCTAGGGCCCTCAGGATCAATTCCGCTGAAGGAGTTTGCAGTTGAAGGATGGCTTGCACGTGCAACGTCAGGTTCTGAAGCTGATCTGGAGTCAAGAATGCAAGCATCTGTCTGGAATCCAGTCTCGCCCCTATAAAATCCAACACCTGTGTAGGGATGAGACAGGATTTGGTCATGTTGATGGTTAATCCTAATAGTGGAGCGAGACTGAGGAAAAAATCCCTGCATGAACAAAGTAGATGCCTTGTTGGGGCTGTGAGGAGCCAGTCATCCAGGTATGGAAAGACCTGAATTCCCTGGAGTCTCAGGTGGGCTGCTATTATCGCTAGGACCTTGGTGAACACCCTGGGAGCTGAGGTGAGACCAAAGGGGAGGACCCTGAATTGAAAGTGACTGGCTCCCAGCCGGAAGCGGAAAAACATCCTGGAATGCCTGTCCACTAGAATGTGATAGTACGCATCCTTGAGGTCTATGGAGCACATCCAGTCGTTCTCCCGCAATAAGGGGAGGACGGATTGCAACGTGACCATTCGGAACTTTTCTTTGGGTACTGCCAGGTTTAGGAGAGAGAGGACGAGGATGGACCTCAAGTCCCCTGTCTTATTTGGCACCAGAAAGAACCTGGAGTAAAACCCTGATCCAACTTGATCTGGGGGGACGGGCTGGATTAGTCTTTTTTTGCAGAAGCTGCTGAATTTCTGCAGCAGCCGCCTCCCCTCTGACTGGGTGGAACGTCGGGAAGGCTTCTGATTCTGGGGTTTACTATAAAGGGAATTTGGTAACCTCTGGATATAATACGAAGCACCCAGCGATCCGTTGTTATGGACTCCCATTTTGCTAGGTGCCTCGAAAAACTCCCCCCGACTGCCTCCAGAGTGGAGCAGTCGGGTAACCCCTCAGGGGTTCTGCGTGGGCCTCTCAGAGAACGGTTCTCTGGACCCAAAATTCCTAGGACCCCCTCTGCCTCTGGGGCGGCGTCCTCCCTGTCCTCCTCTGCCACGAGAGGACTGGTTGTCCTGAGCAGACTGGGATTGATGCGATTTACGGAACCACATCTTCTTCTGACCCTTTTGGTTCTTGGAAAAGGACCTCTGGGGCGCAGGGAAGAGGACACCGACGGCAGACAAGGTCTTCCCGTCTTTCTTGCTCTGGACAAGAGTGTCGCGAATGGTTTTGCCGAACAGTGCAGAACCATCAAAAGGGGCATTTGCGAATGACGCCTTAAAGGGTTCCGAGAAGTCACAGTGACGGAGCCAGGCCTGTCTCCTCATGACAAGCCCGACTCCGCCTGCTCTAGCGGCTCCCTCCATAGCATGAGACAACAGCCGCATAGAGGTGTTAGAGATAGAGCGGAGGGTGGACATTTGGGAGGAGTACAGATCCTTGTCTCCCTCCAACATGGACCCTGGGGGGGAAGCAGCGAATTCCTTAATTAGATCCCGCTGCATCCGAATAACGTGCACCATGTAGTTCAAGGCCCTCATAGAGAAGGTCGCTGAACTGAAGGCCTGCTTCCCAAGACGGTCCATCGCGCGAGACTCCTTGCTCGGAGGATGAACCGTGAGGCTCTCCTGAGCCAACTCTTTCTTGGTGGCTGCAGCCACCAACATGGTATCCACAGGGGGACCTCTGCTCCAGTATGATCTCTCTGCAGGGGGGCTCAAAATTTTGTCTGGATGCTTGGGGATCGGCTCTACGGTGTCCAGTTCCTTCCAAGCCCTAGAGGATATGAGATCCACCAGGAGGTCGGGTGGAGGGGACACCCAAGAGGTAGATGGTCCTGCCTCAAACGCCTCAAGGAATACGGACTCATCAGAGGAAGCCTTGGGGGCAGACCAACCACCCCTGATTTTGAGCATTTCCATGATGTCTCCAAAGGAGACATCCTCGGGAGATGACCTAGGGGTGCCTTCCCCTTCATCCAAGTCCGTATCTTCGGTGAGACTCTCAGGGGAGTCTATCTGCCTCTTTTTGCACTTTGCCTTGTGAGGAATCTCCTCGGGCGGGGCTGTCCGAGGAGTCCTCACGGGCTGTATCCTGTTCCACTGGAACTCCTAAAGGTGCTGAGGCAGGCTGCCCCGAGGGCCGGATGAGGGGAGCCAGGGCCAGATGAGAAGGAGTGCGGGAGGGAGCTGAAGCCAGGACCGGAGGCCTGGAAGCACTCGACAGTGCCCTCTCCACCGCAGCGAAAGCCGAGGGGGAGCCGCTCTCTGACAGATTCGAGATCCGACTCCCACTTGGATCCGAAGCGGGGATCGGACCCGGTGCCGAGAATGTCGGATCCGAAGGACCAGTGTGCTCCGACCGGGACGGAGCCGAAAGCACACTGAATCCTTCGGATCCGAAGCTCGGCCCACGGCTCCGAGAGGTCGGAACCAACAAACTTGAGGGAGCAGTCGGAGCCGATGTGCCCAGCACGGTCGGCTCTGACCTACCCCCGGATCCAACGTGGCTCGGCTCCGAGCGCTCCGAACCCGGGATGCGGGTCGGAGAAGGAGCTATAGGAGAAAAAAAAGGGGTCGAGCTCCCCCCCGGAGGGGGGGGGGGAGCAATAGCACTCCCATCTGCATCTGGGCCTGGATGAATCTCCTCATCATCCGGTCCATGTCCGCATCAGACATCCTAAAAGTGGACCTCGAAGAGGCCACCGAGGCAGACCTGGAGGGTCGCCTCGATGACCTCGACGGGGACCGGATCACCTCCTCCTCGGGTCCCGGGGAGAAACAAGGGGATCGGATCTGAGGAGGAAGAGGAGATCGAGAAGACTTGGACGGAGAAGCCCTCTTGGCGGGCGGGGCCGATGAGGAGTCATCGGCCTGCCGCTTAAGGTGCTTCTCCCGCCACTTCTCTTTCCTGGCCTCCCTATCCTCCGGAGCCGAAGCAGGAGGTTGAGTCCCGGTCGGAGGAAGGGAGGCAGGAGTGACCGCTACTGGGGGGGGTAGCGGGCACGGAAGTACCGGAGGCCGAAGCAGAGTCTGGGGGTAGAAGGCCCGCCAGAACTAGCTTCGACCTTCAATCCTTGAGTGCCCTGGGGTTGAACGCCACGCACATCTTGCAACCCGAAGAGAGGTGTTCAACCCCAGGGCACCTAACGCAACGAGTGTGGCCATCAGCCGGTGAAAGCTTGTGACCACACTCGGTGCATTTCAAAAAAATGGCTTTAGGGGCCTCCGACATTACTACAGTAAAGCACACTCACTAGGCCCCTAACACTCAAGTCACACACACATGCTATGACCAGCAGGGGAGGGAGAAATATTTTAAATTAAATTAAATTTAAGCTGAAAGCTAAAATAATAAGATTAGTGTAAAGGGTAAACCTACCACGCACACACAATCACTCACTCAGAAGAAGAAAGAAAAAACCTTTTTTTCCCCTCACAAAACGCTAAGAGCTCTGGAACCTAGCTGTTGCTTGAAGAGCGGCAAACTAGATCTGAGGTCAGTTAGGGTAGGCAGGGGATTATGGGTAAGGGGGAGGAGCTAGGAGCTCGGATCTATGCTATGATAGAAGTTGCCGGCTCGGATCCGAGATCGGATCTGTATCCCACAGGTTGCTGACAAATGAAGTTCCTACTTCAGATTAATTATTTAAGTAGTAGCCCACCCACTCCAATAAAGGTACATGACAAAAACACTATAATTTACTTAATTACTATCTAAATTAAATCATATCTACGATTAGAGGTATAGTAGTTATCAAAAATCACACAAAAAAAATATCCTTAAATCTAGTAACTAAGTAGACTACAATTAATTAAGGGGAAGAGGAGTCAACTTTTTGAAGTCAAAAGCCAAAAAGGATACTTTCACAAAGCATGCAAGACAGACCTCTTGGACACACATCTAGAAGATTCAGAAGGCAAATGAGATCTGAGCTAATTTAGTGGAGAGGAGGGATTCACAGCTCTAGAAGGTGCCGTCAGATTTGAATTAGATGAAGGTAGACAACATCTGATCTAGAGCTAGACACTTTGTGAACACTTTTCATGCTGTGGATAGTCCAGAAGGCAAGGCAGAGAACTGATGATGTGATCCAGACACACAAAAACTTAAGAAATACCTGAAGTTGGGAGAAATAGGGATGTGACGATAAGCATCTTTTAAAGCCAGTGTAACTAGAAAACTTAATGAGAAATAATGGGTAAAAGGTTGTGAAAGGTTGTGTGGTGACTGCATTTTGATCTTAGGCACTATCACAAATTTGTTTAAGAATAAAAGATCCAAAAAATTGGCCTCCAGGCATTTTTTTTTATTTGGCATTAAAAGCATCTTTGAAAAAAAAAAAAAAACTCCCCATACTGACAAGGAGAAATTGCCCATCTTGCTCCTTGATACAACATGTGTTGAATAACAGGGAAAAACAGAGGAGTCTGGTCTGGAGGATGAGGAATTACTTCTTAAATGGGAAGAATTTCCTCTCACTGCCATCTGTAACTTTGATAAATGGATCTTCAGAACCCGTTTGTCTGAAACTATCTTTTGCCAAAGACAGAAATGGAGATTTAGACTTTGTTGAAGGGATAAGGGACTGCCAAATGTGTGTGTGTGTGTGTGTGTGGGGGGGGGGTGCGGATGGGCAGACGGCACATGGTTAAGTAATCATTTTGACTTGTTTGACTGTCCTTTATTTTTTTTCCGGGTTGGGGGGGGGGGTCCTGCTTTCCTTTTGAAACCCCCTTGCCTTTACTTCTTAAATGTCTGTCTATCAACAACTTGTTGAGACTGTCTACTGCCATAACTGGACAGGGGGTATAGAATCCCTTGGAAAACTTGGAAAAGGAGGGCTGAAAAATCTGACCGATTCCCTATCAGCTTACCCTTCTCATCACATTTTTTGATGACCTCTGTCTGCATCAAAGGGTCCAAAAATTAACTCTTTATCCAAAGGCGAATTTAAAATGCATTTTGTACATCTTCTTGGAGGTCATAAGAACACAGTTAGCAAACCTACTCAAAACACTACCAGTAGCCATAGTCCTGAAACAAGTATCAACAGAGTCATACACAACCTTTAAACAATGAGTAATGGGCTGTGAAATGGAAGACACTACACCATTCAAAACAGACTTCACCCCACAAGAAGAAACTGTAAAGAAAATATTCCTCATACTTTCACATTTAGAATAAATTAAGTTTCATGACACTCAGCTAAAACACAAAGTCCTTGGTAAAAATAACTTTCCTAACCAGGAAAGTAAAATTAAATTCTGAGACCACTGTACAGCTAGATCTAATGGCATCCACTATATTACTAGTACCAAGCCGAACTTCACTCCTCGAAAGTCCACAGAGGAGTACTCTCTTCGGCAGCAGGAAAGCTCTGGGGGACTTGGTCCCCAAGCATGTCTTTTTAGCTAGCTCACCTCAAGCTAACATTCTGGGTGTGTAGAAGGTACACTGAAGCCTTGGAAGCTGGCTAGCTGTTATATCCTTTGCGGGATATAACCTATACAGCTATGGCTGCTGCAGCAGTGATCAATATGATTAACATCTACCCACTAGAACGGTAGCAACCCTAAAAAAGAAGTTATGTACTCAGCGTAACGTTCCATATGTGTTGTTTATTTTCATTCTTCCTCATCTTATGGGTTAGGATCCAATCCCATGGATCTGACTTGGCCATTGCAAAAGCTTGTAGCAACCAAAAAACTCTCAAGCTACTCCCTCACCCACAATGCACCAACCCCAAGTACCTAAGATCTTGTTTGCTAATATCAGCAGAAAAAATAATCAAAATACAGATACAGGATACTATAGCTGGAGCCATGTTCCAAGGAAGTGGAGTAATTAGAAAAACACTCACTCTTCCAGGAAACTACTGGGCAGGGGATTGGTAGGAGGGGAGTTGAGGAAGAATGAAAATGGACAACACAGATGGAATATTATGGTGAGTACATAACTTCTTTATATGATGTTGTCAATTTTCATTCTGTTCTCAACTTATGGGGCAGAGTCCCCAGTAATCTACATCCCCGGGTGGACTCAAGGAAGGATATTCCTAAGCACCACTGAACCAAATGATGCTCTATCCCGGGAAACCGTATTCAATTTGTAATGAGTAACAAATGTGTGGGGAGTAGCCCAAGTAGCTGCTGCACAAATGTCGTCCATGGAAACTATAGATTGGAAGACTGATGACGTAGCCATGACTCTAGTGGTATAAGCTTGTAATGGTACCGATAAAGTAATGCCCAATTTATTGCATATATAAGAAATACAGTCTGTAAGTCATCTGGATACAGTTATCTTGGCAATAGATTTTCCTAGTTTTATGTCAGAAAAGGAGAAAAATAACTGGTAAGTCTTACTAATACTTTGAGTTCTGTCCAGGTAAAAACATAATTGCTTGTGGACATCTAATAAATGCAATGTGTATTTATATTTTTTAGAAAAATTGGGGAAAGATACTGGCAAATTGATGGATTGATTAATATTAGACTCTGAATCCAATTTAGCAAGAAAGGAAGCATTAGTTCTTAAGGTGACTATTTCTGTGAAAAATCAAATAAGGTGGTTTAGAGGACAATATCTGAATCTTTGAAATTCTTCTCGCAGAAGTAATGGCTACTGGAAAAACTGTTTTCCAAGAGAGATACTTCAGTTAACATTTAGCTGCTGGTTCAAAGGGAGGTTCAGTAAGTTATTTTAAGACCAGATTAAGATCCTGTGGGGAAGTAGGGTCTCTAAAAGGAGGTCTTAGAAGAAGAGTACCTTGCAAGAAGGTTTTGCATAGTCTATGGGAAGCAACAAAAACACCTTCAAATCTTGTGTGAAAATTTGAGATTGCTACTAGCTGGACCTTCACTGTGGAGGAGCTCACTCCATCTTTAAAAAGTTTGACTAAGAACTCAAGAATACTATGCAAAGAGGCTGAAAATGGATCAATGTTATTCTTGTGGGCCTAGTAAGCAAATCTCCATTGACTGAAGTAGAGTTTACGTGTTGATGGTTTATGAGAAGATAAAAGTATCTGACAGTCTGGGGAAGAGAGCATAGGTTGTCTGGTTACTAATGGAACTGGAGAAATCAAGCAGTCAGCTTGTGGTTTGGTATGTCTGTATGAATCATGCCTGTTGTGTGAGACAGGAGGTCTGGAGTTTGATCCAGAATCCATGGTTGGTGAAGTAAGTGAAGCCAAAGGAAGGGGAACCACACCTGTCGACGCCAGAAAGGAGCAATGAGGATAACTTTTCTCTTCAACATGCCAGCTTTCTGCAGAAACATGGATATTAGAATTAGTAGGGAGGCATAAAGAAGGCTGGGAGCCAACTGTGAAGAAGAGCATCCCTCGGTAACTCCCCCTGTGGAGGGACCAGGGCAAAGTAGCTGCTGCACTTGTTCAGGGGAGAAGCAAAAAGATTGCAGCAAGGCTGGCCCCACTGACAAAAAATCATATCTGCCACATTTTGGTTGAGAGACTATTCGTGAGGTAGAATTATGTATCTGCTCAGTTTGTCTGCTATTATTTTGGACTTCCCCAGATTGTGCTTTGTTATGAGAAAGCAGTTGGAAGAGATCTCTCATTGCCACACTCTGAATGCTTCTCAACACAAGGGGTAAGATTTGGTTCCTCCCTGTTTGCTGATATACCAAACTACTGACATACTGTCCATTTGAAGTGCAATCATCCCCATGCTTCTTTAAAGGCCTGCAATGCTAGAAGCACCGCTCTCATCTCTAGAACAGTGATATGCAAATTGGCCTGTTCGGGGGACAAAGTACATTGGACTGTCTTCCCCAAATAATGCCCCCGCCCCACCCTAAATGGGAAATGACATTGGTCACTATGGCCTTGGACTGAGGGGAAATGGACGGTCTTGAAGGACCTGTTCTGACTGAATTCACCACTTGAGATCTGTATTGCACATCTGTGTAATACGTATCAGGGTTAACACTGGATGCTAAAGTATTGACCATTGTGTGGCTAGCACTCATTGTAGAGTTCTCATGTAAAACCTGGCTAAAGGTACTAGAGTTATTGCTACTGCCACTGATCCTAGGGCTTGAATAACCAAGTGAGCAGAAACTTTGGTATTGCAGATTATTTTCCTGACCTGTGTTGTTAAGGTCTGAACTCTTAGAGGAGGCATTGAAGCTATCACTGACCTTGTGCTTGGCAATGCTTCTATAAACTCCAATGTCTGAGTAGGTTACAAGTGGGATTTTTCATAGTTTACTGTTATCCCAAGATGAGAGCATGTGTGAAGAACCTGATTTCTTGCCTCTATTACTTGAAGCCTGGTCGGGGCAGTAATGAGCCAGTCAACTAGATATGGAAACACACAGAATCTCTTGCAGTCACAAATGAGCTGCCACTACTGCCATACATTTGGTGAACACCCTGGGGGCTGTATTGAGACCAAATGGCACACCTCTGAACTGGGTAATGACCGTCTCCCAGACTGTCAAGCACATCCAGTCGTCCTTGCCCAGAAATGGGAGAATGGACTGAACCGGGACCATCCAAAACTTGCTGCTTCAAACTGATTTATTCAAGTTGCTGAGATCCAAGATTGGTCTCCAGTCCACTGTTCTCTTTAGCACCAAAAACAATCTTGAGTAAAAGAAGTTATGTTCTTATCTGATCCGGCTCAGTCACTTCCCAAGCTTGTTCGAAGCTCGAGCTCCTCCTATCTTACCCACAATGCCTCATTCCCCCAGACTACCTTGGCTTGAGTTTGCTGTAAACCTATAATATACATATAAACAAGAATGTATCTCTCTCTCTCTCTCTATATATATATATATATATATATATATATATATATATATATATATATATATATACACACACACACACACACATTACACACAAAAAAAAAAATATATATATATATATATATATATATATATATATATATATACACACACACACACACACACACATATGGATCTACTTCAGTAGATCGAACTTTTACTAGTTTGAACCACATATGGCTGAAACCATATGTTCGAACTCGTAAAAGTTTGAACACTTAAGTAAAAACACATAAAACCAAAAAACACAAAACTAAACGTCTATAGCAAGGGGGCTATGCCCCCCCTGCACCCCCACACCCCCCTTAAATATTCCAACTCCGAGATCGCACTACATTGCAGAAATGGGAAATCTTCCCTTTCCACTCTGTACGGAGATCTCCATTCAGTCAGATCGAACTTTTACAAGTTTCAACATATGGTCTAGGCAATATGTGGTTTGAACTTATAAACGTTCAATCTACTGAAGGGGATCCATATATATATATATATATATATATATATAAAAACATCATAAAGAAAGCAGAAAGATCAGGAGCTCAAATATAAACTGTGGTTCCTATAAACATATCCATGAAGACCCTCATAATCATGGACAGGGGGAAGGAGGGAGGGAAGGTTGAGGATGAATGAAAATGAACAACACAGATGGAATGTTAAGGTAAGAACATACAGTGGATATAAAAAGTGTACACACCCCTGTTAAAATGCTAGTTTTTTGCGATAGAAAAAACGAGACCACAATAAATCATTTCAAAACTTTTTCCACCTTTAATGTGACCTATAACCTGTACAATTCAATTAAAAAACAAAGCTGTTAGGTGAAAAAATATAAAAAATAAAAAACGTATAATAAGCTGGTTGCATAAGTGTGCACACCTTTAAACTAAAATTTTGTTGAAGCACCTTTTGCTTTAATTACATCATTTAATCTTCTTGGGTACACACCTGCCCTCAATTAAAGAGACTCTGATTAACCGAAAATAAAGTTCAGCTGTACTAGTAGGATTTTCCTGATATTTACTCAGTTGCCTGCTACAGCAAAAGCCATGGTTTGCAGAGAGCTTACAAAGCATCAAAGGGATCTCATTGTTGAAAGGCCTCAGTCAGCAGAAGGGTGCAAAATAATTTCCACAGCATCGGATATACCATGGAACACAGCGAAGACAGTCATCAAAAAGTGGAGAAACTATGGGATAACACTGATGTTGCAAAGAACAGGACGTCCCTCCAAAATTGATGAAAAAACAAGACGAAAACTGGTCAGGGAGGCTGCCAAGAGACCTAAAGCAACACTGAAGCAGCTGCAGGAATTTCTGGCAAGTACTGGTTGTGTACTACATGTGATAATCTCCCGTATTAACCATATGTGTGGCCTATGGGGTAAGGTTGCAAGACAGAAGCCTTTTCTTACACAGAAAAACATCCAGGGCTGGCTAAAATTTGCAAAGAAAGAAGTTATGTACTCACCATAACGTTCCATGTTTGTTGTCCATCTCTCCTTCATTCTTGCTGGTTGGGTTCGGAATTGATCATCGGTTCTGACTCGGCCTTTCACTAGTCATTGGTGACTCCATAGTCAGACACACTGACGTCCCGCTCACCAGACTGAGTAAGGAGAAGGTCACAGTAAGCTGCCTGTCGGGCGCTAGAATCCGCCACATAACGCAAGCACTCAGGTCTCTCAACAGCAGGTACAAATACGACTCAGTCATTGTCCACGCTGGTGTAAACGACCTGAGACGTACCTCCTTGGACTACATGAAAAGAGACATTGAGGAGCTCTCTGATTATGTAGCCCAGGCAGGTATGACCCTGACCTTGAGCAGTATCCTACATTCACCAAGAATGATGCCACAATACAGAGATAAGATGATCAGCTTTAACAATTGGCTTAAACTCTGGTGTCATTCAAAGGGGATCCAATGTCTGTCTGCCTGGGATGACATGCTGGACAAGCCACGCTGCAAGGGACGGCTTGCACCTGTCACCCTGGGATTCGGATATTGGCAAAGGCTCTTGCCACCCCATAGTGCCTTTTTAGGCAAGGCTCAAATTCTAAACCTACCACCTTAGAACACAAAAAGGAAAAACTAAGGGTAATGCTGCTCAATGCCAGAAGTCTAAATCTCAAAATGCACGCACTCGAGGCCCTTCTCAGTATGGAGAACATCGATGTCTGTGCAGTGACAGAAACCTGGTTCAAGGCTCCTGAGAGCACCCCAGCACTATCAGGTTTTACCTCTTATCATGCGTCCGCCCCAAAATCCGGACAATACCAAGAAAGGAGGGGGTATCCATATTCATCAAGGACACCCACACCTCAAGACTGGTGGCAACGCACGATGCATCGGAGACCATCCAGGTGCAATTAACCATAGGCAAGACTGCTCTGCAAATTGTAGCATGTTACAGGCCACCCTCACAAACTCAGGAACCTCACATGGCCTTCCTGAAAACACTAGAGGGGATAAATGTATCACCAAACACCATCATACTAGGTGACTTCAATTACCCTAATATAGACTGGGAACACTACTCAAGCCCAAACACCCTAGCCCAAAAGTTCCTGGAATTCATAAACTCAAATGCCATGGAACAACTAAAACATACTTGATCTCATCATCACGAACATGGGAGCACAATGTTCAACACCGGAAGTATACCCCTCACTGGTGAGATCAGATCACAAACTAATCTCGCTGGAGGTCCTCATCCCACCCCCACCTGAAATAAAAAAGACCACAGTGAAGAACTTCTCGAAAGCCGACTTCACACTTCTAAAGACTAGTGTGGTCTCCTTTAAGGCCCCCGAGCTGGCGGAAAACAGTACTCAAGCCGCTGAATCACTTACAAATGCCTTCTACCAGCACCTGCAGGACTGCATGGATAAGGCAATCCCAAGCAAAACAAAGACTCTTTGTACCAAAGGCAAGCGTCCAGTCTCGTGGACCCCAGCCATAAACAAACTCTACAACAAAAGGAGGAAGCTACTACAAGATAGAGCAAAATCCTTAAAAGGTAAGACACCCTTGATCACTATAAGTAAAAACTAAGAGCTCTCATAAAATCATCCAAAGCAAATTTTGAGAGAAAAATAGCTAAAGACTCAAAAGACAATCATAAGGCCTTCTTTAGCTATGTTAGAAACCTGGGAGGAAACTCCCAGACATGCTCAGAACTAGTTCAAAATGATGTGAAGTTTACTGATCCTACAGACATTGCCAACATACTGGCTGACAGGTTCAGTGCAAACTTCTCCCCCCCAAAAGGAGAGATATCTATACCAAGCGATTGCAGCCCCCCAAACATCTCCAACGCCCAAGTGAGAACTGCTCTCTCCAAAGCAAAAAACACAGCATCCATGGGACCTGATGGTGTCCCTGGCTGTGTGCTCCATGAACTCAACGAGGAATTAAACCCACAGCTAGGACAGCTGTTTAATCATAGTCTTACCTCTGGATACGTACCCAGGGAGTGGCGCACTGCAACTGTGGTCCCACTTCACAAAGGTGGTGCCTCCACCGACCCTGGAAATTACCGGCCCATTAGCTTGACAAGCCTTATCTGCAAAGCCATGGAGAGGATCATAATGGACCTCATAAATAAAGACATAGGGAATTTGCAGACTTTGGATCCATCCCAGTTTGGCTTTGTCAAAGGCAGATCATGCCTTCTAAACTTGGTTGACTTTTTCAAACAGTCACCAAAGCCATTGATGAGGGAAAGGCAGTCCATACAGCCTACCTCGATCTGGCGAAGGCCTTCGATACAATACCCCACTCGGGTATCATTGAAAAACTCATCAGCTTAAATGTTAACCCATACATCACAAGATGGGTTGCAAACTGGCTGAGTGACAGAACCCACAGGGTCAGAGTTGCTGGCGCCATGTCAGACTCAAAGCCTGTCACAAGTGGTGTACCACAGGGCTCAGTCCTGGGCCCACTCTTGTTTAGCATCTACTTTTCCGAAGTACAAGCAAACACAGGAGGGTTATGGCTGACAAAGTTTGCAGATGACTGCAAACTGGCCATAGTAGAAAACACATCTGACACAGATATCCTTCAGAAGGGTCTCACAGAAACGGATAACTGGTGCCAGAGCCATGGCCTAAAGTTAAATGCCAAAAATGCATAGTCATACCCTTCGGGAAAAACAAGGTTACCCCTAGCTACCAAATAGGTGGCAATCCACTGAGCACAGAAGAAGTTATCAGGGACCTGGGGACCCAGGTTGATAGTAGTCTGTCATTCGACACCCATGTAGCTAAAGTAGTTAGGAAGACCTTCTACATTGCCCACCTTATCATGAAGGGATTCTCATCTAGATCAAGGGAGGTCATAGTCTCCCTATACTCATCACTCATCAGACCAATGATTGAGTACAATGCCCCATTCGGAATGTATCTGACCCGACACTTGCAGCAGCTGGAGAGGCCACAAAAGTTCCTCACCAAAAGGATAAAGGGTCTCAAACATCTGTCCTATGCTGCCCGACTGAAAGAACTCCAGCTCTATTCAGTCGCACGCTTGCTCAGAGGTGACCTTTGCCTAACATACAAGGCCATGTCAAACCCAGATTTGATGAATATGCTTCACCTCAAAAAATCTAGATCCGTCAGAGCCAAAAGGGCGGGAGACTTGAACCTCGACACGGCTATTAATAGGACGTGCCTGAGGGATAGATTCATCACCCAAAGACTCCCTATGCTGTGGAATAAAATCCCGGTATATGTGAGGCAGAGCACCTCGCTGGCCTTGTTCAAGAGAAATCTTGACCAATGGATGGGAGATCGAAGATATACCCCAGGGATTACCTCAGTGTCACTGCTCGACAGAGGCACAGCAAAATAATGGGTATAGTTCCCCATACTAAAGGGGTGGCGTAAGCCACAAAACTATGGGCTAGGCTTGTAAATGCCCTCGGGCAGATAGCCTAGTATGAACCTATGAACCTATAAAGCTCGAGAGCTTCCACTGGCTCGAGGCTACACCCTATCCCATCATGCCCAGGGAAGATTACCCAGATCTTGTTTGCAATTACTAAATGGAATAGAAGTCATATACATACATTCCAGGTATATTTACAGACGTATACTCCTCGAGACAAAGAAGGGAATCAGAGAAAGTACAGTTGTGTACACTTACCATAAATGTAGATGTTCGAGTGTATTCACTGTTGCAGTCATTACATTTGGGTAATCTGCTGGCAGGTTGCCCTCAGTCGGCCTGAAATCCAAAGTCTTGGGTCCTGTGTCGGTTGCTGTCTCCTCTTCCATGACGTCAAGTCGTCAGCAGTATAAAACATGCAGCAGACGCCATTTTTTTTAGTTTTTCTTGCCCCCAATGTCAGGTGCCCCCAAAAAGGTAGCAATATTATATATATATATATATATATATATATATATATATATATAGATAGATATATATATATATATATATATATATAGATATATATATATATATATATATATATAGTCTATATACATGCATCAATATAAACTTTACCTTCATCTACAAACAAATACACCACATAGGTTGTAGAAGATAGAGAAGAAGATCAACTGTAGAATGACAGGGGGATGGCGGGAGGGTAACGTGGACTGCAACAGTAAATACACTTGAACATCTACATTTATGGTAAGTGCACACAACTGTACTATGTTCTTCGTGTTTCACTGTTGCAGTCATTACATTTGGGTAGAATCCCAAAGCTATGGTTGGGAGGCTGGAGCTAAACAGCATTAGGTGTGGCTATAAGGCCCTGCAGTACTGCAGTGGCAAAGCCTGCCCTGGACTTAGAGTAGAGAGGCAAATGGTAATGCTTTGTAAAGGTGTGAACAGAACTCCAAGTAGCAGCCTCTAGAATATCTTTGGTTGGTACTCCTCTGAGAAAGGCTGCTGAAGTAGCTGCAGCTCTGGTGGAATGAGACCTAATGCCCTTGGGCACAGGTTTACCATGGTGTAAGTAGCAGAAACGGATGCAGTTGCTTATCCACTTTGAAATTGTCTGCTCTGAGATAGCCTTTCCTTCTGATCCTGCAGCATATGACACTAGTAATTGCTCAGTATTTCTTAGAGCTTTTGTCCTGCTCAAGTAGAATCTTAGTTGCCTGTGTACGTCCAAGGAATGCAGAATTCTCTCCCCTTTGTTCTGCGGAATTGGATAAAAAGTTGGCAGATGAATTGTTTGGTTAAGAGCCACACTGGAAACCACCTTTGGCATAAAAGTAGGATTTGTCCTCGGAGACGCCCTGTCTGGGTAAAATATGATATAAGGCTCTACAGCCATGAGGGCCTGTAGCTCTGAAACTCTTCTTGCTAGTAGCAGAGCTGTCTTCCATGATAAGAACTTTATATCAGCAGTAGCGGCTGGTTCAAATGGAGGCAGGGTGAGCTTTTTCAACACATAATTGAGGTCCCATGCTGGTAATGGTGATCTTCTAGGACGCCTTAGGTTTTTGGCTCCTCTAAGATACTGCTTTAGAAAAAGGATGAGAAAAGATTGGTGGCTCTGTATTGTAATGAGCAGAAATGGCAGAGGCATGGATTTTGATTGATGAGAAAGATAGGCCTTTGTCAAGCATTTCAGTTAAGTATTGTAGTATCTGAGGAATATGTGGTTCTGCTGTATCAGTCCCTTGTGCTTGATTCCAAGCACAGAATCTCTTCCATTTGTCAGGATAAGATTTTCTAGTGCTAGGCCTTCTGGCTTCCAAAATGACATCCATCACAGCTTTACTGAGAGGTGTCGTTCGTATGATCACATGATTAGCCATGCTGCCAGGTTCAGAGTCTGTACTTGATTGTGCAGGATCTGATTGTTTTGCTGGGACAGTAGTTGTGGTCTTTGAGGCAAGGTCCAAGCTTGGTACTGAGACAAGCTCCTTAGGATTGGGTACCAGTATTGGCGGGGCCAGTCCGGGGCAATTAATATCATCTTTGGCTTCTCTTGCCTGACTTTTAGGAGGACGTTGGGTAGAAGAGGCAGAGAAGGGAAGGCGTAAACTGACAGGTTTTTCCACCTGTAGGATAGGGCGTCCACTTTCCATGCTTGGCTGTGATAAGTCCTTGTGCAGAATCTTTTCAATTGATAATTTTGAGGAGAGGCAACAGATCTATGTCTGGGCTTCCCCATTTCTCTATCATGCTGAATACTTGTGGATTTAGTTTCCACTCGTGAAGATCCATAAGGCTTCTGCTTAAATCGTCTGCCAGAGTGTTCTGTTTTCCTGGCAGGAATTGAGCTTGAAGATTTATTTGATAGGTCAAAGCTGTGTTCCACAGTGCCATGGCTAATCTGCAAAGGGGGTATGAGTGTGTGCCTCCTTGCTTGTTTATATACCACATGACTGTGGTGCTGTCTGTCTTTATCAGTAGTTGCCCTGGATGAAGTAAGTCCTTGAAAGCTGTTAGGGCATTTTGAACAGCTAGCATCTCTTTCTGGTTGATATGCAGATGCATTTGATTTGGTGCCCATATGTCCTGAATGCATCTTCCTGCCATGTGGGCCCCCCAGGCATAATCTGATGAGTCTGTTAAGGTCTGGCTGGCAGGGAGTAGAGTGAAGGGCCGTCCCATGTTTTGGTGACAGGCCTTTGCCCACCATAGAAACTCCTGTTGCAGGCAGGGGATTTTAGGAATCATTGTTTCCAGACCGTGTGAATGTTGACTCCATAAACGTTTTAGGTACCATTGCAGTTTCCTCATATGCAGTCTTGCATATGGAATTACTAGGATGCAGGATGCCATGAAGCCCAGAGCCTGCAGAATTTGCCTTGCAGAAGATTGGGTTTTTGTTGCCATTAGTTTGAAGTAAGTAGTCAGTTGCCTTTGTTTGTCTGGCGTGAGGTAAGCCATCTGGGCAGTTGTATGCAAGCTTGCACCCAGAAATGCTATCTTTTGAGAAGGTACCAGTTGTGATTTCTTTTCATTTATTGTGCATCCTAGGCATGCTAAAAGCCTTTTCACAAATGCCAGGTGTCGTAGAAGAGTGTCTTTGTTCTCTGCTTGAATGAGGCAGTCGTCCAAGTAAGGATATATTTGAATACTTCTTTGTCTGCAAAATGCAATTACTGGTGCCAGGCACTTTGTAAAGACCCTGGGCACAGTAGATAAGCCAAAGGGCAGTGCAGAGAATTGGTAATGCATTAAGCCAGCCTTGAATCTGAGGTATCTTCTGCACGACTGTCTTACTGAGACATGCAGGTATGCCTCTTTTAAGTCTAAAGTCACCAGCCAAGCATTCTTGCCCAGCATGGGCAGAAGCTGTTGCAAGGTGAACATTTTGAATTTTGGAATGTCCAGGTATGTGTTCAAAATAGATAAATCCAGTATTGGCCGCCAGGCCTTGTCCTTTCTGGGTACCAAGAACAGTCTTGAGTAAAAACCTTGTCCTTTTTCCTGTTCTGGTACTGTCTGAATGGCCCCCATATCCATGAGGGACGTAACCTGTTTCTGTGCCTCTGTCCATTGGTTTTTTGGCAGGTCTGGCCAACAATTTGTCATTGGCAGAGTGTGGAAATGGAATCTGTATCCCTGTGATACGATGTTCAGTACCCATTTGTCCTGGGTTATTATTTGCCAATTCTGAGCAAAAAGTGCTAATTTTCCCCCTATGGGTGCTGCCAACAGATAACTGCTTGGTGTAGGCAGGGGGAAGTCATTGGGATTGCTTTCTGTAGGTTTGCGCTTTTCCTCCCCCAGATTTGGAGGTGGATGTGCCCCATTGTTTTGACCTGTATGAGTCTTGAGCCTGGTACATGGAACCCTTAGGGCGTCTGGATTTGCCCCTTTGAGCTCTGTCTGACACAGGAAAGGACCAATTTTTTGTAGGTCAGTGTCAGCTGAATCTAGGTGGCTGCACTTGCAAAAAATATTTAACAGTTTGCATGGACTTAGCTTTGTCTTCCATTTTCTTTAAAACCTCTTTTGCCTTTATACCAAACAGAGAATCATGCTGTAAAGGTGCATCTAGTAATTTAGCTTTAACATGATCAGGCAAATTTTGTTCCTTTAACCAGGCATACCTCCTAATCACAGATCTTGTAACTACGGCCCTGCAGGAGGCCTCTAAAGAATCAAAACCACATTGCAAAGTAAGCTTTCCAACTTGTTCAGCTGCATGCAATAATTCCTGCAATTCCTTATTTTCTGCACATTTTGAAATCAACATAACTTTCTGTTTCAGCAATCCCATAACATGTTGTTGGTACTTAAGCATATGGAATTGACAGTTTAAGGCCCTAACTGCCAAGGTTGCAGATGTATAAACCTTTTTTCCCCATCTGTCCAGCGCCCTTGAATCTCTGTCGGAGGGGCTACGACTTTTTTTGCTGTTGAGGCCTTAACTCTCTTTGGACCCTGTGAAATAGTTTCAGGATCAGCAGCAGGGTTTCTAAATAAAAATTTATGAGAGTCAGGGACCCGGTAATACCCATCAGGCTTACTGGGAGCCGGAGGTAAAGAGTCAGGGGTCAGGCTTGACTCCGAAAAAACATCATCCACAATGTCTAACAGAGGGGGAATGGCTAAAGGCTTGTGCTGAGGGAGAAGAAGGAAATCCCTGAGCCTCTTTTTTGATTCTGGGAAGTCTTGACTCTCCCAGTGTAAATGCTCTCTCAAAGTATGCAAGGTTTCTCCAAATGAATAATCCTCAGGAGGAGATGCAGATGGAATAGACTCCTCAGCATCAGAATCCTCATAGGGAGGTAAAGATAATTCCTGATCAGAAGAGGAATCAGAAGAAATAGAAACCTGATCTGAAGATTCATAGTCAGTGTCTTGCCTAGGCCTCTTATCTGGGGGGGGATGGGTACCCCTGATCAAGGTAATAAGGTCTTCAGCCATTTTGACCATCTGTTTTTTAGGCATAGAGGCCTGTGCAAGTGGCTCAGGCGTCAGTTTTTTAGTTTTTGAAGGTGTCTTTGCCTTTGGTTTTGCAGCTTTCGTTGGTTTAATATAAAAATGTTGAGGTCTGAATACACCCTCAGAAGCCGGTGCCTGCTCAGCGGCTGCGGACCCATCCGAGGGGGATACATCCGTCGGTCCAATATCCTGAGTATCTTGTGGCATGCCGGACTCCACATGAGTGTCGGTACAGGCCTGCGACTCGAAGGTAGCGGGTATCAGGGGCTGTGAAAGTGCCTCACTGGGTACAGGCGAACCGGCGACTGGCTTAGGAGAAACTTCATCGTCAGTTTTGGATCTCGACTGCCTTTCTCTGTCCTTTTCTTTGCGTTTTTTATGTACTCCGGTAGTCGGATTGCTATCTGACGACATCTCTGGGTAGGTAAATCTGTTTCCAAAATGCTTAGATGCAAAAATATACCGACGCTTAATAGTGTTTTGGTTAAATCTAGCACAAAACCGACAGCCAAGCACGTTGTGATCATGGCCTAGGCAAGGAATACAGTATAAATGGAAATCCTTATGAGGCATTTGCTTCCCACAAGTAATACAATTATTAACTTTTTCCGACATCGGTAAAAAGCAAGAAAAAAGTTTCCCCAACAGGGTACTTAGCTTTATTGAAGACTTTGGTTCTGAAACTCAAACGCGAATATTTCAGTAGTTGGCCGACTGGCACTTGTGAAACGCTTCTGCTTCGGGCACCGCGCGGCAAGAAAGACAGAAGAAAATGGCGTCAGCTGCATGTTTTATACCCCTGACGACCTGACGTCATGGAAGAGGAGACAGCAACCAATGCAGAACCCAAGACTTTGGAATTCAGGCTGACTGAGGGCAACCTGCCAGCAGACTACCCAAATGTAATGACTGCAACAGTGAAACACGAAGAACATCATGAATTCCACATCTAATAAAGACCTCCTGATCCTCTAGGAGCAAAGGGTGGGGGAAGGAGGGTGGGATGCAAGAACAAAGGCGAGATGGACAACAAACATGGAATGTTATGGTGAGTACATAACTTCTTTATGTTATGTTGTCCTATCTCGCCTTCATTCTTGCTGGTTGGGACAGCGTCCCTAGCACCTTCTTTCTTGGGTGGCTCAAGGGAACAAACTCCTCAGAAAGGTGGACCCAAAAGAAGCCCTGCTCTGGGAGGCCACGTCTACTTTGTAATGAGTGATAAAGGTATGAGGTTTTACCCACATTGTTGCAGCAGAAAATTGAATCCATGGGCAACCTAGCTTGAAAAGCAGATGAAGTTGAAATAGCTCTTGTTGAGTGGCCTCTTACTTTTCCAGGCAGTTGTTTATTCTGGGAGGTATACAAGAATGTAATAGTATCTGTAAGCCATTTTGATAGAGTGACTTCAGATATTGGGGCACCCTTCTATTTTGTCTGAAAAGGACACAAATAATTGATCAGATTTTCTGAATTCTTTTGTCCTGTGTAAGCAAAAGTGTAACTGCCTGTGTATATCCAGCTGCTGAAGTTTGTATTCTGCCTTGTTGCCATAATTAGGGAAGAAGACAGGCAGATCAATGGATTGATTTAAGTTAGTTTCAGAACAAACTTTGGAAAGGAATGAAGGATTAGTTCTAAGGGAGAGACTGTCTTTATGGAAAACGAAGTGAGGCGGGTGTATGGATAAGTGCTTGACATTCTGATACCCTCCTAGCTGAAGTGATGGCTACCAAAAAGACCATTTTCTAGGTTAGAAATTTTAGATTACAAGAAGAAGCTGGTTCATATGGCTGAAAGATCAAAGTAGACAGAACCAAATTGAGGTCCCAAGGAGGAGGTGGTTCTCTTATTGGAGGCCTTAACAAAAAGGTACCTCTCAAAAAGACTTTGCATAATCTATGAGACATAATTTTTGAACCCAAATCGCCAATGTGATAGTTTGATATGGCAGCTAGCTGAACTCAAATGGTGGCTGCTACTGCTCCTTCATTAAAATGCAAGCTACGGGGGGGGCTTTGAAAGGCTCAATGTGATTGGCAGAGGCCCAACAAGAACATTTTTTCCACCTGCTCGCGTAGTTTCCTAGTTGTGTTTTTATGAGATTAGACTAGGATGCGTTTTACAGCAGGGGATGTATCTGGAAGCCTGGTGAAGATTGGAAGATGAGCAGCCAAGCTGTCAGTTTGAGGGTCTGGACTGAGGGATGGAGGGTCCTTGACGGATGAGTCAGAAGGTCTGGTACTGGGTCCAGAATCCAGGGCTCTTCTTGTAGATGGGGCCAAAGAAAGGGGACCCAAATCGTACGAGGCCAGTATGGAGTGATGAGTATTAATCTGCATCCCAATAACTTGGCTTTCTGTAGAACTTTGGGGATTAAAGGGAAAGGTGGAAAAGCATAAAGGAGACTCCGGGGGCCAGTCGAGTATAAGTGCATCCCTTGGTGCCTCCCTCGGTGGGGGGATCAGGGCAAAGTAGTTGCTGCATTTGGTGTTCATGGACATGGCAAAGAGGTCGCAGCAAGGCTGGCCCCACCTGCGAAAAACCTGATTCTCAGGTTCCTGTTTCAGGGACCACTTGTGAGGCATTAGAATAGCTCTGCTCAATTTGTCCGCTATCACTTTGGATCTCCCCAGGATGTGCAATGCTATCAGAGAACGCTGGGAGGAGACTGCCATACTCTCCAAGCCTCTCAACATAGGGAGTAGGATCTGGTTCCACCTTGTTTATATACCACACGACTGACGTATTGTCCGTCTGGATTGCAATTGTTCTTAGTGGAAGGGAGCGCAGAAATGGTTGCAACGCCAGTAGCACCACTCTCATGTCTGTGGTATTTGTTGTCCTGACAAGTTCCTTGGACCATCTTTCCCAGATAATGCCCCCCTCCCTTTCTGGGAAGAGTCTGTGGCCACTGTAGCTAATGGATGTGGGTGGATGAATGGTCTGCCAAAAAGTACCTGGGTTGATTGAACCCACCAACGCAGGTCCCTCTTGTAGGAATCTGTAATAGTAACCTTGTGGGACATGGGTAGCTCCTGCATGGACCACTGGGCAAAAAGTAACCAGTGAAGGACCATCATGTGTAAGCGTGCAAGGGGTACTAGAGTAATCGTTGCTGCCATTGTACCCAGTACCTTCAGAACAAACTTTGCCTGTACCTTGTTTTGAGTGAGTAAGAGGGATATTTGATGCCGTAGCATTTGAACTCTGTCATGAGGAAGTTTTGCTACCATGTCCTTTGTGTTTAAGTCTGCTCCTATGAGTGAAATATGCTGTGATGGCAACAAGGCAGATGTTTCAAAATTTATTGTAATGCCCAGTTCAGAGCACAGATGAATGGTGGTGTCTCTTGCTTTGACTAGTAGATGCTCGGTGGTAGCGGTCAGGAGCCAGTCGTCTAAATATGCAAACACTTGGAATCCTAGATGCCTCAAGTGAGCCGTAACTACTGCCATGCATTTGGTGAACACTCTGGGGGCTGTAGTTAGACCAAAGGGCAGAGCCTGGAATTGGTAATGACTGGCTCCCAGCCAAAAGCATAAGTGACTCCTAGATCGCCTGTCCATTTTTGACGTGGTAGTACGCATCCTGGAGTTCTTACAGAGCACTACAATTGTCTTTTCCCAGAAAGGGAAATATTCACTGCAGTGTTACCATCTGGAACTTTGATTTTTTTTACCAACTTGTTTAGTCTGCTGAGATCCAAAATGGGCCTCCAGTCCCCTGTCTTTTTTGGAACTAAAAACCTTGAGTAAGTTCCGAAACTGATTTGGTCTGCGGGGATGTTTTGAATTACTCTTTTCTATAGCAACCTTTGAACTTCTATGGTTGCTTGATCCCTCTGACTGGGTGGAATGCCCGGGACTGACCTTAGTTGTGGGTGTGGGGAGGAGAAGGCTATGTTGTATCCTCTGGATATTGTCTGTACCCATATCTCATGTAATATCTAGCCAAGCTTTTTGGTACAGTGATAATCTGCCCCCGACTGTCTCCAGCGGTGGATAGGCAGGTCTCCTTTCAGGAGCGCTGGAAAGGCCTATCAGAGAATGCACCTCTGTCGCCCTGGTTTTGCAGACCCCCTCTGCCACGAGGTTGGTGTCTTCTATTGTTTCCCCCTCTGCCCCTGGGGGAATAGTCACCACGTGTGTCAGGTAAAACTCTTTGGGATTTACGGAACCACATCTTTCCTCCCTTTTGACCTTTGGTGTAAGGTTTTCAAGGGAGAGAAAAACATACTCCCACAGCAGACAGAGTCTCACCTTCCTGTTTGCATCTGGTCAGAGTCTCTTACTTTAGGCCTGAATAAGAACGAGCCATCAAAAGGGACATTTATAAAGGAAGACTTGAAGGGTTCAGCAAACTCACATAGGCGCATCCAGGAATGCCACCTAAGGGAGATTCCTGCACCTGCTGCCCTACTTGCACCATCAGCTACATAAGATATGAGTCGTATAGAGGAGTTGACTATGGAATTTAAGGTAGCAAGATGAGCAGTCACCTTATCTGGGACCCCTTCAGCTGTAGAACCTTGGAGGGTATCTCCTAACTCCTTCAGCAAATCCCTCTGAAGTCTGATAAAATGAGTTAAGTAGTTCAGTGACCACAGTGTAAAGGCCGCTAACGAGAACATACGCTTTCCATATCTGTCCATTGTTCAAGATTCTTTGTTTGGTGGATGGACGGATGAGGAAGTCTCAGACAATTCCTTCTTGGTGGCCACCGCCACCATCATAGCATCTACTGGGACATCTTTTGACAGAAAATCCTTATCACAGGGGGCAGTAATAAATTTGTTGGGCCTCCTCTGAACAGGTTCCACTGAATCTGGAGAGTCCCATGCCTTTAGACTGACTACATTAAGGAGCGGGTCGAAAGTTGGAGTCACCCAAGAGGTGGAGAGTCGAGAAGAATGAAATGCCTCCAGGTACACAGACTCATCCTCAGATGGGTTAATGGCCTTCCAGCCACCTCTCTGCTTAAGGATTTCTAGGATCTCTGCGAAAGAGACATCCGAAAAGGGTGACTGTGGGGACCCTTCCAAGTCATCTAAGTCTGTGTCTGAAGTGACAGACTCCTCAGGGGAGTCTAGATGCTTCCTCTTACAAGTTCTCTTCTGAAGGACCTCCCCAGAGGGGTCCTCTGGAGAGGTTTCAGAAGAGACTATCTCACTCAAAGGGGCATCCTGGGGCATCGGTTCTCTACGCCTAGGGGGGAGAGATGGTAGAAAGGCAGACACTGGCACTTTTGGGGGAAGAGTGCTTGGATCCAAGAGTGGAGCCGTCTGGGGTGACAGCACACTCCTCATGAACTTGAAGGCACCACAACCCATGTCTGAGAGAGCCTCCAGCTCTGAAGAGCCAGGAGACTTCCAACGTGCCAAGGAGGTGGGCTCTGAAGACGATGTAGGCACCAAGCTCACCCGCGCCGAAATCCTGCAAAGTAGATTCGGATCCGACAAAGTCCGACCCGACTCTCCTCCCCAGACCCGATGGGGGAGCGCCCGCTCCCAGACCCTTTGGCAGATGATGGCACTGAAGAGGTTGGAGCAGAAATCAGGGCCAAAGAACCTGGGGCTAGTCTCCCGATGGTTCCACTACAATGACATCCAAGCACTCCAGCTCCAAAGTCACTCGGGTCGGAGAAGGAATCGAAGAAAGGGTAGTGACAGTTGTCGGATCCAATTCCTTTTGGGTTGGACTCGAAAGAATCTTGGCTAAAGCTGGGGTCCGTAGTAGCCTCCTGACCACCCGCTCCACATTGTCATCCAACAGGGTCCTGGAGGATTGAGAGGACGGGGTCGAGGACTTTTATACTTCCAGCCACTGATTGCAAAATAGGTGACTGTGGAACTGAGGAAACCAGCTCCAGAGTGGAGGACCGGCTCCGACTAACTGGTGGAGCTGAAGGAATTATCTTTTCAGGCCCAAAAGCCTTTGGGTCCGAAGATGTGTCTTTTGCCTGTTTTTTCAATGGCTCAGAAGGTGGAGCCGATGAAGATGCTCTCCTGTGAGACTTGTCCGATTTTGGGGATTGAGAAGATTTAGAGGTCTGATTCCATTCTAGTGCTTCCGAAAAGGGAACTTTCAGCAAACCCCTATCAACTTATTTTTTCATTCCATTAAAACCCTGGAACTAAACCCATGACAAATAGAACATGAATCTTGTAAGTGTACAGCACCCAAACAGTACACACAGCTAGCATGCCCATCGGTCAAGGACATCTTCTGAGAGCAAGAATCACACTTCTTGAAGCCTGATTGCGTTGTTTCTTTCTTGTCTTTAGACATTACAGCAATAACAACAAAATTCTGTCAACAACAAATTCAATAAAACTACTACAACTGTCAAAAACTATTAAATAGCTATCAGAAAGGGAGAGACTAAACATATCTGGCTTTTTTTTTTTTTAAACAGTCACACAGGAAGAGAAAAAGGGGCTAGAGGAGACGTCTCTACTTTAAACGACAATCTCCTCTAGCCAGAGGAGATGTCTCTAACTTAAATGATGAGACCTCTAGAGAAAGGGGGACGAGAAAAGGGGAGCCCTCTAATTTAAATAGGCTTAAGGAAAAAACGAACCCTCTAACTCAAACGGGTTCGTTAATGGAAGATAAAAGGAAAATTAGCTTAAATAAAGGTACAACGGGATAGGGGATGAACTATAGGCCTAGCAAAAGCAACGGCCAACAACAAGCAAACACAACAAGCAGAAAAAAATGAAGGATTAACCCAAACCGGTGAATCCTAACCACACAGTAGCTAAATCACTACAACAATATTAATATAACGGATAACAAGAAACAATATAACAAGAAAATTATTCCACTTAGCCTGAGCCTAGTGAGAAGCACCTGATCTGTTTAGCAGCAAATGAGATCTGGGTAATATTCCCTAGGCATGATGGGATAGGGTGTAGCCTCAAGCAAGTGGAAGTTCTCATGCTTTAGTAAAAGGCTGAGTCGGAACAGATGACCAGTTCTGAACCCAACCAGCAAGAATGAAGCTGAGACAGGACAGCATAACATCAATACATCAAGTCTTCCAAAAGCATGTGGGAAAATGTGTTATGGCCTGCTGAGACCAAGGTTGAACTTTTTGGCCACAATTCCAAAAGGTACATTTGGCGAAAAACAATATTTCACATCACCAAAACAACACCATCCCCACGGAGAAGCATGGTGGTGGCAGTATCATGCTTTGGAGTTGCTTTTCTTCAGCTGGAACTGGGGCTTTAGTCAAGGAGGAGGGAATTATGAACAGTTCCAAATACCAGTCACTTTTGTTTTCAAACCTTCAGGCATCTGCTAGAAAGATGAAGAGGAATTTCACTTTTCAACATGACAATGACCACAAGCATACATCCAAATCAACTAAAGAATGGCTTCACCAGAAGAAAATAAGAAGTTATGTCTTACCATAACGATCCATGTGAATTGTTCATCTTGCCTTTGTTCTTACACACGGGTTCGGAGCCGATCCTCGGCTCCGAGTCGGCCGCATCACTAGCTCGCATCTTCGAGAAAGCTCGAGGCACAGTAATATCCCATGATCCTCCGGTGCTAACCCTCAGATCTAGTTTGCTATACCAGAAGAATCCCTCTTAGAAATGTGTCTAAAACACTTATGAACAAATACTACAAATTGTCTGAAACCCTACTGCCAGGTAGAGGATAAAAGATGCCATTACTGATGTTAACATGTCAACCATACCTAGAAAAGGCTGAAAAGGAATCTAATCGAAAACCGTTCTCCCAGACCGTAGGACGGGGGATGGAGGGGGGGAATGTAAGAACAAAGGCGAGATGAACAATTTACATGGATCGTTATGGTAAGACATAACTTCTTAATGTGAAATTGTTCAATCTCGCCGTTTGTTCTTACACACGGGTAGCGTCCCTAGCTCCTTTTCCCCGGGTGGCTCAAGGGAGAACATTCCTGAGTACAGTGGAACCAAACGTCGCCCTGTCCCTGGAGCTCTTGTCTAGCTTGTAGTGGGTGATAAAGGTATGTGGTTTTGCCCAAGTTGCCGCTGCACAAATGGTATCTAAAGGCAAATGAGTGGTATGGGCTGAAGAGGTAGCAATCGCCCTTGTAGAATGAGCTCTGGGTTTGAAAGGAAGTTGTTGTTTGGATTCAGCATATACGAAATTTATGCAATCTGAGAGCCATTTGGATAAGGTAACCTTTGTTACTGCCTGTCCTTTTCTTTGGTCAGCATATGAAACAAATAGTTGATCCGACTTTCTGTACTCTTTTGTCCTATGTAAGTAAAATCTTAGTTGTCTATGAGCGTCCAACTTGTGCAATGTGTATTCCAGCTTATTGGAATGATTTTTAAAGAAGGTAAGCAGTGCAATAGATTGATTGATGTTCTGAATCGAACAAACCTTCGGAAGAAAGGATGGATTGGTACGCAAGGTTACTCTATCCGGATGAAAAATCATGTACGGGGGTCGGATAGATAGAGCCTGTAACTCTGAAACTCTTCTGGCTGAAGTGATGGCAACCAGGAAAAGTGTTTTCCACGAAAGCAATTTTAGCGGAGTTGTGGTTGCTGGTTCAAAAGGGGGCAACATGAGTTGTGACAGCATGAGATTAAGATTCCAAGGTGCTATTGGATTACGAAAAGGGGGACGGAGATGAAAAGTACCTTTCATGAAGGCTTTACAAAGCCTGTGAGACGTAAGAGAACCATCCTTACGGCCAGTATGAAAATTGGATATAGCGGCCAGTTGAACCCTTATAGTGGATGTTGATGCTCCTTCTTGAAAAAGTGAGGAAAGGAAATCTAGTATCTTGTGTACTGGGGCCCCAAATGGATCTATACCTTGTTTGGAGGCCCACTGCACAAAACGGTTCCATTTGCTGATGTACAATTTTCTTGTAGATGGTTTGTGAGAAGATACAATAATTTGTTGTACTGCAGGGGATAGTAACTCCGACCTGGCTAAGATGGGAAGCGGAGCAGCCAAGCTGTCAGTTTGAGGGACTTTAGGAAGGTGTGAGTAACTCCCGACGAGTGTGTCAACAGATCTGGCTCCGGGTCCAGAATCCATGGTTCCTCCACCTGATGGGATTGAAGGAAGGGAAACCAGATTTGTCGAGGCCAGAATGGGGCTATCAGTATTATGGTCCTGTCCAGACGTTTGGCTTTCTGCAAAAACCTGGGAATTAGTGGAACAGGAGGAAAAGCATAAAGGAGACCCGGGGACCAATCGTATACCAGTGCGCCCCTGGGGACACCCCCTTGGGGGGGGTAACAGGGCAAAATAGCTTCTGCATTTGGCATTCAAAGGGGATGCAAACAGGTCGCAGCAAGGCTGGCCCCATCTGTGGAAGATCTCTTCCGCCACTTGACGTTTGAGGGACCACTCGTGAGGGAACAGGATGGCTCTGCTCAACCTGTCCGCGATTACGTTGGAAATCCCCGGGATGTGCGTTGCTATCAGAAAGCGTCCAGTGGACTTTGCCCATTGCCAAATTCTGAGGGCCTCTCTGCATAACGGGTAAGATCTGATTCTCCCTTGCTTGTTTATGTACCAGACCACTGACATGTTGTCTGTCTGAACTGTCACTGTTCCCCGAGGTAAGGACTTGTGAAAGTGTTGCAACGCTAGAAACACTGCCCTCATCTCTAGAACATTGATGTGCAGATTGTACTCCATGTTGGACCATTGACCTTGGACTGCTTGCCCTGAAAGAATCCCCCCCACCCTATCAGGGAAGCGTCCGTGGTTAGAGTTGCTACCGGACTGGGTAATACAAAGGGTCGTCCTAGTGTTAGCTCTTGACTGTGTATCCACCACAAGAGATCCTTCTTGCAATAATTCGTGATCAAGATCTCGTGAGACAGTGGAAGTTGTAGATACGACCATTGGGCGAATAGCATCCATTGAAGGATCCTCATGTGCATTCTGCCTAAAGGAACTACAAGAAGGGATGCTGCCATCAAGCCTAGCACTCTTAATACTTGTCGTGCAGAGACTCTGTTGTTGTGAAGAAGGAGCGAAATTTGGTGCCTGAGGTCTGACACTCTTGATGGGGGGAGAGTAACTTGAGCCAGGGAAGTGTCTAGCTGTGCTCCTATAAATAAGATACGCTGTGACGGCGATAAGACAGATTTTCCAAAATTCACCGTTATGCCTAGTGAAGAGCAAAGATTGATGGCGTACTCCCTGGCTTGTAGAAGACGACACTTGGTGGTGGCGGAAATGAGCCAGTCGTCTAGATAAGGAAACACCTGGAATCCCTTTCGTCTCAAGTGAGACGCTACTACTGCCATGCATTTGGTGAACACCCTGGGGGCTGAGGTGAGACCAAAGGGCAGAGCGCAAAACTGGAAATGACTGGCTCCCAGCCGGAAGCGCAAATGATCTCTGGACGCCCTGGCCATTTTGATATGGTAGTATGCATCTTTGAGATCTATAGAGCACATCCAGTCGCCCTTTTGCAGAAAAGGGAGGATTGACTGAAGCGTGACCATCTGGAACTTTTCCTCTTTTACAAAGGTATTTAACTTGCTGAGGTCTAAAATTGGCCTCCAGTCCCCTGTTTTCTTTGGAACTAAAAAGAAAGTACAGCTTTGTACCTACCATAAATGTAGATGTCCGATAGGTATGCATCTGCAGTCATCACATATGGGTTGTCCTGCCTCAGGCAGCCCTTCGGTCGGCCGGATTCCAAAGTCTGGGTCCGGCGTCGGCTGATGTCGCCCTTTCCCCGACGTCAGAGCGCCTGGGGTATAAAAGAGTCAGCCGACGCCATCTTCCTCAGTTTTTCTTGCCCCAGATGCCAGGTGCCCTCTAAGGAAGGCTAAATTTGGAGAAATGCAAAATATTCCAAACATGCACAGTAATAAAAAACAAATACACCATAATAGATAACCCCAGCTAGCTATTAGAGGGAGTATTACCCAAGAAATACCACAGAGGGGAAGGAGGGAGGGAAAACCTGACTGCAGATGCATACCTATCGGACATCTACATTTATGGTAGGTACAAAACTGTACTATGTCCTTCAAGGATGCATCTGCAGTCATCACATATGGGTAGAATACCATAGCCAATCTGGGGGTGGAGGATCTATGTATAGGATGATGTAGCTAAAATGCCCTGCAGGACTGCCGTAGCAAAGCCTTCTCTGGATCTGGAATATAAAGGTAAATTGTAATGCTTGGAAAATGTATGCACGGAGCTCCATGTAGCAGCTTCTAAAATGTCCTTGGTAGCAACCCCTCTTAAGTAGGCAGTGGAGGTGGCTGTGGCTCTTGTGGAATGAGGTCTAATGTTAGCTGGCACAGTTTTTCCATGAAAGGAGTAACAAAAACAAATGCAATTCCCTATCCATTTTGAGATTGTCTGTTTGGAAATTGCTTTTCCTTGTGCACTAGCAGCATATGCTACCAACAGCTGGTCAGTTTTTCTGTAACTTTTAGTTCTGTCCAAGTAGTAGCGCAACTGTCTGTGTATGTCCAGGGTGTGCAGAAGTTTCTCCCCTTTGTTTTGTGGATTCGGAAAGAAGGTAGGCAAATGAATAGCTTGGTTTAATGAGACCCTGGATACCACCTTTGGCATAAATGTAGGATTGGTTCTCAATGAGACTCTGTCCTGATGAAAAATAATAAATGGCTGTACTGCCATGAGGGCCTGTAACTCAGATACTCTTCTTGCTGAGGTTATGGCCAGGAGGAAGGCAGTCTTCCAAGACAAGAACTGTAGTTCTGCAGATGCTGCTGGTTCAAAGGGAGGCAGTGTTAGTTTTTCCAACACGAAGTTAAGGTCCCAAGTAGGCAGTGGTGGTGTCCTTGGAGGCTTGATGTTTTTAATCCCTCTTAGAAACTGCCTTAGGAGAGGATGTGAGAAGACAGGTGGATCAGTATTGTACTCTGCTGAAACTGCTGAAGCATGAATTTTAATGGAAGAGTAAGACAGACCATTGTGGAACATTTCTGCCAAGTATTCCAGGATACGTGCCATGTTCATCACTGTCACATCTAGGCCCTTTGTGGTGTTCCAAATGAGAAATCTTTTCCATTTTGCTGAATATGCCTTTCTTGTGGAAGGCGGAGCTTCCATGATAATATCCTTCACTCTCTGGGATAGCCTATCCTGAGGAGGAGTCAAGGTATTTTCCAGGCTGTTAGTTGCAAGGTTTTCAGGTTGGAATGCAGAGTTTTGTAATTGTGCTGTGTCAGGAGCAGTGGCCACTGAGGAAGAGGCCATGGTTTCGTGCGTGACATGCTCTTTAACAGTGGGTACCAGTGCTGTCTTGGCCAGTCCGGAGCTATCAGAATCACTTTTGGCTGCTCTGTCCTGATCTTCAGTAAGACCTTGGTCATTAATGGAAGAGGTGGAAATGCATACACTGTTAGAGTTCTCCAGCTGAAAGAGAGGGCGTCCACTTTCCATGCTTGTGGGTGGTATGTCCTTGAGCAGAATTTCTTCAGCTGATGATTGTGGGGGGAGGCAAAAAGATCTATGTCCGGCCTTCCCCATGATTGTGTTATCTGTAGAAAGATGTCTGGGTGCAGCATCCATTCGTGTGCATCCATATTTCTGCTTAAGCTGTCCGCCAGTATATTGTCTTTCCCTGGCACAAATTGAGATTGCAGCTCTATGTTGAGTTTCAAGGAAAGTTCCCATAGATTCATTGCCAGTCTGCAAAGAGGATATGAATGGGTGCCTCCTTGCTTGTTTATGTACCACATAACTGTGGTGTTGTCTGTCTTTATTAGTAGGTGGCCTTGATGCAGAAAAGGTTTGAAGGCTTCAACTGCATGTATCACTGCCAGCAGTTCCTTGTGGTTTATGTGCATGCGTAGCTCTTTTTGTGACCATAGACCTTGAATGCATCTGCCCTCCATGTGCGCTCCCCATCCGTGGTCTGAAGCGTCCGTTGTAATGGTTTGGCTGGCTATTGGTTTGCTGAAGGGCAGACCCCTGTTTGACTGGCTTGCTTGAGCCCACCACAAAAATTCCTTTTGAAGGCATGGAATGAGTGGTATCAAAGTTTCCAAGCTGTGACTGTGCTGAGACCATAAACTCCTTAGGTACCATTGTAGTTTCCTCATATGTAGCCTTGCTTGTGGAATCAGAAGGATGCAAGAAGCCATGTAACCCAGGGCCTGCAGGATTTTCCTTGCAGTCAGCTGAGTATGTCTTGTCAGACTTTTGAAGCAATCTGGTAGTTGACTTTGTTTTTCTTCTGTGAGGAAAGCCATTTGGGTGGTTGTATCTAGATTCGCACCCAGAAAGGTTATTCTTTGGGATGGAACAAGTCTTGATTTGTGAATGTTGACTGTATATCCCAGGGCCTGAAGTAGGTGAATGGCGTAATTCAAATGTTTTACCAAAGTTTGTTGGCTGTCCGCTTGTATAAGGCAGTCGTCCAGATATGGGTATATTTGAATCCCCTGAAGTCTGCAGTGTGCAATTACTGATGCCAGGCATTTTGTGAATACTCTGGGCGCAGTAGATAAGCCAAAGGGCAATGCTGAGAATTGATAATGCTCTAAACCTGCAAGAAATCTGAGGTGTCTTCTGCAACTTTGTCTGATAGGGACATGCAGGTATGCCTCCTTGAGGTCTAGAGTTACCAGCCAAGACCCCTTGCCCAGCATGGGAAGGAGCTGCTGTAGAGTCAGCATTTTGAACTTTGGTACAATGAGATAAGTATTCAGTGCGGACAAGTCGAGAATAGGCCTCCATTGTTTTTCTTTTCTTGGAACAAGGAATAGTCTGGAATAAAATCCTTGGCCTTGTTCTGAGAGAGGAACCTTTTCTATAGCTTTCATTTGCATTAAGCTGGAGATTTGTTTCAAAGCCTCTGTTCTTTGATTCGGTGGCAGGTCTGGCATGCCTTTTCTTTTTGGTAATGTGTGAAAATGGAACCTGTATCCTTTGTCTATTATTTGTAGTGTCCATTTGTCCCTTGTAATACTGTGCCAATTTTCTGAGAATAAAGAAAGCTTTCCGCCCAAGGGTGCTTCCAACTGAGCCCTGGTTGGCGGTGTCAAAGTAAAGTCATTGAGCCTGTCCTTGTGCAGCAGTTGTAGGTCCTGCATTACCTCTCTGGTTGGGAGGCTGCCATTGAGGTCCTCTGTAGGAGCATCTAGCTTGCCCTCTACCTCTGGCACGCCTGTTTTTGCCTCTCTGAAACCTCTCTGTGCCTGGAAAGGACCAATTTTTGGAAGGCCAATTCCTACTGAATCTTGGTGGTTGGACTTGGGGAAAATCTTTGACAGTTTGTACAGATTTTGCCTTTTCTTCAACTTTCTTTAGGACCTCCTGAGCCGTGGAGCCAAACAACTTTTGCTTTTCCAGTGGAGCATCCAGAAGCTTTGCTTTGACATGGTCTGGCAGAGATTGTTCCTTCAGCCAAGCATGCCTACGTATGACTGCGCCAGTCATAGCTGACCTACATGAAGCTTCCAATGCATCATAACCACATTGCAAGAAATGGTTGCTAACCTGTTGGGAGTTATGTACCAGATCCTGAAGTGATTTGCAATCTAGGGGTTCAGGTGAAGACAGTTTTTTATGCAATTCATCTAACAAATACTCTTGGTACTGTATCATATGAAATTGACAATTCAATGCCCTCATAGAAAGAGTAGCAGAAGTATACACTTTTTTACCCCATCTCTAAAGCTCTAGACTCCCTTTCAGAGGGGAGAGGATTTTTAGTAGTGGCAGCTGCAACCCCTTTAGGGCCCTGGGAAATAGTTTCTGGATCAGCAGAGTGGGCCTTGTAAAGGTGAAGATGCGAGTCCGGGACCCTGTAGTACCTATCGGGTTTGACAGGAGCCGGAGGTAGAGAATCAGGGGTTGAGCTAGACTCAGAGTACACATCATCAATGACATTTAAAACAGGAGGAATAGCCAAAGGTCTATGCTGAGGCAAATGCAAGAAGGTCCTTAATCTCTTCCTGGAATCAGAGAATTCCTGGCCCTGCCATTGGAAATGCTCTCTCATAGTGTGGAGTGTCTCCCCAAAGGAAAACTCTTCAGGAGGGGAGGCCGAAGGAATAGATTCCTCTGCATCAGAATCCTCGTAGGCTGAAAAAGCCTCCTCCTGGTGGTCCGAGAGAGTAGAACCATCTGAGGCCTCATCTGAGGAGTGGGGATCAGAGGGCTCAACCCTGGGCCTTTTGTCTGGAGGAGGTTGAGAGCCCCTGTCCAGATGAGGTTGAGAGCCCCTAATTAAGGAGATAAGGTCCTCTGCTAAGCTTAGAATCTGTGAACCTGTAGTGGGTCCCTGAGGGATAACCTTGGGAGGCAAAGCTTTGGAGAGTTTAGCAGCTTTAGCCCTAGAGAATGCCTTAATGGACATGGATGCAGGAGGCCTGGCTGCACCACGTGCTGGTGTAGTTTTGTCTAAAGGTATGGTGTCGGAAGGTTCCAGGACACCAGTTTCTGGAAATTCAATAACCTATTCAGCCGGGGCCTCCGGGACCGAGGTAGTCAGCTGAGCGGTTTTGGTGATAGGAAGTACCAAGGACTCGGTTTCAGCCGAGACCGAGACACTCGCGGTAGGCCTGGCCGTGGTTTCAGCCGAAACCGCGGCCCGCGTGTGTCGGTCCTTGTCCTTCCGTTTCTTAATCAAATGTGAAGTCGGAGTCTCCGACGGCATATTGTACGAAAAACTAGCCCCAAAAAATTCCTCTGCAAACTCCGCCCGACGTCTAAGAGTGCGTCGGTTGAAGGAAGCACAGGCTGAACAGGCTGAGACGTCGTGGTCTGGGCCTAGGCAGGAGAGGCAGTAAGAGTGGAAATCCTTATGAGGTATTTGTTTCCCACAAGTTAAACAACTATTAACTTTATCTGACATCGGCTGAGGCAAGAAAGAGTCCCCAACGGGGTACTTAGCTTTTTGAAGTCTTCGGTAGCTGAATTACAGGAGCTGGCCGACCGGCACTTGCGAACTGCTTCTGCTTCAGGCACCACGCGGCAAGAAAGACTGAGGAAGATGGCGTCGGCTGACTCTTTTATACCCCAGGCGCTCTGACGATGGGGAAAGGGCGACATCAGCCGACGGCGGACCCAGACTTTGGAATCCGGCCGACCGAAGGGCTGCCTGAGGCAGGACAACCCATATGTGATGACTGCAGATGCATCCTTGAAGGACATCCTTGAGTACGTTCCGGATCCTATTTGGTCCGCTGGGACTGGTTGGATGACTCTGTTTTTGAGCAACCTTCTTATCTCTATGGTTGCTTGGTCTCGCAGACTGGGTGGAACATCTGGGAGTTTTTTGGAGTTTGGTGGTATTTTTATGAAGGGAATGTTGTAGCCTCTGGTAACTATGCTTTTTACCCAGTAATCTGATGTAAGATTTAGCCAGGCCTCTGGGTATAAAGCGACCCCGACTGCCTCCAGAGTAGGACAGCCGGGCCTGCACTCAGGAGTGCTGGAAGGGTTTTCCAGAGAAGGTCTCTCTGTCACCCTGATTTTGCGGACCCCCTCTGCTGGCTGGGCGGCGTCTTCCATTTCTTCCCCCTCCTCTGCCTCTGGAGGGGGCGTCACTTTGGGTGTGTTGAAAAGATCCCTGAGTCTTTCGGAACCACATCTTTCCTCCTCGTTGCCCTTTAGGGTAGGGTCTAGATGGAACAGAAAAACGGACCCCTACGGCAGACAGGGTCTTCCCTTCTTGTTCATACCTCGTGAGTGTCTCCTTTACTTTGGGCCCAAACAGGGAGGCACCATCAAAGGGGGCATTGGCAAAGGAAGACTTAAAGGCTTCCGCAAAGGAGCATAAGTGCAACCAGGATTGTCTTCTCAATGCAATCGCTGAAGCTGCCGCTCTACTCGATCCTTCGGCTGCGTATGAAATCAGCCTCATGGATAAGTTGACTATGGAATTTAGGGTGTTAAGTTGCGCTGTCACTTTCTCGGTGGCAGCAGCATCTGTGTGTCCCTGAAGAGTATCTCCTAATTCCTTAATGAGATCTCTTTGTAAACGCGTAAAATGCGTTAAGGTAGTTGAGCGATCGGATGGAAAAAGTCGCCGAACTAAATATGCGCTTCCCATATCTGTCCATTGTCCTAGAATCCTTATTAGGAGGATGGACAGAGGAAGATGATTCAGACATCTCTTTCTTAGTGACCGCCGCCACCACCATAGTGTCTACGGGAACTCCTTTTGTAAGATAGGCTTTATCTTGGGGAGCTGTCATGTATTTATTGGGTTTACGCGGGAATGGTTCCACTTTATCAGGTGTTTCCCAAGCCCTCCGAGCTACTAGATCCATGAGATCATCAAAGGGAGGAGTCACCCAGGAGGTAGAAGGTTGAGTCCCAAATGCCTTCAGTAAAACCGATTCATCCGCAGAAGGGGTAAGGGTTTGCCAGTCCCCTCTTTGCTTCAGGATTTCCAAAATGTCTGCAAAAGAGACATCCTCAGGAGGTGGACCGTGGGGACCCTTCTGTTTCATCTAAATCAGTATCAGATGTAAGAGATTCCTGTGGGGAATCTATGTGCCTCCTCTTGCACAGTCATTTCCTCAGAACATCCTCAGTGGGAGCTTCTGCGGATGCATCTGAGGAACCAGAGTCTCCCTGTGGGGACTTCTGAGGCATTGGGTCTCGACGCTTGGTAGGTACCGAAGGCACAGAAGCAGAACGCGGACCTTTTGGGGAAGGAGATAAAGAAGCCGATGAAGTATGTGTCTGATAAGACAAGACCTTCCTCATGATGTCAAAGGCACCGGTGCCCCGACCCGAAGATCCGACCCGATCCGAAGAAGGAGGTCGTTTCTCCAGAAACAGAACCACGGGCTCCGACACCGAGGACGGATCCGAACTGATCTGAGCTGAGGCACCGAGAGGAAGAGTCGGAACCGAAATCTCGGTTCGACTATCCCCCCTGGAACCCAGGAAAGATGTTCGGCTCCGAGACTCTCCGGCTGGTTCCGAAGGAGTCGAGGTCAACGGAGCCGATAGCACTACTGGAGGCTTCGGCACCGAGGGCTCTACAATCATCGGTTCTTCGACTCCTAACACCGATGACTCGACAGGTCTCGGAGGAGGAAGTGTCGAGGGAACTGGAATAGCTTCGAGTTTCGAAACCAACTGGGACGAAACCTCAAGTAATTCTGACAAAGCCGAGTTCTCCATAAGCTTCTGTACCACTCGGTCCACATCGGAGTCAGAAAGTGGCCTCGAAGAACGGGTCGAAGGGATCGAAGCCGTCACCGAGCAAAGGATAGTAGACGGTGGTACCTCTGATACCGGCTCCAAGACCTGAGCCTCGTGCAGAGATAAGGTCTCGACACCCGGCACCGAAGTCATAGGAGCCGGTGTCCGAATTTGAAAAGAGGTGCTCGGAGCCGATGACTTGGGCTCCGACACTCTTGAAGACTTCGACCCCTTCGAAGACTTCGAAACCTGTTCAGCCTTGTCCAGGGCCTCTTGAAACTCAGGTTTGATTAAACCTCTGTCCACCAACTTCCTGCGTCTTTCCAGCATGACCCTCCCACTAAAGGAATGACAGATGGAACAGTCTTCCTGCAAGTGGAGAGGGCCAAGACAGTAGACGCAGGATGAATGGTTGTCAGTAATGGACATCCTCTGTCCACACTGACACCTTTTAAATCCACTCTTAGTCTTTTCTGACATTCTACTAGAAAAAAAGACAGCACTATATTGAAAAATTTCTAACTACAATATCAGAGATATAAGTATATATATATATAAATGTACAAAAAACACACCACAGCACACTGAGATATATGTATATATATTTTTGAAAGAAAAAATAAAATAGAAAAAGTTAACTTTCTTTTAAATACTGTAAGTTGGAAAACACAAAATCCACTGGAGTCACCACACGGAGCTGATACTGAAACAGGAAGCTTCTTTATTGAAATCAAACCACAAGCGCTTTCACGAAGATAAACTTCGCTTCATCAGGTGTAATAGAACATAAAACATGACTACCTTTTATACAAAAACTTTTGGCGCTCAAAGTAACTAATTAATCCCTAATTAGATAATAACTGACAAGCAGTTAACCACTGCTGGTTTAAAAAAACAGTATTAGAAAATCATCATTAAAACATTATAAAAATAAGAATAATAAAACTAACAATGTAGGAATAAGTTGCATACATAGCAAAAATACCTTGGTCAGAATACGCCACACATAAATTGCATATTGAAACTATCTACCTAACCGCAAAAGGTTAGTGTTACAGTCGCAATAATTCTTAGAAAAGCTGCATATTCTACATATAAACACAGTGAATGAAGCTAAAAAACAGTATTCCATGATTAAAAGCTAGCAATCTTGCTGTTAATATAATCATGTTTACT